>NC_051075.1:74710636-75010636 GCF_004664715.2 Peromyscus leucopus
GTGGGGGGGGGGGGGGGGGGGGGGGGGGGGGGGTGGTGGTGTGTGTGTGTGTGTGTGTGTGTTGTGTCTCCCAGGAAAAATCTGTCACACAACAGCACATATCAACAAAGTTGCTGTTTTTGGCTCCTTCCTTCTCTGTAGACTTGAGCTCTGCATGGAAAGATTCTCCTCCACACGGAAACCTTAGCTTGACACTCGTTGTTAGCACAGGTCTGGTGGTGACAAATATTCTTGTTTTTTGTCAGGCTGGAAATGTCTTTATTTCACTTTTTGAAAGGTTTCTTATGGGATATAAAATTCTAAGTAGCCAAGGTTAGATTTTTCTTTTTTTCCTTCCACACTTGAAAGGTTTACCATGTCACCGGACCTGTGTGGTTCCTGAGAGAAGCCAGAGACATTGTTCCTCTGTATTATTCCATGTGGTCTCTTCTCCAGGGAAAGCATTTGGGTTTCTTCTCTTTGTGGGTGGTTGATAAGGAAGATTCAGAATCACACGTCAGCTGATGATCTGCACTGCAGATTGAATCATTCGACCCCTGGGTTCGTATTCTGAAACCCTAAACCTCAATGTGACTGTGTTTGGAGACAGGCCTGAGGAGATGGTGAAGAGCAACTGAGGTAGAATGGGTAAGGACAATGTTCTCCTAAGCAGAGATATCCAGGGCTGCAGAGAGAGCTCAGCAGTTAAGAGCAATGGCCACTCTTGCAGAGGACCCAGGTTCAGCGACTACACGGTGGTTCACAATTATCTGTAATTCCACTTCCAAGTGATCTGATACCCTCCTTTGGCCTCCACAAGCCCCAGATACACATTCAACACACAGACATACATTCATGCAAAACATCCATACACACAAGAAATACTAAAATAATAATTTCTTTTTTTACAAAAAGAGATATCAGAATTCTCTGTGTGAATGTGTCTGTGTCTATGTGTCTCTCTGTATGTCTGTGTCTCTGTATGTGTATGTCTGTGTATGTGTTTGCCTCTGTGTGTGTGTGTGTGTGTCTGTATGTACTGCATGTGTGCGTGTTATATTTATCTCTATATATGTGCATGCCATTGTTTCATGTGTCTCTCTCTATGTATATGGACACATGGTTTTCTATCTATCCATCTATCTGTCTCTACCTATCTGTCTCTTCTTCAAATTCATACAAAAGAATCCATGTAGTCACATAGCAGAAAGGCGACATGCACAAATAAATCTTATTGGAAACTCCCCTGGACCCTCACTACACTTCATATTTCCTAATGAACTCACATGAAACTATTTCCCTCTCTGAGTTGAAATTTGCCCGCCTTGTCCACGTTTTTATATGTAATGGTTTCTTTATAACTCAGTTTTATGTATTTGTCTTTCTCATTAACCTGTGATATCTGTAAAATTTTCTCTTATATTTAATGTCTCCAAACACACATGGAAGGGTTGTTGTTTACTATTAACATTTCAAGCTGCTCATGTGGCAAGACGGTGTAGTTTGTGTAATAACTACTATTGGCAATGTGCTTTGATGTTGTTAATGGTCAAGTACATTAAACTTATCTGTGGATAATCAATGTATACTTGAGAATAATTGTATTCTAAATGTATTCTTTTAAATCAGTTGTTTAGGTTTTTGTTTGTTTAGGGCTGGGTTTTTTTGTTTTTGTTTTGTATTCTCAGTTTTTATTTTTCTCAAATAATCTGTTTCTGGGAGACTATGTAGCATTAAAAAACATCATCATTGCAGGTTTAATCAATCACATCAGTCACTTGGGCTGTCACTGCTTTTTATATTTTAAAGCTGTATAGCTACCGCTTGTGTACAAACTGATGGTTGGTAAGTTATCTTGGAGTCTTAGAGGATGTTTTTTTAAGACAGAGTTTCTCTGTGTAGCCCTAGCTGTCCTGGAACTCACTCTGTAGACCAGGCTAACCTCAAACTCACAGAGATCCACCTGCCTCTACCTCCCAAGTGCTAGAATGTAAGGCATGCACCAAGTCTGGCTGAGGGTTATTCTTTTTATCAATGTAAAACAGACCTTTCTAATTTAAATATTGCTTGTAATGCTTTCATATTAAATTCTACAAATCCATCAATAAGGCCACTATACTAACTTCCTTTTAGTTGGTAAATATATAATATATCCTCTCTATACTTCAATTTTCAAATGTCATCATATGCTTATAAGATTTTAATGTAATCTGAAGTCTGTCTTTTAGCTATGAGTTTAACCTGTTTACATTTATTGTACTTACTAACATATATAGCTCTATCCCTTCATGCTTCCTTTTTATCTTTTTTGTATGGTCTCCCTTCTTATTTCTTTTGTTGATAAATCAAGTTTTCTGTATTAATTTGTATTCTACTATTGATTTAAAAATTATTCGAGTCACTCCATATCTTTACATTTTAATTTTTTCATATCTCATTCCTCCCTTCTGCAATGTTATACTTCCTTAAATGTTTTATATAATAATTACATTAGGGAGCATATGTGTGTAGTTTCTATCCCACGTTCTGATTATCTAAAAATATCTTTGATATTTTGCTCCTTAAACAATAGTTTGATTAGAATGGAATTGTGTATTCATAGTTATTTTCTGTCAACCTCAAAGATGTATTTCTGTTTCTTTCTGGCATATGTTGCTGTTCTTGAGAAACTGGTTGGCAGTTTGACAGCTGTTTGGTGGAAAACAGTGTGTATTTCAATCTCTGGTGCCCTGGTGACTTTCTCTTTACTATTGATACTCTGAAGTTTCACTAGGGGTGACTAAGTGTGGATCTTCATGGCCTTTGAAAAGTTCTCAAATATTACAACTTTACATATCACCTCACTGCCCGCCATCCATCTTTCTTTATATAAGTCAGAACTTAGTTTTCAACCTCAGCTATTTGAATTCTCTTTTGTGCTTTCTTTTCTACTCCAACAGTTTTCGTCTTGTTAAATTCATATTGGAGATTCTCATTCCATACTCAACACCACTGTATTTGATTCAAAGCCGATATTTCTTTTGTCTTAACAGACTATTCCACATATTGAGAGACTTCATTTTGACTTAAGTTCTGCTTTCTATTTTGTGTATCTTTAATCATTTTTATATTAGGGATTGAACTCAGACCCTCGTACACGTTAGACAAACAGCTCTACCCTGACAATGCACCTGAGAACTTTTTATTTTGAGACAAGGTCTCATTGTGTGGTTCAGGCTGGCTTTGAACTTGTGATCTTCCTGCCCCAGCCTCAGAAGTCATGTCTTTAGCAATTTATGCCTTCAAATTTATCCTAAACAATTTATGCCTTCAAATTTGTCCTAGAGTTGGAAGACTTGCTGTCTTAATTTATGTGTTCTTCTCCCGGTTTTGTCTGGCTGAACACTTAGGCTGTTAGACTAAACAGTTATACTTTCCTTCTGTTTTGCCTTAGTCTGTTTTCTATTGCTGTGATATACACTGTGACCAGAAGCAACTTGGGGAGGAAATTACTTATTTCAGCATACAGGAAGGGAATTTAAGCCAGAACCTGGAGGCAGGAGCTGATGCAGGGGCCATGGAGGAGCACTGCTTACTGGCTTGCACCCCATTGTTTACTCAAGGGGCCTTCTTATACAGCTCAGGACCACCTTCCCAGGGGTGTCATCACATCAATCATTAATCAAGAAAATGTCCCACAGACTTGCCTACAAGCCAATAAGATAAAGTATTTTCTCAATCAAGTTCCTTCTTCTAAGATGAACCAAGATATGTGCCAAGTACACACACACACATACACACACACACACTAACCAGCACATATTTCAATGCCTACTATTATTTCTTACCTCAAATACAAGTACTTCTCATTCTAATGATCCTTATTTTAAATCACTTTTCTATTATGTTTTCATACAACGCACTGTTTGTTTGGGTTGTTTGTTTGTTTGTTTGACACATAGTATTGTTCTGTTACTCTGGCTAGCCTGGACCTTGATATGGAGACCAGGCTGGTCACAGACTTGCAGGAATCCACCTGCCTTTGCCTCTTGAGAGTCGGGATTACAGACACCATGACACCCGGCTATTTTTTCTTCTTTTTTTAAAATCTCAATTGCTACTTTTCTCTGACCCTTTAGTAGAATATGTGGTGCATGGGATGTCATTTGTGTGACTTAAATTTATGGATAAAAAGGCCATAGCAAAAGTTACTGGAACACTATTTTTCTAGCTTCTGCATGGTGAGTGCTTCCTTTTCTGGCCTCTGCTACAGGTAGGTCCAGGTCCACTGATGACTTCCAGTGGAAAGAATTCAAGGGAAAAGCATGTGCATTAAAAGGATGTTGGGGTGCTGGGACGGCACGATCAAGGCCTCAGAGAGCACCCAGTGTGTGACTGTGAGAGGACTCTCAGCTAAAGTGTCTTGCACCCCCTCTCTCTAAAGCAAGCCGGGCACGTCATCCGTGGAACCCAGAACAAAATGAAACCATGGGGCCCCTTGCTCAAAATGGTTGAGAATTTCAATACTGCATGAGCAGAGCATTGGACTTAGGTCAGGGCTGGGGATGAAGCTCAGAGGTTAGGCACTTGCTATGTGTCAGACCTGAGTTCAATTGTCATCACTGAAAGAAGTTCTGGGCACCTTCTATGGGTTGACTTGTGTTTTAGTCAGGGTTCGCTAGAGTAACAGAATTTATAGAATGAAGTATAGATACAGATGGGGTTTATTAGGATGATTTTACAGGCAGTGGTTAATCTAGTCCACTAATGGATGTCTACCAACAGAAGGTCCAAGAATCCAGAGTTGTTCCGTCCACAAGGTTAAATGTCTGAGCTGGTCTTTGGTATATACTGGAATCCCAAAAAAGTGGGCTCTGATGCCAGTGAAGGAATGGACTCGCTAGCAAGATGAGAGCAAGCAGGCAAAGAAAGCACACTTCCTTCTTCCATGTCTACAGGCTGCCCTCAGAACGTGTGACCCAGCTTAAAAGTGGATCTTCCCACCTCCCAGATCCCCAGTAGAAATGAGTCTTCCCACTTTGAATAATTTAATTAAGAAATATCCTTCACAGATGTGCCCAACCACTTAGGCTTTAGTTCATTCAGATGCAGTCAAGTTGACAGATAAGAATAGCTAACACAACTTTATAATATCACCCAGGTCAGGCACTCAGGAATTCCACACTCCCTCCAAAACATGTAAGATCTGATTGCAGTGATGTTGGATTGTGGGAACCCCAGGACTTCTTTTCCCTAGAAGGCCCCATTGGTTTCTGATACACAGATCCCTCCTCCAGCTCCATCAGCCCATGCTCTGGTTAGTTTTGTTAACAATGGTACATAAGTTAGAGTCACTTGGGAAAGAGGGAACCTCAACTGAAGAATTTCCCAGATCAGATTGGCCTGTGGTCATGTCTCTAAGAGAATGTCTTGATTGATGATTGATGTAAGAGGGCCCAAACCACTGTTGGCAGCATCATCCCTAGGCAGAGGGTCCTGGGCTATGTAAAAAAAAGTAGCTACGCATGAGCCAGAGTGATCCAGCAAGCCAGTAAGCAGAGTTCCGCCATGGCCTCTGCTTCAGTTCCTGCCTCCAGCTTCCTGCCTCAAGTTCCTGCGCTAGCTACCTTAGTAATGGAGTGTGAGCTGTGGGGTGAAACAAACCCCTTCCTCCCAAATTGCTTTTGGTCAGAATGTTCTACCATAGAAACAGAAAAGCACATTAGAAGAGCCCTGCATCTTTTCCTGCTTCCAATGCCTTTGGCTTTTTGCACCAAAACTCTTAAGAGAATCTGTGAGTTGTCCCACTGGAGGATCTCCATGTTCCCTCTGAAACCCAGGGGTACTGATGCACACCTCCAAGAACTTGGCATTTGAAAGAGAAAGGTGTGAAGGGCACCATTCAAGCCCTGAGTACACTGTAAGCTTGAAATGTAGTTTTTCTTTGCACACAGTCCAGAGTCCTGGCTGTGACCTTCTCCACCGAGCAGGAGAGAGAGCCACAGATGGATTTGCTGAGCTTGCAGTTCATCTCTACCTGGAAGCAGATGGGCTGGAAGAGGGAGTCAGCTGTCCCTCAGTGTGCTCCCTGGAGTGGTTCCATGTAACATCTCCCTGTCTCAAAAGTCAAAAGGCCCGCAGTTGGTCTGGGAGGACCAAGACCTGACCCCAGATGATCAGCGCCTGTATTGTAGGGTTAAGCTCTTGAGTCAACACACTGCAATGTTCTAGGACATAGTTTGGCTTCCTGCTTTCTGGATCACATTCTCTCTTGGGCTTCCCCCCACTCCCTGGTATGATCTCAAAGGTTCTTTCTGTGTCAGGATCCCCCACCCCTTGTCAACACAGACACACTAGAATGTCTTTCTACCGCAGCTGCTGTGCATACATGAATGTCATTAGCTCTTGTCTAGTAAGTCATTCCTTGGGTTACTATGGGAAGAGAGACAGTGCCTTCCAGAAGAACGGGTCTTCAGGAGCCAAAACCAAGTGAAGTTTCCCAAAGAGTAGAAACCAGGAGTGAGGAAGGAAGCCCAGAGTCAATGGCTGAGTGGGACGGGGTCACCCCAGCAGAAGGACCCCAAACCAGGTGAGCCCACTGGATCCCACTTGCAGAGATTTAGGGTCTCTCCTTCTCAGAAATGTGGGCAGGACCTTGCAGAACTACTCACACACCCAGTGGATGGGGAAGCTGAGACTCAAACCTACAACGGAAGGGTCCATATTTCCAAGTGAAAAGTAGTGCACACATTAAGTTTTAGCCATACTGCCCTTGGACCCCTGTGTCCTCTGTCCCACGTCATAGGTCCAGTCACTGGCTGTTAGTACATTTAACATCTACTGTTAAGACACAGGATGATGCTCCAGGGCAGGAAGGGTCCAGAGAAGGCCAGGCTGTTAGAAATTTATTCTCCTAACAGATGCCTGTAGTTGAGTTCACAAGTGCTGGGACCGAATAGTTCAAGTTCTATATTGATACAGCATAGACTGAAGGGTTGGTTTTGATATGTGAACTTACAGCTGAAGATTAGCTTATTTAGACTTATGAATACAAGTACAGCATTGATCTAAAATGTCAGGACCACAAAAGACTATTTCAGAGAGGGAAAAAAAATCCATCCCCTGGCATTGTTCAAAGGGGAATAAAAATCCAGCTTACTGTGAGTTAGGAGTTCATCTCGTAAACTCCTTTCAGGCACTGCACCCCATGGACAGGTTGTTCCTCAGCTCCTGCTCTGTGTACATGACCTCTGACTTATAAAACAAGAAATGGGCTTTGGTGAATGGGGAGATGGCTCAGTCAATAGAGTGCCTGCCATATGAACATACGCATCTGGATTTAGTCCCTCATGCCGGTGTTGAAAAGAAGTAAAAGGAAACCCATAGCCAGGCATGGCAGCATGTACCCGTAAAGCCAGCACTAGAGGCAGGCGGAGTCAAGTGGTCTCTGAGGCTGGGTGGCCAACAATCTAGTCAAATGGATGACCTTTAGATTCAGTGAGAGAATCCATCTCAATAATAATAATAAGGAAGATACCTGACATGGTCTCATGTACTTCTGAGGGGAGAGAAAAGGGGGGGGACTGGAACTCGGGGTCAAGGAGTAAGCTGCTGAGCCGGATGGGCTGCCTCAGCCTGGAAGTGTCGGAACTGAGGTTTCATCCAGGGGGAAATGATCATCCCACCTCCCAAGGCTCCTTTCTGCCTTCCACTGGGCACTCAGTACTCCTCCTGGGAAGGAGCGTTAGCCTCAGGACCACATCCCAAAGAACCAGATTCAAGGTCCAGCTTCACCAATGACTAGAGATGTGATGTCATTTCAAGGTCCCCCACAGGTACCCATGCACACTGCCAGAGACCTCAGGTTGGGAAGCAAGTCTTATAAAGGGGGGCATTGGCAGAAGGAGGGGTTACCCTGAATATCAGCACCCATTTTCCACCTTCTGGAAGGTTCTGATGGCCACCATCTGGAGGAAGAGAGCCGGACCCGGGGATGTGGGCCAAGAAGCATGCTCTTGTGGGATCCTCCCGGGAGCCAGGCAGCAGCATGTGTCTGAGCAGTACCATTTACGCCCAGGAGCCCGCTATTTGGAAAACAGAGCTGGTACCAAGCATGCCATCTGTGGCCAAGCTTTCCCGGCCCGTCACACCATATTGTGGAAGGCGCCAGCTGAAGGAAACAACGTCCCCTGTCTCGAAGTGTTTGTTTGGTTTGGGGCTTTTGTTGAGTTTTTTGTTTTGTTTTGTTTTGTTTTTTGTTTTTTTTAACAAATTCAAATGTGGCTTCCTCAGTTAGTAAAGCAGGCTGACTGGTCTCATGGAGTCGCTGAAGGGAGAGGGGAGTTGACGCAATGTGTGAACTGTACGCTGGCACTAGGTGCAGACTAGCACCCGGCGCACACCAAGGGGTATTCTGTCAGGCGCTTGGCTGAGCGCGGCATACATCACATGCATCATATGTGTGCTTTCTGTCCTTTGCACAACCACCTTATGCAGCATATACCATCGCTATTCCATTATAGAAGAGGTGGAAATGGGGGCACAGAGAGACTGAGAAACTTGCTTGTGTCCACACAGCAAGCAATAGCAGACGCCAATGGAGCTGGGTTCGGTCCATTACCACCTGCCTTGCTTCTGGAACCTGTTGGTGACATCATTTAGCCCCTCCCTTTCACCTGCCCTTCCGTATTTTCTTCTCTGTGTGTTGGTTGACTGTGAAACCGCCATCCTTAGGAGTTAGTCTGTTGTTTGTGGTCCTCTCACTGAAATGCCATTTCCACACACAGAGGGCTCCTGTCTGCCTGGTCCGCCATGGGTCCCTGGTGTCTAGCATGTGGCCTAGCCATCAGAGGGTACTTGCTGTCCATCCTGGGTGCACCCATATTCCAGCCTATATGGTGACCTTCAGACTGCATCTCCAGCAGACACAGATGTGAGCCAGAGCTGAGCCTCAGCTCCCTGAACTGTGAAATGAGGTGAAAACACCCAGGTAGCCCAACCTGGGAGCTCCCAGTGGCCCTTGCTGAGCACATACCCTGCGGGAGAATTTTCTGTTCTTGGTTGGCCAGACCTCAAGATTAGGACAGAGCCATGTCCAGCTTCTTGGCTCTGATAGGTATTTTTTTTTTAATCATTGGACATTAAAGGGAACCCCATTCTCATTTCCTTCTCTTAGCCTCAGTTTCCCCACCTAGGACATGGCCCAGTGTTCTGGAAAGCCCTATGTAGCTCTAACCCCAATTTGGTGTCATTCCTCCAGTCATGTCAAGAGCCCCAAGTGCTTGGCAATGGGACAAGTGGCCAGAGAGCACAAGACAGTGATCTGTCACATAGGCCCAGGCCCAAGGTGCTGACCCCCACGGTGGCAGAGCCAGTCTCCCAGCAGCCGCCCCGAGGAGAAGCCACCCCTCAAGGAGCCACGTGTCACTCGGTTAAGTGCCTGCGGGAGGCCGGGTTTGGAGAGTGGCAGGCAGGCTGCACTTCGGGAGTACACGGCAAAACGTGGTGCGGTCATCAGTGAGGGGGCACGCATTACTACTCCGCTTCTGTTTGCTTGGCACTCCTGCTCTGCCACAGGCTGCCTTCTTTCTTTAGTTCCCCCCCGCCCCAAGAAGGGGGAAAAATGCTCTTTGGGAACCGAAGCAAAATAAAAATGCCAAGAATTAAAAATGCAAATTCATCCAAGATGTTTTCTGCCCAAGACAGCAGTGGCCACATGGCTCGATAACATTTTAAATGTTAAAAAATGGGTAATTTTCATTAAAAAAAAAAAATCAAATTTGCCAGAGCCCAAGTCTAAAGGAGTCCCGTACAGCACTTGGGCACCCAGCCAATATTAGTGAACAAGTCCCTGCAGAAGGGTATATACTATTGAGATGGGGTGAAAAACCAGACTTCACATATGCAGCTCCAGTCCTTGGCTGTAAATATAGCTCAACCACAGCCTTGCACAGGTCTGGTACCCACCCTGTCCGTGGCTGCCCATGTGTACTCTGCACATGAATGAAAACACCTAGGTTTCCTAAGATGCTAAGACCAGCAGAGATGTTCAAAAAAGGTATCCCTGTCTGTTTTCTGTAGCTAGAAAGAAATTAGTGAGAGTGGATAATTCGGAAAGAGGATCAGGTTTGGCTGCAGCTTCCGGTGGGGTGGGGGGGGTGCATCACCTGCTTGGCTTTAGGGAGGATCTCATGCAGCTTCAGCTCCAGGCAGGAAGCAGCTGTGAGAGCTGCTACCTGCAGAAGTGGGACACATCACAGCAGACCGTGGGATGCATCCACCATTGAACTGCTGTCCTCGCTGCTCTAAGGGCCCCGCAGAAAGCAGCTTCAGGATGGAAGGGTTGATTTTGGCTCACAGTCTGAGGGACTACTGTCCACTGTGGTAGGGAAGGCATGGCATGGGGAAGGGGGGGGGCGTGCGTAAGCTGATCACATGACATCTGCCCTCAGGGAACAGAGAGCTAAGAGTCCCTGTGCCTCCTCCCTTCTATACAATATGGGACCCCAGCTCAGTGTGTTGCCATGTGCATTTAAGGTGGGTTCATGGTGTGTCACCTGATACACAGAGCCGGTTGGATTCATGCGTAAATTACAGGCTCTTCTTCCTGTCTCTGTCCTTGTAAAATGCACCTGCCAGGAAGAGCTAGGATGGGCTATCTGAACTCACCCTACACTTCATAACTTTCTCCCTCTACCCCTTTCCAGAGGGCCATCTCCCTGGAGTCTGGAGATTCCTCCGTCTCTCTCCTCTATGCCTGTCTAGACGGCTTCTCACCTGTGCCGTGCGAGTTCCCCATCCCTCTCCTCAGGTGAGCAACATCTCCTATTCTGCTGACTGACCCCCAGTCAATCAGTCCGGCAACTAGTTCAGTGGATGGGTGAACTAGTTAGCTGCTTGACTGTTTAAACAGTCAGTTTGTTCATTGGCAGATCAGTGGGTACATTGGTTGGTTGATTAGTTAGTAAGCTGGCTGGCTAATTGGGCAGTTTTGTTTGTTGATAGCTGGTTGACTTGTTAGTGTGTTAATTAATTGGTTGCTTGAATGATTTGTTTGTTGACTGGTCAGTTTATTTACTGGTAGGATGGTTAGTAACCTATCCAATAGACTGGTTGGTTGGTTGATCAGTTGCTCATTCTGTTGGTTAACTGGTTGATTGATTATTATGTTGGTTAATCAGTTAGTTGGTTGGTTGGTTAGGTGACTGGTTGCTTTACTTCAGATCACCATGATTTAGCACAGTGTCACATACACAGCAGGGGTGCAACAAACTTTCATTGGTCACTCTCAGATCACCACTCCCCTGGAGTTCTCGGCACCTCAGTGCCCTAGGCAGGGAACAAGAAACCTCGGCTCAGCGAAGGCCGATACTAATCCGTAGTGCCACATTCAGGAAGGGATCAGGCATCTCCTGGGCCCCTCTAGCTAATTTGATGTTCTGTATCTTTCTGGACAGATCCTGCTGTTCCATGGGACCCAGTTGGCTGTGTCCAGGAGAAGATGGCAGAGCCTCATTGCGGGGGCTGTGCACCTCAGGAGCAGCTCTTAATTCAGGACCTTTGGTTCAAGTAGGAGGGCTGCCTTCTGAGCTGTGGCTCTCTTCTGTGAGCCAATGTCCCCAAGACTCCTTTGTAAGGACTTCTGGCAGGTGTACGAACCATGAGCTCCCAAGGCAGCGGAAAAAAACAAACAGGACATAGAAAACCCGAGTAGGAGGCAGGCACCCTCCACACGACAGGCGGAGCCTGCCCCAGAGTTCACACATATAGACGACAGACAGGGACAAGATAGACCAGGAGAAAATCAGGCTACACAGAAAGTCAGTCCTAGCCCTGCCAATAGCTCCTTATCCACCAGGATACAGTGCCTGACTCTTTCTAGAACCCTCTAGGGCATAGCTGGAGGGACAGAGTGCTATAACTCCCTGAAAAGACTAGATTCCGCCTGAACAGAGTTCAAATCCAACAAGTCAGGCCCAGAGCCAGGCATGGAGCTCGGGAAGTCCCTGGGCCCCTGGCAACACCCCCAGCCCACCCCAGACTGCCAGCCAAGCTCCTGGAGACTGTCAGCAAGATCTCGCCTCTGATGAATGAGAGGAAACCCTCCATGGCAATGTCAAGAAAAAAAAATGAGAGAAAATAGCATGTTTGTGACCTATTACTAATTGTGCGGCCTTGGGGTTTTCTTAGTCTGTATTTTTGGTCCACTGGTGTTACATAAGCACATTACTCTCACACCACTTTACAAATTCAGTTAGCAGGCCCCGTCTCCTATGTCCTTGCACACCCCGCCATGCTGTGCAGGGGGAGAATTTCTGGAAGACCATCTGTTTCAAATGCACACGAGCCTATTAATTGATTACTACCCACCCCGAGGAGCTCCCTACCACACGACCACATAGGGGAGTGCCCTCTGCTCCACCTCCTGTTCACATAAATCCCAGTGATCTTCAAAAGGCCACTGGCTATTGCTCCTGCTCCTGCTCCTGCTCCTGCTCCGAACTGCAAGGCAAAGGTAGTGAGTGACCTCAGGAAGTGACTCCCTGGCTATCACGAAGCTCACTGGCTTCATCAAGTTCTGGACCGCATCCATCCAGTACTTGGTCAATGGCCTTAACCAAGACCCTCACCACAAATGGCCTCTGTAAAGAATGATACAGACGTCTGTTCACAGCATCTTACAGGGAAAATGTTTAGAGAGGTTTAGCACAGAACAGAGTGTGTTGTGTGGGTTGTATTAAGAACAAAGGCTGGTCTAGGTTCAACATAGAGCAGACCCTTCCCATACTATCCACTCAGGACCCTGTAAGGCCCCGCCAGCCTTTGTTCATGACCGGCTTCAGCGTTACCATCCTTACTCACACAGGAGGCAACGGGCACAGAGAACTGAGGGACTGGCCAGGTTTCCCAGCTGATGGGTGGAGGGAGGGTCGGGAGCACCAACCCCGGGCAACTACCGGGGAAGTCCCCATCCTTTGCCACTGCTCTCCAAGTCCAGAGAGACAAGCTCTATGTGGTTGGTGTCAATGCCGCCTTTAAGGTGACAGCTGACACACACGTCAGCCCGGCTTGGGTATTCCAGCCTGACTTTGATGGAGGACTTGGGTTCTCTCTCCTGGGGCAGATGGAGGATCCCTGTCTCTGGCATATTGCCTCAGTAATGCCATCAATACATAAAGGAGACTGGAGTTTACACAATCAACCCCAAGGCACACTTCCTCAGTGTGGAAAGCATCAACAAAGACCTCCAAAGATGAGTTGCAGCCTCTGCAGAGCCCTGCCAAACCCAGCCACCCAGCTTGCGGGACAGACACACGCATGCACACGCTCGCTCGCTCACCGGCCACGACTTGCCTCCCCACTGCCCCATCAAAGGACAGAAAACTAATCCTTCACCCTTTTCTTCCCAGCACGCAGGCCAGGAATGCCCAGGCTGCTCCAAGGAGGGGTAATTCGCTAACTCCGGCCTGTTCCAAGATCAACAGAAAGCTTGTACTGCCAGGCTCCTCCCTCAGCCGGTGAAAAATGATGTGTATTTTCTCTTTCACACCATGCGTGCTTGTGCATGAGTGTGCTTAAATCATGTGTCTGTGAATGAGTGTGTGGTGCACGTGCGTGAGCTGGGGGAGGGACACACTGTACCACATACCTTCCCCCATGGAACAGTGTTGCTGAGAACCGGACACACTGAAGAAACGCTTTCTGATCGAATTCCCACCAAAACTTCCTTCCAGCTTCTCTGTCCCTAAATCCTACAAGCAGAAAAGTCCTGAGCCTCCCATAACTGTTTTGTGCCCAAGAAATAAAGCTGTACTGGAGAAGGTCGCAGGAGGCAACATGCCCTAGTCCCAGGTAAATGCATCCTGCAACCTCCTTGGCATCCATCACACTGAACTGTACAGTGGGACTAAGTTACAGGACCCATAAGGCGGAGCCCAGCTGGTCACCCAGGAGGACCCCGATGGGGAGAGGGGGAGCCAACCCAGTGCAGGCTGGGGTCCTTCAACCTGCGATGCATCTTGTTGGTGTGATCCTTCTGAATAGGGGCTGTTGCATGGTACTCTGGAAAGTGTCCACTGTTCCCCACGGCCCTAAGAGCTAGGCAGGTGAAGGGACCGTCGGAACTGCAGCCACTAGCTCCTGGTCTGTGGCCCTTGGTTGCTGACGGTTTGGCTTTCCCTCCAGCGTACAGCGTGTGAGGTGTTGATTTCAGCAGAGGGGCATCGAGGAAAGCAGGTCTTTCAGTGTGGTGGGTCAGCTGTTCCATCCAGGTGAAGTCTGTACAGAGGACTGCCTGGAAACGGCGCCCACTGTCGCCCTCTCTCCGAATGGTTCTGGGGCTCAGTCTCCTGGTCTGTTTAGATTGAGCAGCTGCCAGCACCCAGGCCATCCAAGGCCTGTTGAGACAGACTCCTGCAGATGCCCTGGAACGAGATGGGCCCCTGTGCAGGGCCTGGAACTTCAGCTCCTTCTGTCTGGTTTTAGCTAACAACCTCACTGGGAGGCTGTCATACAGAACCACATACAGAAGTTGGGGTCCTTGAAGGGACAGGAGCCCCCTGCCGAGGAATGGCAGCAGCTGAAGTGAGAAACGTGGGGCCTTCTGCAGGGTCTGGCCCTACCTCTGACCTCCACCCCCAGCTCATCTTTTCACCCTTTCCCTCTGTCCCTGTAGAGCCCCCCTCCCCCGCCAAGTCTGCCTCTCAGTCTTCAAGGCAGCTTCAGCTGCGTCTGCCCTGTGCCTTCCCCGTCCGTCTCCAGCTTCAGACTCTTCTGTTCTCTTCCAGTTCCCTGTCCCTGTCTCTCCAGTTTCTCTTCCCCCGGAAGAGCTCCCCTCAATTTCCATTCTTCATCTGACCACACAAGGCTTCAGCGCAACAGCCCAGCTTCAGAGCCAGGCTCCGCTCCAGCTGCCGATGATCACTGACCTCGACCTCTGAAAGAGTCTCATCAGACTCTAAGGAGGACCACTGGGGTAATGCATGTTAATAATAATTTCTAATAATAATAATAATAATAATAATAATAACACAAAGCAGAATTTCAGGGACCAGAAGCTGCTGCGACATGGGATGTGGGGACAGGAGTCAGCACACCGTGGTGCCCCACCCTGCTCTCCTCTCCCAGCTCAGCCTCCTGGCTCCTCCTGCCCAGATCTCCTTCTCACAGGGCTTCCTAAATGCCAAACTGTCTCCCAGGTGTTCCTAGTCCCTCTTCTCCAGAAACAGCTAGGCTAGAGCCCATTTGGCAAAAGGATAAGCTGGTAGACAGTTCTAGAAATAAAACCTTTGCCATGGAACAGAGAGGACCCTTCTTTGCCTACAAAGTTGGCAAAGTTAACCAGCCACAAACTAGGAAAGGGGGGGTGAGGGGGGCACATGAGCTTCTGGGTTGCAGGAGGCGTGAGAGGGAGGAGACATGGTTCTGAGCATCACTGTATGCTGAGATGAGAGGGAGACAGTGGCGACGGATGGGGTGGCATACGCTTGTAATCCAGCACCCAGGAGGCTAAAGGCGGGAGGATCATGACTTCAAGGCCAGCTTGGGCTGCGTAGTGAGACACACACACACCCATCTGTGGTGATATATTGTGTACCCCCAATAAAGCTTACCCGGGGATCAGAGGACAAAGCCAGCCACTGTATTAAACCTAGAGGTCCGTCAGTGGTGGCACATGCCTGTAATACTAGTGTTCAGGAGGCAGAGATCCATCTGGGTCTCTGTGAGTTCAAGGCCACACTGGGAACAGAGCCAGGCGTGGTGGCACACACCTTTAATCCCAGCACTAGGAAGGAAGGAAGACAGCAGGGTACAGAAAGGTATGTTAGGCGTGAATAAACAGGAAGTCTCTCTCTTGAGGCTGAGGGTTTTATAGAGGTAAGAACGTGGCTGGCTTGTTCCGTTTCTCTGATCTTTCAGCTCTCACCCCAATATCTGGCTCCAGGATTTTTTTTTTTATTAATAAGACCTTTTAAGATTCATGTTACACCCATCTCAATAGAACAAAATGAAAAATAGTAAATAAACAAAATAAAGATTTGGGGTTTAAATTAAAATGAACAATTATTAAAAGATCTTTATATGTGATGTGTATTTAATAATTTATATAATACATTTAAATTTACATGTGACAACATATAGTTTATAAAAGTACATAGCTTATATCATGATTCTTTAAAATATTTAAAGCATATATAAATTTATAAATGAGAATACGGTAACAACAGGAACTGTCTAGGTATGTCGCTGGCTACCTTGGAAAGTCACGAGCTCCCCATTGTGGGCAGGGCTGCAGGGCTGCTGTGGGAGCAGCTATGAAAAGCAGAGTGTATGTACCAAGGGCCAGGGCTCTCATACTCTCTGGCTGCCATTGGGATTCACTGGGAGGGAGCCAGCTCAGGCTTCGCTTTGCAGGGTGGGTGGACAGAGGTCAGAGGCAATGTCAAGAGCAGGCCCCCCTTCCTAGTTTTATTCCGGGGTTGTCAGGTGGTCCAGGACACAGTAAGTATGTGGTGCTCAGTGGGGAAAGGAGAGGGCTGAATGGGGAGCGGGGCTTGGGGGAACCAGCCCTGGCGGAAGGGCTCCCCCGGAGTCTCAGCAACGAGGAAGATCTTGCAGACTGTGGGTTCTCCCTTTCTACCACGCAGCCCCTGAAGTCTGAACCAGAGAGACATGGTTCTAAATCCCAGCACTGGACCCTGGTAGCCATCTGGCCTGTCCTTAATTTCTCCTCTACAAAATGGGCTAACATTAAGTGGCTAGTGATGTGGTTGACCGTGAGAGGAAATGGCATCCCCAGCAGGGCCAGCTCTGAGCCCTGCCCATGTGCCTGGGCAGGCCAGCAGGACTGTTCCAACTCTGTAAACGCATGGGTCTTGATGGCAAAAATGAACCAGGAGCCCTCTGACCCTAGGTCCACTTCTGCCTGCCTCACAAGGCCCCTTCTTTGCTTCTTCTTTGAGAAATGTGGGTCTTTGACCAAAGACTGTCGCATCAGGATAAGCCTGTGGCAGAGGAGATGTGCTGGGTGTCGGCTCCGCATGTGACAGCACCGCAGGGGCCCGTGACACACAGAGAATAGGAAGTGCTGCTTAGATGGTGGCTCCAGAATGCCTTCGCTTTCATTTGGACAGCAACCCTGGAAGCCGGGAACCCTGTGCTTATCCCGGAGCTGGGGAAACAGAGGCCGCGCCCACATCGCTCCGGGTAGCAGACTGCCTCATTCTCTGGGCTTTTAAACTCAAAGCACTCCTCACCTCCACTTCTTTTTCCTGGAAAGAGAGAAACGAAATAATGATAACAAGGCCGTGGTTCAGGCAGCTCTCTCCACACTACAGGACACACACACACACACACACACACACACACACACACACACACACGGCAGTCTTGTGTTTACATTTTTTCCCCTTCTTTCTGAGAATGGCAGAGGACAGAGCCCTGAAGCATTCATGACTCTCTCGCTTGCCCCAGTCAGAGTTGGAAATCTCTAGAAAGAACCAAAGAAAGGAGCTACAATCAGAAGGGACTGGGAGTCAGGAGCTGCAGGTTTAGAAGCGGGGGGGGGGGGGGGGGTCATCAAATGATGAAGCGGCCCTCTGTTTCTTCCCAAAGTGGTTCCATGTCTAGAAGTCTCTGCCTTGATTCTGACTGGATCTGCATTAGATGTCCCTGGGAGAGAAAAGGGACTTGTCACATTTCTGCCATGAGAGCATGTTCATGCCCAGAACAAGGTAAGATCCAGCGCTAGTCTTGCCATCACCCCAAATGGCAGCCAAGCTGATGACTCTTTTCCCCTGGGCACATATTCCCGGTCTCCGACGAAGCAGCTTCTCTCTAGGGAAAAGCAGATCTCCCTGTCAGCGCACAGCCTCCCAGCCGGCCCTCTGCCCTGTCTCTGCTGTAGGTTCACAGGGCCCTGTGTCAGGAATGACAGTCTCTCTGAGTGAAGACAGGAGAGCCAGGGCCAACTTCTTACAGAACAGACTTCTTGGAAGGAAGCCGGAGGGGGTGGCAAGGGGGGCCCAAAGTCAAACCAGGACAGTGGTCCCCAGGAGGAGCCCAGCAAGACTCCCCATGATCTCAATCAGGGAAGGACACCCAGATGTCAGGGTTCTACATCCTAACCAGAGCCAGGCACAGCTTCATGTTTACAAAACATCCTACCTTC
Source organism: Peromyscus leucopus (assembly GCF_004664715.2). Classification (NCBI taxonomy): domain Eukaryota; kingdom Metazoa; phylum Chordata; class Mammalia; order Rodentia; family Cricetidae; genus Peromyscus; species Peromyscus leucopus. The sequence continues at coordinate 74,728,764 of NC_051075.1, forward strand.
CAGGTGTCCTTCATATCCCCTCCCAGGAGCCTCCCCTTGGCCCTGGGAGCCCACCCGACACAGTCTCCAGTACTCACGGCTCTGTTCTCCAAGGCCAGTTATTGCCCAGAACATTCACGCCCGGGTACAGTTCACAGAGTGTCTGTTAGCTCTCCCAGTGTTGAATGAGGGGTAATCAAACGCATAGGCCCTGAGCTACACCTGGGCTGCTGTTCCTGGGGGAACATTTCAAAGAGTTACACAGAAAGTGACGCGGCCCTGTTTGTACTCAGTGGGATCATGTTTCCTACTAGAATTCCCAGCAAGAAATCAAAGAAAGGAATCCTTCCGTCAAGGGGAGGGTTTATACACGTCTGACATGAGACTGCAGACAGCGAGCTTCCATACGGGAAGGGCTAGAGCCTGCAGGGGTGTGAGGCGGGGGCTGTAGCCGCACTCCGCCCTGTAGCCTCCATCTGCTTGTGCAACAAGACAAAGATACGAGTCCTTAGTCAGGGCTTCGGGGCGCAAAGCTAAGGTGTAGGCACAGACCCAGGCCAGTGGTTCGAGCCACAGCAGCAGGTGCTGACCCGACAGGGCTGGAGCAATCCTCCTAAGCCTCTTTAGCTCCTTAGTAGGGTTGGCCATCCAGATTTTCTACCCATGTATGTCTGGAGCCAGTAAGGTCTCCATAACCCTGGTGGTGATCCACACCACAGTGAGCAAGGCCAGATGGACAGAGCACTTAGAGAGGCCCAGCTGAGCAACCTTTACAACACACCATCATCACGCCTGGTCCACAAACACCTGAATGCTGCTGCGCACAGAACATCCTCCCATAGGCTCAGAGTAGGGAACTCAGGCCGTGTTCTTGGGTCCCATTTGTCCACCTGTCTTCAAAAGCAGCTTGGCCAAACGGCATCAGAGGATCCCTTCCACCATGAGACCTGAGGGACTCTGTTCTATAGATTCAGCACCCAGTGGGGTTCCCAGAAACCAGTGAGGTGCAGGGTCAGAGCAGAGCATGAAGATGAAGAGTTTTCCCTGTACCACCAGGCAGAGGGGAGGCCCAGCTCTTCCACCAGGCAGAGGTGAGGCCTGGCTTTCCAAGAAAGCCTGGATGTGGCGCTCCCCCTCTGCCACCAGAGACTTTGGCTCTGGGATTCCTCAGACCTGCTTGCCAACCCCTGCCAGATCCCTTCCATACTGGGGCCTCCCTCTGCAGGGCCACAGCACAGTAGGGTCCCTTCTGCTCTTAACAGAAGTCTTTCAGCAGTGCCTGAAAGATCAAGAAACGTCAGTGGAACCAAAAGGAACCTTGGCATTTAGATCAAGGCCCTTAATCTTAACCCAAGATCTGGGGGTAGGGGGTTGTTAAAAGGGACGAGGGGCCACTTTCCTAGAGGGCATCGATCAAGCTCTCAGACTGTTCCGCCCACTGCCCAAGACTAGAGAGGTGAGAGTAAGGGGGCGTTGGAAGGGCTTGCTCCTTGGTTAGTTGGCTCATCACAGAGTGCTAGTGTTGGAGATCCTGCTTGTAGGAAACTCGGGGCAGTGTGCTGGGTATACGGTGGAGACTAAAACCTGTCCTGTGGTGTTTACAGTCAATTATTGTGGGATGTGGAGCTGTCAATTATTAATCAGACAGGTAAACATAAGCCAGCAGTTCTGCCTATTAGGGTGAGACAGGTAAAGGTCCCGGGCCCTGAATATGGGCCCATGACCGAATGAAGTCACGTCCAAGAGCCCTGAGTGGCTCTTCACATGTGATTCCAGATAGTTTGGTGTAAAGAGAGGTGTGTGGTCTATGGGAAGGCGAATAACCTATGGAGCCTGGCTGAGTCATTCCACTGAGAAAATGAGAATGAATACTCAGGGTGGTTCCCTCTGTGGTACAGAACTTCCGACTCCCAGATATCTCCTGAAGGGGTTTTGAAGGGAACCCTCTATAAACCAGAAACCCCAACTTCCCTGAAGACCTGCTTCTTCCTGCCACCACAGCAAAGTTGTTAGCTCTCGGGTGGAGTTTCATCACCAGAAGGCCAGACACATGGTGGCCCATGGCAGAAGCCAAGATAAAGAGGCTCATGGGCAGCTGCCAAGATAAAGAGGCCCATTTTGAGGGAGGATGGCTGCAGTCCCATCAAAGTCACCTACTTACCTGGGGACTGGCAGAAACACAGGAGCCAAGGGGCCAGGCTCTGCTTTTAGTACCAAACATTGTTCTAGAACCATAGCCCATAAACCCGCCCATCAACAGTCCACAGGTAGAGAACTGCAAATCTCAGATGAGTTCCTGTGGCTGCTTCCGGTGGATAGAGCCAGGGCACAGCTCTGAGTTCAGAAACCACCACTCTCATTGGCCACCTGAGTCTGGACCCCTTGGGGAACATTCCACCAGTTCACTGCTTTTGGCCTGAGAAAGCGAGCATCGGATGACATTGGCCCAGAGTCCCATGTGCAGGGACCGGCTGAGCTCCAGGGATCAGCAAAAGCTGGTGGGTGGTCCAGGCAGCTGGGATCAGGCCCTCCCACCCAAGCTGCTCTCTGCCCCCTCTGCCACTGCGCCCAAGGCTATAAAGGCCTGAGCTCTCACTCACACAGCATGGCCTGCCCACTGCCTGGAATTCCACAGGCATGGCTACATCCACGCCTTGCAGAAGAGAGGCCACACACAGGCTGTCTGGGGAGCATCAGGGCTGCCACAAAGGCCCAGGGATAGGGCTGGACTTGACCTACATAGCAAGTGAGAAAATGCATAGCAAAGACAACCAACAGGGTATGGCCCGGGGAAGGACAGGAATGGACGGAACACAGATAGGGTATGATGAGAAGGCCAGGGCAGGAAGCTAGAGCTAGACACAGAGGAGGTGTCCATGGCCATGCTGAATCAGGAAGGTCCCCTCTCCAGTCAGTGGCAGGGCTCTGACCAGAGCTATGACAAGGTCACACTAGACTTTGCAAAGGAAAGCAAGGCGGCACACAGCTGGCCCCCACAGCTCCCCGTCCGCCTGGCGCCAATCAATTCCCAAACCCCTCCCCCTCAGGAAGCAGGCCTAGGCTAGCTTGGAACAATCCCAAATCAATAATACATCTTAATCAAATAGTAGCAAATCTTTAATTGAAACCAATCACGAAATTGCCTTCTCCTCCCTTCCCCAGAGCGTGCTTTTGATTAGGCAGACAGAAAGTGGCATAATTTCCCACCCAGGGGCTCGGGGTCCTACCCAGGCCCCCTTCTCTGCTCACAGCTGGGAAAGATAAGCTCCACAGGGGTGGGGAAGTGGGGGTTGTGGGATCCCAGATAGGCCTGGGTCCGGGGCTGGTCTGCAAGTGTGGGTTTCCTTGTGTGGTCCCCGGAGTGTAGGAACCATTCGGGGACACCCTCTGTGATACCAGAGAAGATTCTAGAGCCTACAGGATAGGCTATTCTCACTGGACCTCTAAGGGCTCCACTTAGTAGAGTCCGAAGGATGGCAGGATTCATGGGTAGCTGAGGAATGGAGGCGCTATGGGTGATTTGCCTGCCTGTGGAGACTGAGGACTCAGACACAGTGCCAGCTGCCAGACCCTGTCTCTGAACTTCCAGGCCACTGTGCAAACGCAGCCAGTCCAGTCGCCTCCTGCCCTGTCACATATACCCAGCTTTGAACACCTAATAAACTTCACTTTGTCATCAGGTGAGTGGGCTCTTAACCACCGCTCTTAACCAGAGCACATTGAGAGCATCCACGCCTTTGAGCCTGACTCTGCAGGGTGACCATACCTACGGTCCTGATCCCATCTGGCTTCGTGCTGTGTTTGCACACCCAGATCCCCAGGGGCTTCCTCAAGACCTGGCCTTGTGCCTGTCCACACCCCACCACTCTGCCCAGTGTCACGCCCCCGTCATGATCCCTGAATCTTGCCTCTAACCATCAGTGGGGTTCACCCAGGCCCCTGGAGTAGACAGTGATAGTTGTAAGCTGGTACCATGTGAACCTCACACTCCCTTCCTACCCACTCCTCTGGTTCCTTGGAGGATGTTCCAGCTCCATATGGTACTGATAAGACAGTCAGATCCTGTCTCCCACCCATCACAGTAGCCAAGCTGTTGATCAGAGTACCCCACCCTAGCCACAGCAGCTTGTCAGAGATGGACAGAGGGGCCAGACAAGGACAGTCAGAGGCTCCTGCTGACATCGAGATGCCAGAATCATCTTACCTTCCAGATGAAGCCAAGCAGAGGCCAATAGGACCATGCGGTTCAAGACACAACTGCTGTTCCAGAGCACCATCCGAGGCTCTGAGTCCAGCTGACTTGAAGGCTTACTAGAAACAATAAAGTCTCCCTTTCAGCCCAGACTCATTTGAGTTTGATTCTGACACTGTCATCAAATAGTCCCTACCCAGCCTGCCATGTGGGGATACACATGGTGCTGATGGAAATCTCACAAGACCTGTGAGCATCCCCGTGTCTGAAGGTCCACTGGCTACAGATGGACAGGCCTCACTGTACTGACAAGGACATCTGGGGTCAGCGGGCCTCAGCCCTGCTCTTTATGATGACCTCAAATCTCACAAGTCCCAGCAAAATGACCCCTGGCCCTCTGGTGTCTGTTGACTGAGAAAATACACAAATCACTAAACTTTTTAAATGAATGTATTGGTTTTTGCAGCATTTCTTCAGCAGCAGCATTTGCACAACAGGAAAAGCAAAACGCCCTGGTTTGCTTTCTGTTTTCTGTGATAAACAGCATGACCAAATCCAACGGGAAGTGTCCTGGCTAGGTTTACCTCAACTTGACACAAGCTAAAGCCATCTGAGAAGAGAGATCCCCAATAAAGAAAATTCTTCCATAAGGGCTATACAGGCAGGCAAGCCTACAGGGCACTTGCTTAATCTGTGATTGATGGAGGAGGGGCCAGCCTATGGTAGATGGGGACATCCCTGGGCTGGTGACCCTGGGTGCTGCAAGAAAGCAGGCCAATCAAGCCATGAGGAACAAGCCAGCAAGCAGCAGCCCTCCAAGGCTTCTATATCAACTCCTGCCTCCAGGTTCCTGCTCTGTTTGAGCTTCTGCCCTGACTGCCTTTGATGGTGAACTGTGGTGTGGAAATGTAAGCAGAACAAACCCTTTCCTCCCCAAGTTGCTTTGGGTCATGGTGTTTCATCACAGTAATAGTTGCCCTAACTAGGTAAAGGAGGAAAGCATCCATTTGGATTACCTGCCCCAGTTACAATCCATCACTGAGGGAAGCCACAGCAGGAACCTGGGGGCGAGAACTGAAGCAGAGGTCATGGAGAATTACTGCTTTCTCTCCCCCATTACCTTGCTTAGCTACCTTTCTTATACAGCCCAGAACTTTCTAGGTACCATCACTGCCTAGGTGATGGCCCGTCCACAGTGAGCTGGGCTTTCCCACATCAGTCATTAACCATGAAAATGTCCCACAGACATGCCCATAGGCCAATCCAATAGAGGCAATTCCTCCTCTGAGGTTCCCTCTTCCCAGGTGTGCCGTGATGACAGCTAAAGCTAACCAAGACACAAAGAGCCCTCCAAACATGCTGAAGAATTAATAATTCAGTCCCCAAAAAATGTAGGGGAGGGCAGACATTAGAGAGAACTCTGGGCAGTACTGGCTAAGGCTTAGCTTTCATCACTGTGACAGAGTACTTGAGGAAAACATTTAGAGGGAGGAGGATTTCTGTTGGCCCAGAGCTTTGGAGGCTTTGGGCATGGTTTCTTGGTCCCATGGCTTCATGGCTTCTGGGCTCATGTGTGGTGGGACAGTGTCTCACCGTCCAGAAATGCAAATAGTCTTTCTCCAGCTGGGCTCATCCTCTGAATGGTCCTACCACTTCCTAAAGGCACCATTGTATTAGGTCAGATCCCTTTAGACCCAATGGCCTCTCAATTCCCAGTGGCTGGGAACCAAACATTTGGTACGTGAGCTTGTGTGGTGGGTGGGCTTGGGAAGTCACTTCATATACCCACAATGATACTTAACAAGGAAGGGCCTTTGTCTCCAAACCTGGAGCGAGGCAGCCACCCTGAAACTCCAGGTCCTGCCCTGAGAAACTACTAGTCACTCCAGCTGCATAGCCAGGAGGCCATTTTTCTCTCATTCTACCTCATTCTCTTTCCAGACCTCTTCACTTTCTCCAAGAGGTCTGTGCTGCCCTTGAACCCTGGGTCTGGCCCAACCACCACCAACCAGCCTCAGGGATGCTATCTCCAGTTATAGTAGGGACATGGGTCTGAGTCCCGCCCTCTGTTGGACTGCAGCCTGGCTGCCTTCTTTCACTCAGGACTGCTGGGGCTTGCACATCAAAGAAAGTGCTACAGCCATGATGCAAACCTGAGTCTTCGTCTAGCAAGCCAAGGCTTTCCCCCACTGTCCTGGGCTATCCTCGGGAAATGATGTTTATGAAAGTAGAATTTTTGTAATGGGCTCTTGGGCGACAGTCTGACTTTAGATTTTCTTCCTGAAGACGCTATAAACTGGGCGAGGGGTGACTTATTTCTCTCCTTGCTTTGGGGACTAGGAAGCTCGGAGCCAGACTTCTAGCAAGAATAAAAGAATATGTTGTTGTATGAAGGGGTTTTTTTCCTTTTTCTTCTCTTCTTCCCCTGATGACCTCGCCCAATAGTCTTTCCTCTTACACTGCCTATAGAATTCCTCTAGAGTTCAAAGAGAAAGAAACATAACCCAACAGTGGCATGAAGACTTCACTGGAACCAGGATTAGAGGCTGCTTCTCCCACCCCAACTTCAGTGCCCTTCCCAGATGCCCCCAGCCCCTCCACAGCCCTCCCTCCCTCCAAGGAGCTAAAAGTCTTAGGGATCTTGGTTGGTTGGTTGGTTGGTTGGTTGGTTGGTTGGTTGGTTTGAAACAAGTCTCACTATCTCAGGCTGGCCTTGAACTCAAGGCAATCTCTCTGCCTCAGCCTCCCGTGTGCTAAGATTACAGGCATGAACAGATGTGCCCAGCTGCATACCACTTTGGAAGATGATCTCACCAGCTTCGTTTTCCCCAGACTTTGGAAACCTCTCCAAGGACTGACTACATGTTTTCCCAGCATGCAAAGAGCACGGATGCTCCAGTCCCCACACTGGCTCTCAGGTAAACAAGCTCAACAGGAGGCAGCAGCAACATACTTGTTACTGTGAAGACAACGGTGCAGGGGGAGGGGGGGAGGGTGCAGCTGGGGTAACACAAGGAGGGGACGAACTGCAGAAGTCACTGCTTCTGATCTATTTGTGTCCCATTGTAAGTGACAGCACCTCTCATAGATACCCAAATGTTATGTAGGATCGAACTGTCCCTCAGGACCGTTCTCTGTCACTTTCCAACTCGGTGATGAACTCTGTGCGGAGGAATTGTCTGTCCTTTGGTACCTTGTATATTTGTATTTCGGTCTTCTCAGTTCCCCCTCCACAGCAGCTTAGGAGGTCACAGACTCAAGGCCTTACCCAGAGGATTCCCCTACCTTACCCAGCACCCAGCAATGCTAGTAAGGGCAGGAAAAGGCTGCTGTTGTTTAACTAGCCCCCACCAGCTACGTCATCTGCCCATGAGGTGCCAACCCAGGAGTATATGTGGAAACCCCATTCCCAACGGAACACCGAACACTGGACTCTAGCTATCAAGACCCAGGCGTGGCTCCCTGGAAGAGCACTGTCCTAACAGATGTGAGCTGCTGGCCACCTCATTGCCATCCTTCCCCGTGCACACCTCCACTTCAGCCACCCACCTACTCTGGCAGGTCCCAGAAGGTGCCACATCTGGGGTCCGCATGCCTCCCCTCCCCTGTCACTTCTCCTCACACACTCCCACCCCTCCTTCAGGAAGCCGTGTTGCCCTCCACTTGCCTCAGTGTCCCACTTGAACTGTCCTCAGCAGAAATGAAGTGTCTTCCTCTGACCTCCCCCAGGCACGAGAGCAGCTCCAGCCATGGCGGCTCACCCCAAGGCAGCCAAGAGCAGACCCAGTCTCAGAGCTGGGTAGGAGGCCTCTGGATGCAGTGGGGTCAGGTTTGATGTTAGAGCTGGCTAGGAGCCCCCTCTGTAGCCTTCCCATACCAGCACAGCTAATGCTAAGTCATCTGGAAATGCCACCAATATGTTCTCAGAAAACAAAAGTCCAGGAATATGTCCTATTTTTATACTAGCTGTTTGGATTCCCTGAGTTTTATTTAACACACACACACACACACACACACACACACACACACACACACACACACACAGAGAGAGAAACACACACACAAACACACACACACACACACACACACACACACGTATTTAACATTAGATCTCCGGAGTGGATGGAGTTACAAAGACCTCCCAGGGGAACCACGGTGTAGGGCAGACAACACAGAGGTGACATTCCCAGCAGGGGATGAACCTGTGGAAGGACCTCCCTGGCCCATCGGTCCCCTACAGTGGCAGGAACTCTGTCCTGCAGCCCCTGACTCTCTGCCACCCTCCCTCAATCCCAGGAACCAGCCGCACATTCAGGCCTGGAGACAAGGCTGCTCACCACCACTGCTGGGACACCTCACCGCCTCCTGTGTTTCCGTTCATCCTACCCTTAAACCCTGACCAACCCCCTCCTTTGGAGCTTGTCTTCTGTGGCCAGATCTCTAAGCTATAACCTTGAGGCATCTCCCAGGCAGGGGAGAGAAGAATTCGGCTTTGTAGACCGCTGTCTCCAAGCCAGGGGCGTGCTAGTGTCCTGACCTTTCACCCATCCTTCGCTGTTTGGGGTTTTGTTGTTGTTCAATTTCTCCATCATGACTGCAGATTTACAGGTGAGATGCTCGATGCCACTGTTACCCTCTGTCAGCCCACCGAGCCCGCACGGCGTATTAAAACAGGCAAGTGGGCTGAAAGCATTTGTCTTCATCTTGCTCATAAAGCTTGTAAATGAACAATTATACAGGGTGAGAACTTGCTTGCACTCTAGGCCAGGGTCACCTGTCTTCCTAATAAAGGTGCCTCTGAGGCAAACAGCAGAAACTGAGAGGTTTCTATGTCCCGTGGTGGATCCCAAAGAGCCCGATGACATCCAAGTGGGATTCTCCTCTGATCATAGATATACTTAAGACCCACTGGTGGGGGTGGGGGGGTCACAGGGTTCAGGGATCACAGATGCACCTCCTATGCAGGGTCAGAAGTCTACACATTGGTTCAATGGCCAAAGTTTCACAGGTGACTCCATCGGTCCAGCAAAGTGGATGTGGCTGCAGAAATAAGTGGGAAGAGCTTTGAAACGATGGCTGGGTAGGTGGGAGAAGGCAATGACCAGTGAATGAAGCCATCGCTCATGTTGATGAAGCCCGGGATGGCAGGAATGCTGGGGATTGCTCCCAGGTTCCAAGGGCTTCCAGCAGAAATGTGGTCAGAATGTAGCATGAATTCTAGCATGTATGCTAGAGTTGTATGAATGTAGCATGAAGTCACCTGGATGGTACCAAGTTCATTTTAGGAGTTCTACTAATCAACTGCCTCCAGGGAAGCATATTCAGTGAAATTCACCGATTTCAAGCACACAAGTTAGAAAATTTTGTGACGTGTATTCAATCCTGTAGCCACCATTATATTCACCACAGAGATGATTTTCGTCACCTCCAGAAGCTCCCTAGTGCCCTTTTTAAGTCAGCCCCACCCCATCTATCGGTCTGCTTTCCAGTACTCGGCTTTGCCCTCGCCTGAGTTCTACATGAATCCAATAATGTCGTCAGCATCTTTCATGTAATGTCGGTACCTCTGAGAGCTATCCATGCTCCTGCATGAGTAAAGGGTCCCTTGCTTTTCATTGCTGGCTAGTATTCCATCCTGTTTATACATTAACTACAGGTGACCATTTGGAATGTTCTCAGGATTGAGGTTCTGTTCTGTGTTGTTGGCTATAACTTTATATTTTTATTACCCTTCAACAAATGCTTAGAAGTGCCATTGCTGGTTCCTATGGTAAGGGTATGCTTAACTTCCTAAGGCTCTGCCAAGCCATTTTCTAGAACTCTGCCATTTTGCATTGCCCAACAATCCTTGGGTGTTCCTGTTGCATCCCACCCTCTCAGAACCTGTTACTGTCAGTCAGCAATCAGTGGCTAGTGATTTCTCTTTCTTTTCACAATTTGCATTTTGCTAATGCCTCGTGGTAATGAACATCTTTTCATCATATGTTTCATCCATGGAACATCTTTACTATCACGATTTTTCACATCTTTGACCTATTCTTTATACCATTGTCTTTTTATCGTTGAGTGGTCAGGGTTCTTTTTCGTAGACTGCATCTCCCAGCTTGTGCCAGCCTTCCTAGCACAAAGGTACCCAGGTCCACAGATGAAATCAGGCTTGTGGAGGCAAGGATGGTTGAGGCTGAGAAGCCACTCTGGCCACACTGCATCTCCAAGGAGCTTGGCTGCTGGGGGATGCTTTGTGAATTCTACTAGAATGATTCTCAGGGTCTGGAGTCACGGCAAACATGACATTGTAATCTCAGTTATGTTTTATTTATGGGGAGTGTTGCTGCAGCCAGGGTGTGTTAACAAACAAAGATGATTGCATCTGAGCCACTCTCCTTCCTGAGGTAATTAACACAAAGTAATGCACCAGTTGTGGGGTGCAAAAGACGACAGCTTTTTTTTTTTCCACAAGAAAATGTGATCCTCGGAACCCAGGCCAAAAGGGTGGGGGCAAGGGAAGCGGGGACACGTTTTATCTTTGGGTAAAGGTGCGTCATTAAAAGGCACCGGCATAAATTATTCTTCCTCTTTTTTAAAAAAAATCCATACAACATTAAGAAAACTACAGAGTATAAAATGTCAGGGGCAGAGATGTGTGGATTCGCAGCTGTTAGCAGAGCGGGCCGGGGGCTCCCTGTGTATCTCGAACAGCATAAATTAAAAATATTGACTGCAACCCAAATAGCATTTGCAATCAGCTCAATGTTGCAATGTGTTATACACACCATTTGCTTTTAAAAAAATTAAAATATGAATCAAACCTAGATGACAAAGAAGTTCAGCTTCTGGGGGAAAATCAAATATATCATCCAAAGGCCACAATTCATGGACAAATTGCTGTTAAAATTTATTACTTGTTTGCAAAATGTACTCTTGATCATTGGTAACTGCTAAATGCTTGGGCGCCTCTGACTAAATAAATAAATAAATAGCACACCCTGCATTTGTTATGGGGGAAGCGTATGGGGAAAAAAAAATACCTGGAATGTCTCAACCCAGGTGGAGGAGGGCAGAACTGAGTGCCTTCAGGCTGGACCAGAGACTCAGAATGAATAAGAAGGAAATAACCGTGGGCAGGGCAGGCTCCTTCCTACCCCTTTGGACAATCCGAGCTTCCGGCACTAGGAAAAGCACCAGCGTCCTAGCAGCATCCTCACTTTAACCAGGAGAGCTGTAAGGCCCCTGGGACAGTCTTGTAGACTGTGCATGTCAGTGGAGTGTCCTGCCTGCCTGTCTAGACCTTATGTGATGAGCCAGGTACTCACACTCATGTGTTTGCAGGTGGGATTGCATACAGGTCTCTGAATTCCCACACCGAGGTCATACCTACTCATCTCATCCCTAGCAGAGTACCACACATGGGGCAAGGTACTGTGGTGTGCAACGTGGTCTGCACCCAGGACTCTTCCAACCCTTTGCACTTGAGCGGCAGGCGTGGACAACTGGTTTGTGGCCTTCTTCCAGCCAAGGGACTGGTTTGGGAATGGCCAATGAGACATGAAAAGAGGTTGTCTGGAAGCTTCAGAAGGTCTCCCCGACTTCTGAGAAGTTTGGGGGAATTCCAGCCACTGGTGCCCTGACATATTCAATATGGAGAGAGGTGGAGCATGGAGGGGTAAAAGTAGGCTGAGTGGAGCTGTGGGGCGGGACTAGGCACACTGAGTCCAGTAGAAAGAACGCAGTCCCAAGATGAAGTCCTCTACAGAGTCTCTGGAATGAAGGCCATGCCACTGCCTCCTGGTCAACCAGGCAGGGACAGAAGTGATAGTCATGTCTCCCAGGCCTGGCCCCCGAGGACTCCTGAAGAACAGCATGTTGTCTTCCACTCAAGGCAGAGGACTCTCAGTCGGTACTATCCGAGAGCTTACTGTGACGTCAGAAGCGCTGCCCATTGACAGTCAGCGGCCATACTGTGGAGCTCTTGACCGGCAGCAGGAGTGGCTGAGGAATGGGAGGTTTAACTGTATTGACTTTTAACTAATTTAAATATAAATTGTTGCTGATAGCTTCCACACTGGACAAGGTAGAAGGAGCCACTGACCCACCCCAGGAAGGGCTGTCTGTCCCCTAACCACTGGATTGGACTGCGAGTTAGCAAGAGAGAAACCTGTACTGGGCGCAGCTGTGGAGATGTGAGGACGGTCCGTGTCCACAGCTGGCTGGTGTGTCCCCACCTCTACACTCAGGAACGCTTGTTGTGTACAACAGGCTCATCGCGTCACCCACCGTGTCTGATTTAGGTCCTATTATTAACCACCGTGTGCTGATGAGGGAACTGAGGCACAGAACACTCACAGAGATTGGGAGGGGCGAACTCAGGTTGCTCTGCCTCTGTGACCCAAGCTCTTGAAGACATCCAGAGTGGAAGCAGTAGGCATTAGGCCCCAGAGTACTGTCACCTGAGGTCCTCCCAGAGGTGGGTGCCGCAGGAAGGAGCCAGGCACCCAGCACAGGCTCAGGGGCTCTAACTCCTCGCTGTTTTGGACCCTGTGCTGTTTCCCGAGCAGAAAACGTGCTTGCCCAAGCTGTGTCACCCCTCGGGCAGGTGTTCCCACCACTAGGCATAGGAGAGCACCTGAGACATCCAGGCCCTGCAGGACTTGCCGTGCTAAAGGCTGCAGGTGCTCCATGAGGGAAAGGTTCCCTGATGGAGAAGCACCACACAGCCTGGGTATGGGGGTCCAGGAGCCAGGGCAAAGCCAGTATCTAGACAACAGAAGCAGAAGGTGCATGGGCATTTCCAGAGGGCGGGGTCAGCGAGGGAAAGCCTGTGGGGTTCCGGAAGCAGCGGGGCTCGTCTGAGGAGTGGCTGGTGGCAAATGCAGAGGAGTGGGGTGGAAACCCACCATCACCTGGGTGGTGATTTAGTACATCATCGTTGTCTAATGTTCGTGTAAAGGCATGGACTCTTCAGCACGTTCCATCATGGGTAATGTCATTGGCCCCGCCCACTGTGTTGTGCAGACAGCTTGTGCCCCCTGTGAATTTGAAGAAAAGGGGACAGACTCACCAAGAGGTGAGTGGACATGTCCAGGTCACTCAGGAGACAGGAGCAACAGAGCTGGGACTGTGTGATGGGCTGGGGATCCCAAGTTCCCAGTTTCATTCACTACATTACAGCTGCCCTTGACCTGAGCCCCAGGTCCACCCAGTGCCTCCATTCCCTCCAGTCTCTGTCCTCAGAGCCTCAGAGAGAGCTGTAGATAAGAGTGAGGGGATCCATGCTAACCAGGTCATAGGCAAGGACAGGCAGGCCCCAAAGACTGGTGTATATTAGACTCACACCATGCTTCTTGCTCGTGGCGCTAAAAAAAATCCCCTGCCTCAGAACCTTGCTGATTCATGTTTGAGGATACAAGTACTTCACCCTGGGCTCTTCCATTCTGAGCAGGGAAACCAGAAGTCTGCATTTCCACAGCCTTCACAGAAGATCCCTCTGGTTCAAGTGTGAGATGCTGTAGGGTAAATTCTGTGGCCTGGTCTTGCACATTTAGGACACCTGTGAGCTTTTCCTAGTGGTAACAGGGCCTCTGGACAGGGGCATGACCTGTCCTGAGGTTCTACAAAATGACTGAGGTTGAGGTGGAGGGAGGATCAGCCTGCTGCCAGAGAGAAGCTCATGATGGGGTGCAAGAATCTGAGAATCAGCCAGGCAGTGGGGCACACACCTTTAATCCCAGCACTCAGGAGACAGAGGCAGGTGGATCTCTGTGAGTTTGAGGCCAGCCTGCTCTACAGCACAAGATCCAGGACAGGTACCAAAGCTACACAGAGAAACCCTGTCTTGAAAAACCAAAAAAAAAAAAAAAAAAAAGAAAGGGAGGAGAGGGAGGGAGGGAGGAGGGAGGGAGGAAAGGAGGAAGGAAGGAAGGAAGGAAGGAAGGAAGAAGGAAGGAAGGAAGGAAGGAAGGAAGGAAGGAAGGAAGGAAGGAAGGAAGGATCAGAGAATCAGGCAATCCGGAGGGTAGAGGCAGAGAGAATCTGGAAGAGATGGAGCCAGAGCTTCAGGAGAGGCCCAGGAAGAGCCAGGGTGACCAGGCCAGAGCAGACTGTGGAGTTCTTGAAGAGACATAACCAGGCTGAGTGGAGTAAAGGGTGAAGGGAGAGAGGACAGGGAATTTAAGGGTGTCACCTCACGGTGTGGCTCCAAACTCCAGGTCTCCTGACCTTCAGAGACTAGGAACAGGTGAACAGACTAGCAGTGACCTCTAGAGGTGGCCCCTTTGTCCCCTCCCCACATGCCTCCCACCCCCTGCTTGGCTGCCAGGGATCAGAGAGGCTCCTTGAGGTATACATGGAGGTGGGGCAGAGATGGCTACAGATGGTGTCCTTCAGAAGGACACCTCTGGTCCTCTAAGTGGACCAGACAGTGTGTGTGTGTGTGTGTGTGTGTGTGTGTGTGTGTGTGTGTGTGTGTAAGAGAGAGAGAGAAACAAGGAGAAAAGAGACTGCCTGGGGGAATTTGGAGACTTTCTAGGGACTAACAACAACAACAAAAAGAAAAGCCAGTCGAGTGTTTGGGGGCGCTCTCCATGTACCGCCTGCTCTGTCTCTGCTTGTCAGATCCTCACAGGAGTTCTCTAGGTATCCTTGTTCTCACATTGCACATAGGGAAACAGAGGCAGAGAGATTCCAGCCCTCAGGCACTTAGCAAGCAGACAAGAAGCAGAGATAAAACTCCTACAAAAGTCAGAGCTGATCCATTCTAAACGCCTTATTCTTGGGGCTGGAGTGATGTCTCAGTGGATAGCAGCACTTGTCCCACAAGCATGAAGACATGGATCCTAGAGCCAAGAGAAAAAAGTAGGCATGACCCCACACATGCACCTGTAACTCGGCACTGTGGGAAAAGAAGTCTGGAGGGTTGCTGGCCACCAGCCTAGCTCTGGGTTCAGTGAGAGACCCTGCCTTGAGGGAATAAGGTGGGCATGACAGGGCAGGACACCCAGCTCCTCTGGCCTCTGTGAGCATACATAAACATGCACACCCACATACATGTGTGTGCTCGCAGCACACATAGCCCACATCACACACACACAAAATCAATAAAATCCAGTTCCTTCCCCACAGATGTATCTAATATTTGATATTAATGTTCACACTTGAGAACCACATAATCACGTTACAAAAAGCTTGCAAAAATAAATCTCATAAAATTTTAAGTCAGTTTATGATTTTGTGCTGAGCTGAATTCATAGCTTTCCTTAGCTGCAAGTGGCCTATGGACCTCAGCTTTCCTCAGCCACATGTGGCCTATGGACCTCAGCTTTCCTCAGCCACATGTGGCCTATGGACCACAGTTTGGACATGTCTGCTATCACATTTCTCAGGTCTTCAGAGCACAAAGAACAAAGCACAGAGCTTGGAAGCAGTGCCATTTAGCAATATCAGAGCTGTGACCCGCTACAGCCACACAGGTTTAGATGGTAAATGTAGCAGAAGCCTGGAAGGGAGCAGACAGTGTGGACAGCATCCTGGACAGCTCTGTGGGGCACTGGGCATCATCTCTTTATTTATTAATAGTTCTTTATAAGAGCATTTTCAATATTTATGAGGTTGCAATAAAATTACATAAAGAACAATCTTATTGAAAGGCTGCATCAAAAAGAATATAAGAAGGACATTTTTTTTAAAACCTGAAATGAATATTTCTGATCTTTTGATTGAACATTAAATTTAGCACTGAGCTTCCTGACAATGGTGGAAAATGTAAACTGCAGTTAGTTATGTGAATTTGAATACAAAATGAAACATTAAGGTATTAGGGGAGTATTTATTTCCCATTGCTAAATTCTCCTGGTCCCTGATAGAGACTTGCAGAAGGATAAAATATCCCCAGTACTTACTACCCCATCTTACTTATATAAGTGGGCATTTATAAAAAATATAATACATATATATGAATGTGGTATATCATACATACATACATACATATAATAATACATCTGTATGCATATATTCAATCCATGAACTCTAGAATCCATGAAAGCCAGCCTGCTAAGAATTGACTCCACAACTTAAGGGTTTCAGACCCAGAAAGGGGAATAGGGACATTGAGTTCTAATGTCCATGTGTGGCTGTACATATGAAACTCCACGCACATAGCTCGGTCGGCTTTTTTGGAGTTACTCTATCATCAAAACCAGGGCAGGAGAAGTTACATTCATCGGAAGGCAGTTAAGGAAGTATGTTGCCCCTCAGTCCTATTTGGGAACTAAAGCTTTGGGACCATGAGTGCATGGGGTCCACACAGACAGTCTCTTCCTGGATCTGTTACTCTTTTGTTACTGTGAGTGAAGACTTGGCAAAAACAGCTTCAGGGAAAAGGGTTTATTTTTGGCTCTTAGGAATACAGCCCATCATAGCTAAGAAGGTGTGGCAGCTGGTCACAGTGCCTTTGCACCCTAGCGACCCACTTCTCCCAGCAAGAGTGCACCGCAAGACCCTGGGGGCGGGGGGGTAAGAAGCAAGTGTTCCAGCAGTGAACCCACTGGGGACATTTCTCACCCAAATCACAATGCTTCGCTACCAGCTGACGTCCCCAGGCAGCCCCAGACACAGCCCAGCAAAGCACTGAAGCTCCAAAGGCTGTTTTCATAGTCAGGACACTGCAGGTACACTTGGGAGGAATCTGAAGAGAGGCGCTCACAGTCTGAGATTACAAACTGAGGAGTCAGACTGATGAGAGTCCTCGGAGGAGAAAACCCTCTGAGGGGATGTAGGTGATGGAAGGAGCTGAGCAAGACTGTA
Source organism: Peromyscus leucopus (assembly GCF_004664715.2). NCBI lineage: Eukaryota > Metazoa > Chordata > Mammalia > Rodentia > Cricetidae > Peromyscus > Peromyscus leucopus. Next base: position 74,745,733 of record NC_051075.1, read on the forward strand.
GAACTCCCGCGTTCCCTGGGCCAGCAATGTGCTAGGGAGCTCCTGCAAGCTTTCTTCTTGTCCACACAGTCAAAAGAACTGCTGGATGGCGAGAATCCTTCTGGAATGACCTGTCAGCAGCAGATTAAAAACCCTAACACTACAGGGAACCTTGTTTTAGATGCTGGTATGGGCAGAGCAAAGATCACACAATCTGGATCCTCCTCGGATCCCTCGGATTGTCATTTCCCTCTTGTACAAATGAGGAGACGGAGGCATAACCAGGTTGCACAATTGGATTCTGAGCCCTGCAGAAAAAGGGCACAGCTATAAGCTAGGATAGCCAGCTCCCAGCATGCCTCTCGCTCCCAGCATGCCAGTGTTAGCAGCCCCCATGCACTGTTGTTTGGCAGATAGAGACCCTGAATTCCCCAAGCAAGACTGGTGAGGTGTTTTTGTCAGCCTTGAACTATGCAGCCTCTCCAGATTCCTGAATCAGAGAGGGCTCTGGATCTCCTTCTCTGACTTCCTGTCATCTCCAGGCTTCTCCTGGGTCCGTGGCCAGCTATTTACCCCGCTGCTTGTATCCTTCACTCCCACACTGTCTCAGTTTGCTTCTCTGTTGCTGTGATAGATGCCATGACCAAAAGCAACTTTGGGAGGAAAGGGCTTACTTTCTCTTAGAGCTTCCCGTCCATCATGAAGGGGAGGCAAGGCAGGAACCTGGAGGCAGGAACTGAAGCAGAGGCCATGGAGAAATGCTGCTTATTAGCTTGTTTCTCATGGCTTGCTCAGTCTTTGTCCTAGGGTTTCTACTGCTGCAAAGAGACACCATGACCACAGCAATTCTTATAAAGGAAAATATTCCACTGAGTATCTTACAGTTTCAGAGGTTGCCAGGTGGTGGTGGCGCATGCCTTTAATCCCAGCAAACCGGAGGCAGAGCCAGGTGGATCTCTGTGAGTTCAAGGTCAGCCTGGTCTACAAAGCTAGTTCCAGGACAGTCAGGGCTACACAGAGAAACAATCTCAAAGAGAGAGAGAGAGAGAGAGAGAGAGAGAGAGAGAGAGAGAGAGAGAGAGAACAGTTTCAGAGGTTTACTCCATTATCATGGTGGGACATGGCAGCGTGCAGGCAGACATGGTAATAAAGAAGCTGAGATTTCTATATATCACAGGCAACAGGAAGTGAACTGAGACATTAGGTGGTATCAAGGTCATACCTACTCCAACAAAGCCATACTTCCTGATAGTGCTGCACCCTTTGGGGGCTATTTTCTTTCAAACCACCACATTCCACTGCCTGGCCCCCAAAGGCTTATAGCCATATTGTAATGCAAAAGTGCATTCATTCCAACTTCAAAAGCCCTCATAGTCTATAACAGTCTCAAACTTATTTAAAAGTCTGAAGTTCAAAGTCTCTTCTGAGATTCATGTAATCTCTTAACCATAATCCCCTGTAAAATCAAAATCCAAAAACAGATCACATACTTCCGACATATAATGGCATAGGATATACATTACCATTCCAAGAATTGGGGAAGGGAGAATAGTAAGGAACTACTGGACCAAAGCAAGACCAAAACCAGCCAGGCAAACTCTAAACTCTGCATCTCCATGTCTAATGTCAAAATGCTCTTCCGATTTCCAACTCCTTTCAGCTTTGTTGACTGCAGCACACTTCTTTCCCTTGGGCTGGTTCCACCCCCTGTTAGCAGCTTTCCTCAGCAGGTATCCCATGGCTCTGGCATCTCCAACATCTTGGGGTCTCTAAGGTGATTCAGGCTTCAACTTCATAGCTTCACGAAATGACCACCCTAGGCCTCCATTGAGGGACATCCCTGACACATGCCTGGCCTCTGGGTCTTCTCTTAGTCACAGAGGCAAACTCCCTAACCCCTTTCTTCTATCCTTAATTTTAAACCCAGAACCACATGACTGAAGCTGCCACGTTCTGCTGCTTGCTGGGGCTGGAACGTGGCCTCCTTGTTCTACTACATCTTCACCAGCTTGCTATTTTCTGTGGTTTCCTTCACCACCTAAGCTTGGCTGTCCTGGAACTTGCTCTTTAGATCAGGCTGGCCTCAAACTCAGGGATCTGCCAGCCTCTGACTTCCCAGTACTGGGATTAAAGGTGTGTACCATCAAACCCAGCTCCAAGGTTTTCTTTAATTCCTTTTCACAAGTTGGAAATTTAGCTGGGTGGGATCTTGCCCTGAGGCCAACACTCCTTTATTCCATTCCTTAATCTGTTTATCTCCCTGAACACAGGACTAAGCTCCATTCCACTTCCTTGTAGTCAGAGGTTTTCCTGTCCTGACCACCCACTCCCCATCTGGTCAGCTGCTTCCAAATTACCACACAGAGACAATGTTATTTATAAATGCTCAGCCAATGGCTCAGGCTTGTTACTGGCTAACTCTTACATTTAAACTAATCCACATTTCTAGTTATGCTTTGCCACATGGCTCATGGCTTGTTACCTAATTTTCTACACATCGTGCTTGCTCCGTGGCTGACTAGCATCTCCCATGACTCTCCTGACTCTGTCCTCATTCTCGGCACCATGGTCTTCCATACTCCTACTAGTATGGCCCATCATTCTCTCTGTGTCAGGCTGTCTCACCCAATCTCTTCTTGCCCTGTTTCGGCCAATCAGTTTTTTATTAACCATGAGGGTAATACATATTCACAGTGTACAGAAAGATTATTCCACAGCACTTCCTGATACTCCTTTTCTCCTCAGATTGCTCCTTTTCATTATAACTCTTTATAAGCATGAACACTAGTTCATGACAGATTCTATAGTAGGGTATTTTGAGATTTCTTTTGCCAAAGAAATTAATCCAAATCTCTTCAGTTTAGCCCCAGGCAGACTCTTTAGACAAGGGCAAAAAGCTGCCACTTTCTTCACCAACATATCACAAGAATGATCTCTAGGCAACATAAAAATTTTCTTCTCTGGCGCACGCCTTTAATCCCAGCACTCGGGAAGCAGAGCCAGGCGGATCTCTGTGAGTTCGAGCAGCTGGCTACCAAGTGAGCTCCAGAAAGGGCAAAGCTACACAGAAACCCTGTCTCGAAAAAAAAAAAAAAAAAAAAAAAGAAAAATTTTCTTCTCTGAAACCTCTTGATCCAGGCCCCCAGTTCAAATCATTCTTAGCACCATTGTCTTCCATACTCCTACTAGTATGGCCCATTAAGTAGTGCTTAAAGCTTTCCTAACCCAAAGTACCAAAGTCCAAATTCCTCCAAACAAAAGCATGGTCAGGTCTATCACAACAATACCCCAGTCCCTGGTACCAACTTCTGTCTTAGTTAGGCTTCTATTGCTGTGGAGAGACACCATGACCATGGCAACTCTTATTAAGGAGAAATATTTTATGGGATAGCTTACAGTTTCAGAGGTTTAATCAATTATCATCATAGTGGAACACAACCGTGTGCAGGCAGACATGGTGCTGGAGCTGAGAGTACTGCATCATGATCAGCAGGCAACAGGAAGTGATCTGAAACACTGTGTGTAACTTGAGCATATATGAGACCTCAAAGCCACAGTGACACACTTCCTCCAACAAGGCCATACCTACTCCATCAAAGCCATACCTCCTAATAGTGCCACACACTTGAGGGGGGCACTTTCCTTCAAACTACCAGAACCTGCTTTCTTATAGAATCCAAGGGGCTGGAGAGATGGCTCAGTAGTTAAGAGCACCAACTACTCTTCCAGAGGATCTGGGTTCAATTCCTAGCACCCACATGGCAGCTCATAACTGTCTGTAATTCCAGTTCCAGGGGACCCAACACCCATGGCAAAACACCAATGCACACAAAAAAAAGAAAAAAATTTTTAAAAAAAAAAACCCATGACAACCAGTCCAGAAATGGTACCATCCAGAGTATGCTGGACCCTCCTACATCAACCATAAAATCAAAAAAATGCCCAATAGACTTGTCTATAAGCCAATAAGATGGAAGCATTTTCTCAATTGAGGCTTCCCTTCCCAGGTAACCCTAGTTGAGTCAAGTTAACAACAATAACAACAAAAAATACTGCCCAATCTAGTGGCAGATCTTAGAAGTTAGTCATCTATACCTAAAGAGATCTTAAACTAGAAATTTTATCATCTCACCTCTTTTGATTTGCATCCAAGCCACCAACCTGTCCTCTCCCTCTTGAACAGCTTCAGTGAACAAATACATGGCTAGATCTTTGACTGGACTGCAGTTGCTTCAGGACAGTTTTCTAGAAGAGAAGTCATTGCAAAGATTAAAGAGGAAAAAAAATGAGATGGTTCCCACCATGACAGATACAGGAGGAGGAAGGCAATTGTGGACTGTCTGCTGGTAGTGGAAGAAACTTCCGTAGGTGTAGACTTCTCCCAGCCATCTGTGCTCAATCTACATCCACACAATAAACCAGGAATCTCGCAATAATAGCATCCAAACGTTCTCTAGCTTTTAATGTTTGTAAGATTGATTTTATCTTTAATTATGTGTATTTATGTGTATCTGTGTCTAGGTATGTGCACATGTGAGTGTAGTGCCAGCAGAGGCCAGAAGAAGTTGTTGGATGTCGGAGAGCTGGCATGGTAGGCAGTTGTGAATCCCTCAACATGGGTTCTGGGAACCAAGCTCAGACCTCTGCAAGTACAGTGTATGCTTTTAACCACTGAGCCATCTCTTCAGTCCCTTTTCTAGCCTCTAAAAATTAACATTATCCCATACACAGTTTCCTGGTTATTACCAAAGTCTCCAGTCCCCTCCTTTTAGGTGGATGCAACTATTTCTTAATAAGCAAGCTATTCTTTGTTACTCTATTGTTGACATACAGGGAAGTTGCTTATAAAACTTTGCCATCATACATGTCATTAACAATAAGTATTCTCTCTTCATGCATAATAAAGACCATGTTTATGTTTCTTTTTTCCCTTTGGCTGCTGGGGAGCTTACCCTCAATTTATGGTTTAAGTATACAATTCTGTTTTTGTGAATGTGCACACTTACTTTATCTTCTAGTCTCTTGGGTCCTGGTGTTTTGTTGCTTATTTGTGTCGTGTATGTTTCTTAATGGCCTGCTCAGAGCCTTGTGGATCAAGGACAAACACCAATTATTAATAAGATATTTAACACAATGCTGAAGTGATCATCCTGGCACCTAGCTTTTCCCTCTGTCTGGGAATCACTAATTAGTACACCTAGCAGAGTTTTCAAGAATGGCATCACCATCTCCAGATCAAACGCTCAGAATATCATTTAGGCTCTCGATACACAGTAGCCCAGGACCTTCCAGGGAGAAGAGGAACATAGGGTTGGAACATGATTCAGATAATCAAACCAAACCCTCCATCACACTCCCAACACAGGCAAAGGGCAGGGTTGTGCCCAGTGTGGAAGGTGTTTGCAAGGTATGACACCTGCCTGCTACCTCTTGGCTTCCTAGGTTCACTTTGAACCCAACCGTTGGGCATCCTCCTCCATGCTGCACAGAGCATGGAGCAGGCACTTGGCAGAGTCTCGTAGACAGGCGAGAAGAGGCGGGTGGGTGGTGCTGTCCCTAGGCCCAGGTCTCACTTTTGGGTGAGATGCTAGCCAAGCCTTTGGAGACTTCAGTCTCCAGTGCATTTTGAACCAGAAAAAAAAAAAAAAAAAAGTCTTCCGTGGCCTGGCCCAAGAGCTACACAACAGCATCCCTTGGGATCTGAACAGATGAATATCCCTCTGCTTGTTCTAGACAGGTCCCCTGGGATCACAACTGTACTGTGTCCTAAACCAGACCTTTCCTATTTTAATTTTTTTTTTTAGTATAAGAGATTACAAAAACACAATTACCCTTTCACTGTGGTCTGAAAAATAAACTCTAGTAAAAGGAGACATAGGTATGGGGAACACCTGCTCCAGCTTTCCACGGAAGTCTATCAGTCCCACATGGCATTCCCAGCTAAGAAGTGACTCCATGGCAGGCTGCCTGGCCTGGCCTGGAAGTGTGGGCCACCGGGTGGGAACTCAAGAGCGGGAAAGAAATAAATGAGTAGGTAGACGGACCGGTAGCTGGATGAGTGGATCTACGGACAACCTGTTCTGCCCACTGAAATATAAATTCCTGAAAGACAAGAACTGTATTCACCTCCAGCTTCCACCAGTCAATGTGGCACGGCACGGGTCTTTGATGTTCATGAAGTAAACAAACCCGTGGGTTAGTGGGCGGCTGAGTAGACGTTTGAGTGAGTGTGTGCGTGAGTGGGGTGGTGGGGAGACAGATGGATGGGTGATTAGATTGGTGAGTGAGCAGCGGATGAATGGATGGGTGGTTATGTGGATGAACGCATGCATGCATGTGTGGATGTATTCATAAATCAATGATTGAACGTGAGGTACTTTGGGGTTTGGGAGGTGATGGTTCCTATTCCTATGTTAGCTACAAATACACTAAATGACTTTCCAGGGTGCCAGTCAACTCTAGGAGGCTGCTTCTCTATGAACTTGACAGTGTTCTCCCAACCGCCATGAAGTTTCTCCCTCTGCAGATACACCTTCTCTCCCTCACATGTCTTCACCTTCCTGAAGAATCCTCGACTGTCCTTGAAGGAACAGCCCAGTTTCCCCAAGCCTCCTGCCACCGGCTCATCTGTCTCTCCCTCTTTTTCACCCCTTCATTTGTTGCCCACACTACCTAGTCCTAAAAATTCTCCTTATCCTGCTTCTCTTCTTAAGAGCAAAAGACAAGCCAGAGACCTCCTTGCGTTCCCACTTGTGACATCCAGCTCAGTCCTGGCTTGGGGAATTAAATTGGTTTCCAGGTTCAGCCTGTTTTGACGTCTTTTAAGCGTCCTCGATGGTTTGCAATCAGAATCCAATGAAGCCGTTTTGAAGAATATTCAGGGCAGGCAATTAGTGGCTCAGGCTTCACCTGCACAGAGAGTCAGCGTTTTCATCCTCCCTGGCTTGAAAGTTACATGAGATTCATTATGTATTTCCATCACATTAACATAAAAAGTCCCATTCATCTAGTTTTATCTCCAAAGCAGACAAGGAAAATTTCTCATTTTAATTGCTGGACCTTGCAGCTCAGAATGGGGTGACTAGAGGTGTCCAGAAACTTCACAGATGCCCCAAACCACAACGGGATGATTGGAAATTGCAGAGACCCCATGATTTATGTCATGGAGGAAACTTTCAAATCACAACTAGCAAGTGGGGGTGTTCTGTTCTTGAGGCTTTTTCTCACTCTCAGTGTTTGAAGCCCAGGCAGCCCACATCACCCTTAGGGGCTTTCTGTCTGAAAACAAAAATGGTTCCTTCCTGTTGTCTTAACCCTTTGCTGTACAGATAAGGAAACAGAGGCCTGGAAAGGGGAAGGGACTGACCCGAGATTGTAAAACCAGTTATCAAGGAAACTGGTAGGAAACGGGTCAAACCTTTCCATTGCTCCCCTTGATCCTCAATTTGCCCCATGGCCCTCAGTCCGTCCATGTAAGTCAGCTATTGGTGAGCATTAGTCCACTTACTCATCTGAGCAATTTCCGTGGCTCAGTCTAACCATTTGTTTCCGTGGCTTAAAGAAGAGGGTGTCTCCTTCCCCAAAAAGAGCTCACTCCGTTGAGTTCTTATCGGAAGACTCTGGAGCATTTCAGCTCTATATCCGCAGAGGTCTCTGGGTAGGAAACACCAAGGCTCGGAGGAAGCCTGTTTCTAAGCCGACTGGCAGAAAGGCTATGGAAAAGGAAAGCTTCTTTCCTGAGAATTCTCGTCCCTTAAGCTCTAGACCTCACTTTCCATGCCACTTCCGATGCAGCAGTTCAAACTATTCTTCTCATTCAGTCATGTGACAGGTTTGGGGGAGGCTGTTGACTTGCTTGGGGTGAAGATAGGTGGAGAGAAGCACACCGCCACCCTTGTTCTCCTGTAATCTCCGCAGGTGGGACCCACAGAGCACCTTGGCAACAACGCGTGCCTGCTTCCTTTCATTGCATGCTCCCCGTGAACACTCTAGCACAGCGCTCAGCTCATGATGAGAGCCTGAGGGCTGGCGGGGTGATTTCAGGTGAAAGCCCCTTGTCCCTTTGAGATCAGGAAATTCAGGAAGAGAACAAACAGGTCAAGAACCCAGGGGACCCTTCCTTCTTCCCATGTAGCTCAAGTGGGCTCTGGTCCTTGCTACAGCCATGCAGATATATCTAGACGCCTGCCTTCCTCCATCCAGCTGCTCTTCACTCAACCTGGGAGAGCCAAGCTAAAGGCTCATCATTCACTGTGCAAGGCTTAACTTTGGTGAACCCCAAAACGAGTTTCTTCCACTGTGATAACAACTAGCATGAGAGAAGGGAAGGGAATCCTCCTGTGCAACGGTCAGAGAGGGCGTTTGGCCCAGAACCCTCATTCTGCACTTGGAAAGCCAAAAGCACCTGTATAGAGCAGCTGGCAAGGTCCTGTACACTGGTTTCCAGTTCCTGAGAGCACCTGCCTGCCTACCTCCCTCCTTGCCTTCCTTCTCCTCCTCTCCTCTTTCTCTTTATTTCTCTCTCATACTTGATCTTGCTATGTACCCCAAGCTGGCCTAGAACTCATAGTGGAAACCAGGTTGGCCTCGAACTCGATACCCTGCTGCTGCTTCCAGAATGCTGAGCTTACAAAGCACACCAGCAAGGCTGCCATTTGCTTGTTTGTTTGTTTGTTTGTTTGTTTGTTTTTTCAATCAAAATAACTATAAGTCATTTCATGTGGTTCAACCTGGAACTGGCCTGAGCTCAGGAGTCTGTGTGTGACCGGAAGTTCTCTGAAGCAAAGCTTCATCTATTAAATCCACCACAGAGTGCTTGACCATGCCTGAATAGAGGTTGCGGCATGGGATGTCCGTCAAGATCAACATTATCTTTGGCTGTCTTAAACTACTTTTCATAGTTTTTTTTTTTTTTTCTGTTTTTGTTTTGTTACTTGTTTTTTCATTTTGTTTTTTGTTTTTTCCATTTCACTTTGTTTTGTTTTTAAAGACAAGGTCTCACTATGTGCACACATAGCACATAGCCCGGGCCAAGAACTTTTCCAAACCTCGCTGCTTCCTGAAGTATTGTCTCTCCTCCTGGTCACGGGCTTAAGGTGTAGGTCAGAAGGGAAATGGAGAAAGACCTTCAATTCCCCCTGTAGAAATAAGCTGGCCATTCCCCACCTTTGAAAGACACAGAAAAGGACAAGGTTTGGAGATCAAGTTAAATGTCCCAATTTATTTTCATAACTTGAAACCAGAACAAACTTGGTTTTGAACAAGCGTACAAATGAAATGGCAGACACATGCTGAACTCAACATTGTGACATTAAGGGAAAAAAAGAGGCCCAATTTCTTGTACAGAGAAGAAAAGAAACAATAAATATTTCACTAAGCCGTATTGAAATGACCTCCTGTCATCTCAACATTTTATCCATAATTAAAAAAAACTAGTGCCTGTTTTTAAAACAGAGCACAAATACCAAGCAATAATAAATAGCTCCAAACTTGTTGTAAGAGACAAACCCTCTAGGCAAACAACAAAAGCTCATACGATAAGTAATAGAAAAGGTAATAAAAATATTTTGCCTCGCCAGTACAAAAGCAAACAGCTGAAATCAATGTGCCTTTGCTATGCAGGGCTAATACAGAGAGCACCAAAGTCACGGATTTGCCTGCGTTCAACAAAACCTTGGACGGAAGGGCCAGGTGGAAGGCTGGTCACCTCGGGGTTCACATTTTGATTAGAGTAATCCAGTCTCCTCTCCCCTCCCCTTCCCATGATGACCCTCCAATGACAAGTGGCAGGTTCCAATGTGGGGGCAACTTTGGGTAAAGTTGTGGCAGTGTGGAACCCGACCTGAGGTTGGTTGGGTCACCCACGCTAGAGCCCTTTGGCTGGGTCACCTGCTTCGGGGAGGTTGGTTGGTTGGTTGGTTTTCGCTTTGATAAGCGAAGCAAAATTCTCTTCTCTCTGCAGTGGACAGAGACATACAATCCTTGTGCTTTAGGATGGCTTAGTCCTGGCATTCTGGTGACAGGTGAGCTGGTGAGCACTGGCTAGCTTTTACGAGCACAGGAGAACCACACAGAGGCTCCCAGAGAGCTAACAGGGCAGCGGAGGGGCAGGGCAGCAGAAGGGCAGGGCCATCCTGGGCCTTGGGGCAAGCCTGTGGGACACTGAGCCCGAGGCACGTGGCATCTCACTTGGCCCCCATCCTTTAACTGTGCAAAGGCAAGTCAAATGGGAAAGAGTGAGGCAGAGTCTGCATTTAGTAAGGACCTGCCTGGAAAGATGCACGGCCATGCTTTCATAACCTGAAATGATGATTTCTTACATTTCCTGAAATTAAAAAAAAAAAAAAATGGCTTCCTGATATAGATATGTGTGAAAAGTGTATTATTCCCTCATCCAATAAACAACCACTTTATTATCTTAAAGCTACTTGGCTTTACAAAAAAAAAAGGGGGGGGTTGGGGGAGAGGGGACAAAGAGGGGGCAGGAAATTAAAGATGAGATGAACAGCGAGAGGGTTGGCAGAGACTGGAGGAGGGCGGGGAGGGAACACAGGAGGAGAGAACGATGGAAAGGCACAGAATTCCTTCATCCTAGGCCCCTCACCATTCTGAAACCAATGGAATTGCAGAAGAAAGCAGCGAAGCCGAGAAGGAAAGCGAGCAGACACTGTCCATGGAACAGAAGGATCTGCCTTCAGGGCCCTCCTCAGTCCCGCCTGCACCAGCCTCAGTGGCAGAGGCTCCCCCGGGCCCAGCTGCTCCTTCGAGGAGCGTTGATCCGTCCAGGTTTGCTCAAGGACGAACGCAGCTGTGGATTCTCTCTCTGCTCTGGAGGGTGGTCAGGGGCCGGAGGGAGCAGCCACAGTAGCCATAGCAGAGTAAGGAGGTGACCTTGCTCCCTCACCCCTACACCTACCATCTTATAGAGGGACGGCTCTCTTTTCACCACTGAACACAAATAAAGCACTTCCCATGGGATCTGCTGTGGCTGCACCCAGGAGGCCTGATACAAAGTTCGGGCCTTCAGATCAAAGCGCAAAGCCAATAGTTCTTTGAGTACGCCAATTCTGACAGACTATATACAACTAAGATGACTTGTGAACCAAAGCATTGGACTCTGTCCTTTTGTGTCTTTTTTTTTTTCCTGAAGGTTGTCGAACAACCCTTTTTTTCTCCTGTACAAGAGGACTTAACATACAAATGTGAGTGAGGTTTTTGTTTGTTTGTTTTGTTTTGTTTTGTTTGCAATATTTTATCCTGCCAAATTAAAAAAATATATTATGGCAGCCTGTTTGTTTTTGTTTTTTTTTTTCTTTTTATTTCCAAATTCACTAACAAAAAGGTACATTAAATCCCTTTAAAAGGACAAGCTTACAGTTAAAAAATTACAAGCTCCAGTAAAAATACAGCGAGAGCCTACATCATATGAACCGACCAATATATCCATTCCAGAGGGAGGGGGGGAGAGAAAAATAAGTACAGGTCAGAAATGTGATTTTTTTTTTCTGCAAAGCAGTAACAATATTAAGCACTTTTTTCTACATACTTTTTCTACACGGTGTAGCAATCCCCTTTTAATCCCCAAATACAAGTTTCTATACATTTGTTTTCGAAATAAAAATTCAACACCCAAGGCAGAAAAAAATGTACTAAAACTCCGACTTTACAGTTACTGTGACAGAACAGATTTCATAGACCCACCATTTAAAACTTACTGTAACGGTTTCAAGGAAAAGAAAAAGGACTTTTTTTTTTCTTGTTTTGTAAAATGCCCAGGCATTCTCAATTATTACAAATACTGGTCCACTTTGACAGTAATCAAGAAATTTCAATATATATAATGTATACTAAAACCCCGTCACCAAAAGGAAACAATATACACGTAGCCATTGTGGCATTTCTGTATAACCTATTAAGCAAACTTTGAAAATAAAATAAAATAAAAAAGATCGCTCCAACACACATACACACGATTTATTTTACCCTTGTATGTATCCAATACTGTAAACGTATTTTTAAGACAGAGTGCACTAAATTTAAATTTAGAAAAAAAAAAATTAGCCATTGTTCCTGAATTATTTTGTTGGTTTTTTTTGTTGTTGTTGTTTTGTTTTGTTTTGTTTTCTCATTCAACGATATCAGCTTGTGTCACTTGAGTTTTAATTCAGCAGTAAATCACCTCCACTCCACATCTAAGCAGCGTTGTCCCAAAAACAAAAGGGGCTGAAAACAATTCTGCTAATGGATGTCCAGGGCTGTGCTGGGCTTACTTCTTCATTTGATTGGGTCTTATGGCATTTTCACATCCTCTATCTTCAACCAGGATTTTTTTTTTTTAATTTAAAGTAAATGTGGCTTTGTTTTTAAAGAATGTACTTTTCTTGTTTACTTTTTAAAGTCTTTTCATCTCAAAAAAACATAACCAAAAAAAAAAAAAAAAAAAAAAGAGTTTTGCATTTGTCTCAAGAGACTCAAATAGGAAGATCAGTTTTCAAGGCACGCACATCAAATTGAACGGCAGTAGAGAGACTGTCCAATAAATTATTTAACTTTGTTCTTTATAGTGCCAGTATTGTGAATGCCACGCTTAGCAATACTGACACTCAATCTCAACTGTCCCTTACAGTTTAACCCACCTCTGGGCCAAAGATAAGAATATGCTGCAATTTCTTGTTTAGAAGCCATTTAATTTAAATGCAAACAAAAGCTTTAAAGTGCGGGTCAACAGAATTCAAACATCAAATCTGAACAAGTCCAATGTATGGTATGTCCCAACTAATTGGAGGAAGGAAAAAACAAAAACAAAAACAAAAAAACAAACATGGAAGCAGCGTGGGGCACCTTGGATGGTACTCTTCCCAGCTCCTCCAGCAAGAAAGAACAGGCAAGATTCCCCTGCCCTACAGTACTGCCAGCATTAGATGAGAGACCCCGGAGCTAACTTCCCTAGTCCACCGGTCGGGGCCAGCTGTCTGCTTGGGACACAGTCAATTACCAACCACTGTAGCAATGGACACCCGGGGTTTATCTGCAGGCTGTGGGGGGTGTGAGAGAGAGAAGCATCACATTGAGAGAAGCCTGAAAGAACATTGTTAGTTTCTTCCTCCCTGCCCACCGCTGCCTACCCAGTAGGTACCCTCAGTCAAATCTACAGCAAAGAAAGGACAGAGGCAGCTTCCCAGGACACACCAAGCTCCTCAGAAAAGGACAGTATCTCCTGGGGATGCCCAAGTGCTGAGGCTGTTCCTAGAGTCACCTGGAAACGTTTCTCAGGGTCCCGAATTGGGGAGGAGCTTGCTTGCCACATACCCCTTCCCCCAAGTTTTCCTTCCATGACAGGAAAGTTGAATTCCACACAGAGAAGGTCTCTGGGACCTCAGGACATCAGTGCTATGTCTCCAATCCGATGCTAAAACAAAGTGCTACAATTTTCAAGATTGTAATCCGCTGTACATCCACCTCCCAGGGGAAAAAAAATGTTTTTGAAAGCCACCTCCCCACCCCACCCCCCAAAAAAACCCACATGCCACTTTTTTTTTTTATTTCAGGACAAAAGTAAATGATGAAAAGGCAAACAACTTTAAAAGTCATTTAAGTGTTGGCTTCTTGACAAGAAATTACACATGCTTAGCTTAAATTTCAAAAAAGCAGCACCCCCCCACACACACACACAAAAATTATAATTTAAAAGATAGCTTCCCTCTACATCACTTGCGAGTCATTGCTCAAACTACTACTGGGTTATTAAAAAATGAAGGGATGGATACCCAACAAAATCTTTTAAAGGAATTTAAACAGAAATAATAATAATAATAAGTACCTGCACATACATGCCAAAAAATTACAAAACCCAATAAATACAGAAATTATTGCACAGTTAAAAGGCTCCACAATTTTTTTTTTTTTAAATCTTTACTGCCTTAATCAACCCTCAGGTTTCCATAGGACTTCGCAGACACAGGTTAGGTTGGACTGCCGCCTCCCTTGGGCCCCGGGGACACAGAGGCCAGTCCGGTCACCGGGTCCCGTTGGCGATGGTTGGCGATGGTCACACTGTACAGATGCACGCGCTGCTCCCCTGCACACGCGCTTAGCTCCTCTCGGCCTGCTCGATTTTGACATCATTAGTCAGCAAGTGTTCACCGTGCCACTTTTTCATGTGTTTCTCCAGGGTGCTGTAGACGCTGAAGGGCATCTGGCAGATGTCGCAGCGGTACACCTCCTTGCCGATCTGCCCGTGCGTCTTCATGTGGCGCGTGAGCTTGCTGCTCTGCGCACACGCGTAGTTGCACAGCTCGCACTTGTAAGGCCGCTCTCCAGTGTGGCTCCTCCGGTGCACCGTCAGGTTGCTACAGTTCTTGAAGACCTTGCCGCAGTACTCGCACGTGTCGCTGCGGCGGCCTTCCTTGGAGCTTGGCCGCCCAGGACCCGGGCCACCCAGGTGAGGCGTGCTGCCCCCGCTCGCTGTGCCGCTGCGCCCAGACAGCCCACCATCCAGCAGGTCCCCCGGCGGCGTGGAGAAGCGGAGGCTGCCATTCTCAGACGAGTGCTCGGACGACGTGGCGAAAGGTGACTGGCGCGCGTCCGTGAAGCCCAGGAACGGGTCCTTCATGAAGTGGCGTGAAGCGGCGTAGCCCACGAGCCACTGCGAGTATACGTTCTCGGACGGGATGAGCGCAGCAGGCGGCAACTCCAGGTCCTTCTCCACCTTGATGCGTTTGGCCGCGTGCAGTGCTGGGCCACCAAGCCCGGGGCTGGGCAGCGGTGCAGGCTTGCGTGGGAAGAGTGCTGGGAAGGGCTCTGCGCCCGGTGCGAAGGCCCCGCCACGCCCGTTCACGGCGCCCGGTGCACCTGCATCCCCGCAGCCACCAGCACCCGTGTCACCCGCATCACCTGCACGCTTCAGGAAGGCGCCACGCTTCTCCCCATACTGTGGCAGTGCGCCAAGCCCCGCATCCTCCATCACCTTGCCCAGTGCCAGCGCTTTCTCATCTGCCAGCGCTGCGGCTGCAGCACCCGCACCAGCCACTCCTGGCACACCGCCTCCGTTCTCACGACCACGGCCCAGCTCCGAGTCCATGCTGAAGCTCGACTCAGGCCGGCTCTCATTCTCCAGCAGCAGTTCCTCTTCTTCCTCCTCCTCGTCCTCGTCGTCCTCGGGTTCGGGGCCCAGCGATGGGTCGCTCTCATGGTGTCGGAAGTCACCATCGGCCGCTTTGAGGTCGCCAGGCAGCTCGCTGGTGCCTGGCTCTGGGGAGCTGGCAGCCGACAGCCCGTCATCCGAGCGGCCAGCCAGCGAGCCCGCCTTGTGCATGTGCGTCTTCATGTGGCGCTTGAGCTTGCTCGCCTGCGAGCACGCGTGGTCGCACAGCTGGCACTTGTAGGGCTTCTCGCCCGTGTGGCTGCGCCGGTGCACGATGAGATTGCTCTGGAATTTGAAGGTCTTGCCGCAGAACTCACACGACTTGCTCTTGGCGGGAGGCTGCGGTGGCGGCGTGCCCGCAGGCATGGGTGGCAGCGGTGGCGTGCTGAGAAACGGGGACTTGGGGCTGGGCTGGAAAGGGTTCAGCAGCCGGTGCATAGGGTTGCCACGGCCTGGGGACACGGGCGGCGGCGTGGAGCTGTTGCCAGCCAGTTCTCGCAGCCGCCGCGAGAAGTCCATGGCGGGAGAGTCTATGGCCATGGGGTTCAGGCGCATGACTCGGTCGAAGGCACTGGGGTGCTGGGCCACGAGCCCCATCTCCTCTGCACTGAGGCGGTGTGGGTCCAGGTGATGGCGCGGCGGTGGGCTGAAGAGCGGCGGCGTACCTGGCAGGCGGCCCTCGCCGAAGCCGGGGTGGTCCCGTAGAATGGGGCCCGTCATGCGCAGCAGGTTGAAGGGGTTGCTGTCCCCCAGGAAATTCATGAGTGGGGACTGGGCCACGGCCTCGGGGCCAAGCGGAGGCGGGATGGTGAGCCTGGGCGTGAGCGAGCTGCTGGCTGGCCCGGGCTCCAGGTAGATGCGGAAGCCGTGCGTGTTCTGCGCATGCTGCAGCAGGAACCAAGCGCTGTTGAAAGGCTGCTTGCATGTTGTGCAAATGTAGCTGGAAGGCTCATCTTTACCTGGGGAAACACGAAGGAGAAAGGCAGAATGTGAGCAGCTGCATGGAGCCGGGGTGGCCACAGGGTGGACAGGCCTCACTGGGTCCTGCCCACAAGGCAGAGGACAAGATCTATGAGCACGCCCTGGGAATCCTTGGAGTCAACTTGTGCAGCCGAAGGGTAGACAGGCCTCATTGCGACTACCCAGATGGCAGGGAACAATGGTATCTATGGGAAGGCCCCGGGACTCCAGGGAGTCGCTTTTGCGGCCTAATAGTGGACAGGCCTCACTGCGTCTACCCGGATGCAGTGGACAACAGGACCTATGAGAAAGCCCCAGGTCACCAGGGAGTAGCTTGCATTCAATGGGCCTGACTTTGCTCCCCCTAAAAGCGTTCTTACTTTAATCATTTTTGGGGACCAGAGGAGAGACAGTGACAATGGCTACATTATGTAAAAGAGCCAGGGTAATAAGCCTCACCCAAACACCTTCTAGACCAGGATTTTTGACTCAGCCACTGTTGACATGTAGACCCCACCCTCAAAACTCATTGCTGGGGTGAGAAGGAGGTATAGGGATTCCACATAGTAGATGCCAATATCCCCACCCTCCAGTGGTGCAAACAGAAAGGTATACATGTCATCAAATGTCTCCTCTGGGATAAAAATTAGTCCACCTCAGCCTCCCCTTGGGGACTACTAACTCCATTGCTTTACAAACTTAACTTTTTTTTTTTTAAACAGAAATTGCTATGAAGCTCTGTGGTAGAATGCCTGCCCTTACATTCAGTTCCCAGCTGCGAGCGACAGACATCCAGGTAGCACTCTGATACCTTGCCTACATTTGAGATTTTAGCCACAGAAAATTTCTGTTTCATGGGCCAGCGTCTGTGCAGAAAATACTGTCCAATAGAAACCCAGATATGTGAAGCAAGACTAACACAGTTCCAAAGTCTGCTGTTCTGTGAAAGCCACCCTCACCTGTGGCCTCCCACACTCCCACAGTGTGGAAATCAGCTCCACAGTCCCCAAGAAGGGCAGGAGGTGGGGGATGGGACTCCAGCCTAAAAGAGTAGTCTGATGTCTTCTGCCAGAAGACAAAGGAATGGAAGGAGACCGCCAAATATGACAGCAGTCAGGACGAACAGCCACACGTGCTGATTTGTTACCACTGGCTCGGGTGACATCAGTCACAAATGGTTGTGGACACTCGTGGCCCTGAGCCAAAACACCACGTACTTGTCATTCACTGGTGCAGTCTCAAGATGGAGGCTGAACCTTTTGTCTGGAGCTGTTAACCTCAATGTGAGGCCACATTCTGCCTGCCAGAACCTTCCTAATGCCTTAGATGAGTAAGACAGGCGTGGACAGGCCTGTCTGCCTTCATCGGATGCAGCGGCTCAGAGGGGTAAGAATAGGCCTCTCATTCCAGACCTGGCACAAAGTATGGCAACCTCAGTCTTGAAAAGACCCTCTCCTCTGTTTAAACTTGCCTGTATCAAAAAAGATACTAATGCTGACACTAAGTCAGAAGTTTCAAACTCCCCAGCAAAGCCAAACATGAACGGTTACCATACCTCACAGCAGACAGGGCCTCGTCTTTGCTTACCCCAGCCTGTCCTGGAACATCCATAATCCTGGGTAGACAGCATCTCACTCTCCACCAGCTAATGCCACTTCCTAGGAGGCTGCATCCCTCGCTGTGTACGTATGTTCTGAAGTCCGCCTTGGCCTCAGTTTCCAGGGTGCACCTCTCCAAGACAGGCTTGCTAGTGGGCCATGGTCCACAGAAAAGTACTATGCCATCCTGGGGTAGGATTGAGATTCCCTTGGACCATGGCACCAGCAGGCCCAGGGCAAGCAGCCCTGGAATCCGAGACATGCTTTTGCAAGCCAGGGATTATCCCACTATCCCCTGATAGTGTGTCTGTGGGTTTGGTGTGGTAGGTAGTAAAGCAGAGAAATTAAAATAAAATAAAATAAAAAATCCTGAAGTTCGGCCTCATTGCACTGCACATCTGTATTCCTGTGTGCAGATAGGTAAGCATGTGTGCACACACGCAATGTCGGGGCGAGGGGACAACGTCAGGTATCATTCCTTATCAGGGGCCATCTTATCTCTTTTGAGACCTGGGGCTCACAGATTAGGCTTGAGCCTCCCGCCAGTATGCCCCAGAGATCCTACTCTGCCCACCTCCCAGCACTGAGACTGTAATGGCTCCACCCCTCGGTTTTTATGTGTATTCTAGAGATTGGGCTTGGGTCCTCACACCTGCATGGCATACCTTTACGGAAAGACATCTCTCCAGGCCTCCCTCCATATTTTTAAACTGCTGCAGGAGAACTGAGGATACAGCTCAATGATAGAGTGCTTGCCTAGCATACATGAGGTCCTAGGTAAAATCTTCAGCACCAGCCCCTCCAGCAAAACAAACAACAAACAGAAAAACGAAAAAACCAACCCGGGAGAGCAGAGCCTATTTGCTCTCTCCAGGTGTCCCAGCATGTCTGGATGGGTCTGTACTCTACACAAGACTCCTAACAGGGGGGTCTTCTGTCTTAGCCTGGTTTCACAAGGCCTGGCCAGCCACGATGCCCACAATCAGGGCCTAACAGAGGAATAGTGCCTCCCGAAGTCCTGACCGCACCCCACCCCCCATCTCGGCTTATTAGCTAATGTGCTTGAAGGACAGGAAGCCTTGCCTCAGATAGTTCACATGGAGCTGGCCAGAAGACAGGTTTAGACTCCTCCTCACATCGTGCGTGTGTGTGTGTGTGTGTGTGTGTGTGTGTGTGTGTGTGTGTGTGTGTGTGTATTTCATAAGAAGGTAAATACAAGTCCCTTTCAGACACTTTGAAGCTACTAACACAAATGAAGTACCATGTCCTAGGAGGTCCTATATCAAATTAACGGTTGTTTCTGTACCCTTCTCTGGGCCCCAGCCACTCTAAGTAATGGATTTATGGCACAAGGCTGCTGAGGCCTGGGGTGTTCTTAAGCTGGGCCCCATCTCTTCTCAGCATCTCCATTTCCTCAAGTAGCTCTGAAGCACTTCCTGCCTCTTTATCTGGTGGCCACACGTTTTCTAGATTGTTCTACAGCCAGCAATCAAGAAATTCAGCTATCCAACAAACACATAAGTCCAAAACTGATTAGGTAGCCAAAATAACTGATTACATTAATTAAAAAAAAAAAAAAAAAGCAAGGCAGTACATGCCCAAAAAACTCGGATACTTCTTGAAGGTGTGTGCGGGTGGATGTCACCTCCATAGTTAACTGTAAGGAGAAGGAGGGCTGCTTACTCCTCAAGTCAGACAGATTTCAGGGCCATTTGTCACCCCGGGGTGAGAGCTATCTTTATTGGAGCCCCTAAATGTCCCTCCACAGAACCCCAAGATTCACTGTAGGCAGCAGCCTCCCCAGCACCTGAAGGAGAAAATAAAAATTTCCCAGCTTGAAGGCCCCCCACTAGACAACTCTCTTTCCAGCCACCCCCTTCTTTTTTAAAATAAAATGTTCATTTCCATATGATGACCTCATGGCTCTCTCTTGCCTCGAAATAGCCCTGAGCACGGGGTTGCTCACTTTTAAGAACTGAACAATGTCAGAGAGTCTTTGACGAGCCACTTGGAACATCTTTCTATTCAAGAACGGAGTATTTTATAGACGCGGCACACTCACAGATGGCTGGTTTTTCAACATGGCAGGAGAGCCTCAGCAGTTGGCTTCTGACTCAGGGCTGGCCTCGGCTCATCCCAAACTTTTCCTCACTGACACCTCCTCCTCCAACTCACAGCCACCTCACATAGGTGTCCTGGCAGATGTCCTGCAGGAGGACGTGGCTGTGTTGCTCACGGACCGGAAAGGATCCCCTGCTGCGGCTGCTTGCTAAAGATCCCACCTGCTGGGTCCAGGTTACTTCAGAAGCACCAGCCCTGGCCTACAGACCTAGACATGCCAGCTGCGCTTGTCTCACCGAATCACACGGAGCAACTCAGAACCCAGGGCTCCGCCACATCTCCGTGCTTCCCCCCTCCTTACTTTCATAGATCTCTAGAGCACACACTAAGCCTCTCTGTTCCTGCAGCTACCAAGAGACTGTCTTGGCATTTTCAGATGCAGAATGCTACCCCAGGTCTGTACAAGAGGCCCCCACACAGAGGAGCATCACTTAACACATGTGCTTTGCTCACTCAAGGGTGTAACCAAGCAAGTGACGTCACTTCTCTGAGCCTTCATTCCCAGTCACTAAAACAGAAAGACTACACCTGCCTCCTGGGGGGCAGGGGGTGGTTGGAGGCAGTGAGGTCCTGCCTGCCTCTGTGAACTGTGCTCTGCTGTGCAGATGTGGTAGTAGGCCTGACACCTTCTGGGTTTAGTCACCCATCCTTGTACACAGCTATGGGTGTTTCGGGGATGCCTTTTGGTGTAACTGTTGGTAATAAGGCCAGGATGAATTGTAATGCATCTTGCCCAAAAAACAGCAACTCCAGAGAGCAATCTACAAATGTTGAAGGACACTTCTGTCCAAGCAGGGAAACCAGTCCGGGCCTCCTGGACCCCTCAGCAGGCCACAAAGCACGGCACAGCAGCTGGGCGTTTTCGCTGCCTCAGATCATGCCATCGTCGTTCACCGCGGCCTTTGAGGGAAGCCAGGTGAGGATCCTAATCATGCTAGCATGCAGTTCAGAGAATCAAGTCATAGCCAGGAAGTGGCAGGGCCGCACCCTCACCGTCTTCCCAAGCCCTGTACTGGACCCCAACGGCCTCCCAGCAACACCTGCCAACCACAGGGTCTGTCACCCTTCCTGCATGTGTAGAGGTCAGTTTCACAATAACAGTGCTCTCTCAGGGAAGGGCACTGATTGTCCTTGAACAGCCTCCACTGGACCTTCACCCTAAGCTGGAACAAGGGAGCCATGTGACAGAGCCAGAGAGCCTACAGCATGTGCTACTTGGAGGACCTATTGAAGGGGCCACATGACACTGAAATGGCTGGACTTGGGACAGGAAGTTTTATCCCTGGATGCCTCTCAGGGATCCTTCTCATCCAGCATCCAAGCAGAAGGTTGGTTTTGCCTCATCACTTACCACCTCCCCCAGCCCCCCACCACCACCCTCCACCCTGGCCAGTCAACAACTGCTAAGATTCTGTCTCCACAGCTCCCCAGTGGCAATAAGTAGAACTATTACTCAGGTGACATCTAGGTCCCATGTGCATTTAAACATTGCCTCCTGAGCTGGAGGTGTATTCCAATGCTAGAGCACTTGCCTAGCATGCATGAAGCCCTGGATCCAATCCTCAAATCTCCCAGCACCAAAATAAATTTTAAAAAAACCATTTCCTCTTTCATGACGTCAGAGAGAAAAATGTCAGCTGGGCTCCTGGAGTGTTTATGGTCATCTATAAATCCACAAGCATCCTGCCGGTTCCCAATTCACTCAATCAGACCTCAGCCCCGGGAGGCGGAAAGTCGAGCGGTGGGATGACAGAGGTCACAACAGACAGTAGGAAACATACCGTGAGCCAGGGATGAGTTCAGTACACCAGGGACCTCACGCAACATTCCCTGGTCTCAGAAAGCACACAGCCTGCCAACAGCGCTGTTTCACAGGCGAGGAAACTGAGGGCTGGAAGAGATAAGGCGATCTGCCTGGTGTCTCACAGCGGGCAAGTGGCAGTACCTATGTGGTACACTGTCAAGATAAAAGCCACTCAAGAGAGAAGTGTCCAGAGCTCATTAACCTAGGGAAAGGGTAGGGACCTGTGTCTTGATATTTTACCTTCCATCCCAGCTTATGTGCGAACGGAAGTCAAGATGTGTTGCTTTAGGCTATCACGGTGGTAAATGAATCTGTGCGGATTAGCTCATGAGAATGGAGTAGATCCACAAGTGAGCCACAGAAGGCTGTGACACCGTGGTGGCTGTGGGGGACTATGGATGCTCGCTGGTACTTCGTGATGGCCTCAGTCTAACACACAGGTCCATCTATGCATTTGCTCTCCCCGCAAACCTTGGAATCCTCTTTGGTCTGTGCTTCAGACAGCCATGAGCCTAGGCCTCTCTGCTGTCTGTCAGTCCCAGCACACAAGAGCTCAAGCAGTGGGAACTGGAATAGACCGGTCAGAATAAACCTGTAAGTTCTTCCTGTCGGCTGAGGACAATCACAACATAGACTTTTCATTTAGTGACTGGATCCCCTGGATGTGCTTGGTACTCCTCCAGCAGCTAGATGCACACAGCTCACAGTCCAGGGGAGCTGAGGGTAACCTTGTGAAACGTGTGAGTGATGGAACTGGGGAGGCAAGAGCTTGCCTCGAAAGATCTGAGTTCAATTCCCAGAACTCACATTTAACGAAATATCCAGACATAAGGATGCTCATTAGGAATCCAGCGTGGGGAAGCAGAGTCAGGAGACTCCCAGAAGCCCATTCACCAGTTAGCCTAGCCTACTTGGCAATTTCTAGGCTTGTCGAGAAAAGTTTGATAAGGAGATAATATCTGAGGTTGTCCTCTGGCCTCTAACACATATGCACACACACACACATACACACACACACACACACACACACACACACACACACACACACACACATGCACACACGTGCACGCAAACAGAAGCACAGGGTTGTATGAGCGGTGCTGGGGGAAAATTTAGGGTCCTAATAGAAGATCCCTTGCCCACATTGGGGGTTAGAACCTGCGTCACACTGGCTCTGTCCCACACGCCCATAAGAACTGCACACGTGACCACGTACAGAAGAAAAGAACCGAAATGCAGGCACGTGATGACTGGCCTCGCACTGTCTACGTAGACTCCATCTTGTGGCTGGATTCCAAGCTGAGTGCTGGGAACACCACACACACACACACACACACACACACACACACACACACACACACACGGTGGTTACAGTCATAGTGAGGGCTTTAATCTCTGTGCGCTGTGGTCCTGCCGTTCGCTGCAGCCTGGGACACGTCCTTGGCCTTTGCAAACAGAGCAACTGTGGCCTTCAGCCTTGACACTGCAGTCAAGCTGACGGACATCAAGGAAGCTCGGGGTTCTCCTTAGAAAAGGAGACGCCTTGCGGGGGTTGTTTTTGGTGGTAAACGGCCCAAGACGGGGGGGGGGGGTCCCCTTATCCTGTACTTCCCGGGAACACAGCAGGCGACTGAGGAGACAATAGTAAATGCACACCCTGCACCCATCACCATAGTCCGTGTGTTTTGCCGTGGTCTGTGCCGCAGAGAGTGTCACCACCAGGTTTCACGGAATGTCTGTCCTCCGTTTCCCCAACTGTGTGTTTCCTCGCGTTGTCAGCCCTACTTTATGCTGGTCACGGAGCTGGAGCCTCATTCTTTGACCTCGGCCTGGTTAGCTCTGAGTCACGTGAAGAAGAGTTTGGGCCCAACCCCTTAGGAAAAAGAAAGCAAATCCTGTCACGGGGCGAGAGGGCCCCATAGTCTCACAGCCTGTTAACTGGAAAAGCCAGAATTCACACTCAGATCTGCCTGCCCTGGGTTCACTTTGTGTCCTTATTCACAGCTAGCTGCCCCCCCTCACCACAACAGAAGTGCCAGTCCTTCTGTCACCGGCCCGGAAAGGGGCCTGGACCACTCAATGCAGTCATTCTACCTACGCTAGTGAACACCAGACAGCTGGACAGGCAGGGAAGCCCAGTGGTAAGGGTTCAAGTGCAGAAAAGAGCCAAGAAGAAAGAGGTGGGGCGGTGAGAAAATCTTATTCTCTTCCCCCCGCCTGGGACCAGTGCAGCAAAGATGACCATGTGGCTTCATCTACCAGGTGCTAACTCACCCCGGGAGGAAAAGCTCTGTACTTACCACCACCACCACAGTGGCAAACCAACTGTCACACAGTCCTCTCAACAGCCAAGTCTTACTGGAAATGTGAGTGAGTCTTGCTTCCCTCCCCTCCAGGAGGCCACGAGTTGGGGTATGGGCATGATGGTCGGTTAAGTATTAGACCCAGAATATTGTCAGGCTGAGCCAAAGCTGTTAAAGGACTTCAGAGATATGGGAGGGAAGAGGCAGGAAGATTGGGGGGAGGGGGGTCTAGGGGTGATATTCAAGCCAGACCTGAGAGAACCAGGGGTGCTGAGATGAGGGAGAGACAGGCCTGCGAGATAAACTTCGTGAGTGCACCTAGGTGTAGGACAGGCAGCCATGATGGAAGACACAGCTCTGGCTGCTGGAGAAGGAGAGGGAAGTGGGAGAAGCCACAGACACCCTCACGGAATCCAGAAGTTTTGCATTCCAAAGCCTGGGATGGAGGGCTGGCCCCACCCACCCACTCAGCCTCCCAAACCAAACCACACTAAATGCTGAATGTTAGGATTAGTCTGTCCCCAGGAGTTCCATCTCCCAGGTCACACTGTGTCTGGAAACCCAGAAACTGTACCTTTATGCAAATGTTGCCAGCAACTCCCAGGCACCCTTGAATCCTTGAGTTGGGCCATCCCTCTGGCTCTCTACACCCCACAGAAGTGTAAAGCACTGTGAGCCAGGATCTCTGAGCATCCAGACATGGGGTGAAGGGCCGCCTTCATGGAGCTACAGTCCAGCAAGACGTTGGTGGTTGTGGGATTTCCAGCAAGGTTTCAAGCCACTGGTCCCTAATGAAGAGTGAGTCCTGGCAACTTGGGAGCCCTGGGGGAGACCCTCAGAGGACACCCTAATGTTGACTTTAGAAATGAGAGAAAGGACAGGCCAGCGGAGGAAAGTAAGTGCACAAAGCATGGAGATGATACCCTCTATGCAAAGAGAGGAAATACTGGAGGCGGAACTCTAGACGAGGTCTGGAGCCCATCTGAGGAGAGACTGAAAAATGTGTGGAAGAAAAGAAAAAAAAAAAAGCCTTAGCCAGAGATAAATTCCAACTTCTAAACATCTCAGTGAAAACGGTCATAGTAAAAACACAAGTGTCTTCAAGCCTATACTCAAGGCCTTTACAAGTTAAGAGCTGTTTTGTCAGGCAAAAATCTCACTACAGCAAAGAACGCAGGCGAAGCCCTTGGACAGTTTCCAACTGGATGCCCCCTCCACCCTCCCAAATGTGGGGACGACAATAAAAATGGAACTTCAGACCAATCTGTGAAGGCCTCTAACGTAGGAGGTGGCTCTCTCTCAGTCTCTCCGGCAGGTCGATTATCCCCAGCAAATGTCTCATTGGAGAGCTGAGAACCAGGAATCCACACCTTCGGGACCAGGGTGGTCTAGGCTAAGCGGAACAGGGGCTTCAGCTGCAGGCACCATGCGCCCATCCTGTCCCCACACAGTCTTGATTTCAACCGTTCGAATTTGTGGTCAGACCAGGTGTGCAGTGTCAGGCTCAGGGAAACAGCCACCCAGCTCCAAAACAAAGAGAAATCGCTGACCGAGAGGTATATCCGAGTAGGGTGAAAACACCGGTGTCTGTGACAGACATGAAGAGTGGGGAGGGCAGGATGCAGAAGACGCGGGATGCAGATCCCTTGATATCTGCACATCGTGTGCTTCTCTGAACCTCGCCAGCACTTCTCCAGGGGGGGGTTTCTTCATGTGTGTGCGGACATGTGCCCGTGTGTGCTTGTGTAGGCCGGAGCAAGGGTGCAGGGAGAGGTGGTCCAAGTGTGTGTGCGCGTGCGGAAGCCACCTACGATGCTATTTCTCAGGAGCCATCCCTCTTGGATTTGCTCTGTTTTGTTTTGAGATGAGGTCTCTCACTGGTCTGGAGTTTACTAAACAGGCTGGACTGGCTGGCTGGGTAGAGAGCTCTAGGGAACGGCCTGTTTTGGCCTCCCGGCCCTGAGATCACAGGCTCACGCCACCATGCTTGGCTTTTTTTCCCACACAGATTCTCGGGATCAAAGGCGGGTCCCCCGGGCTGAGGATTGCACCAACTGTGCGATCCTCAGCCCCCTCCTGTGAGACCTGAGGTGCTGATGGACACATTCATCTGAGTGGCTGTGTCACCTCCAGGCCACCCCCACTCAGTGTGGGTTTTTCAAGAGCTCTGGAGCAGGAGTTGGGTAGAGAATGTGCCAGAAGCTGGCACGCCACACTCAGCACTTAATGGCCAAAAGGCAGTGAATTTAGGCAACAAATCGTGAAGGCAGGGAGCCACTGGAGGTGTGTGGGAGTGGCCACATGTGCAGCTCGTACTCTCTCGTGGCAGCTGGACTGCACCCCAGGGGACTCCCTTCCCTCCTAGGTGACACAGGACCTCATGTGTCATAGCTTCCTTCCCAGGAAACGCTCTATCCGTCCTTCCTTTCCTTAAATCCACAAAAATTTCCACTTTCTACCCCAAGAAGTATGGCCAGGGCAGTAAATCTCGTTTTAATGGACTGTACGTTTAGCTCTGAGGAGATAATTGACGTTATGGAGAGCCTCAACGCCGAGTTATATAGGTTAGCTAATGCAGAGGGGACTCATTACCGACACACTACAAACAAGTCGTAATATATGTATATTGTTCTGAGTGGTGTTATAGCGAAAGTGTTCCGGTCCACGGGGATTGATAAAGCGCGAGAAAACAGCAGATCCGCACTTGTAAATTTGTCTCATTTGTCTCTGAAGTTAAAGGTTATTCCCTTGTTCTGAATTTGTAATAAAAACATGCTAGCCCAGGGTTTGTGGAGAATGTTTGAATATTTAAATTGTGTATAATGATAGGCAATTATAGGGTAAAAACTGGACCTTATGAATGGGGGGAACGCCATGTGGATCACAGAGTGCTTACCCCCGACGACTCTTTTATCTTTAATGCATTTTGTAAGCATCACCACCCCAGCTCCCACCCACCCCCCACCCCGCTCCTCCCCCAAGGGTTAAGGTACACATTATATTCCACAGCCACTGAGTAGGGACCAGCTAGACTCGGGCTGGCCTGGGCAGGTGCCCCCCTTTCTCCATTCTGCTTCCTTCGGTATGCAGCGTGTCTCTCTAACCCCAGAGAGAAGCTTGAGGCAAACGGCTCCTCTTGCTCAGAGGTGGTTACAGTGCTGCTGTGTGGCTAAGGAGATGACAGGCTGGGTGCAGAGGGGGGGGGCGCTCGCACAGGACATGTATGAATTCCCTCTGCCCCTCTTCCTCCATATTCCCACCTCCCCCCAGGTGTGCCCACAGCCCAGGGCAGGGACAGGAGTGGTCTTAGGGCTCTTTGCTGTAGCCCAGGTGCCCACCTGGGCCCGGCCGCCAATCTCCCCAGGTTAACCAACTACAGCGTAAGAGTAACTCCAGCCAGCTTGTCACCAGGCACAAAAGTCATCAGCCGGTGACTGCTCTTTTTTGCACCACAATTAAGACGAATCAATACGACGTGCCACAAATGGTATTTTACTCTCAATAAGAACCGGAGCTGAGTTTATTCAGAATATTTTAGCGCTTCCCCGGGGGATTTTGGGCCGACGCAGATGGCAAATAAAGTACTCAGCCTAAGGCTACAGCACATTATGGTAATTCTGATGTCAGATGTACTTTAATATACAGCTCTATTTAATCACCCCATTATTTCACATTTCCATATGAAAAACCTGCGGCTCTTCTGCACAGCTTTCCCTCTGCCACGGTGCCAAGCTTCCTCCAGCCCTCTGCCGGCAGCCGGGCTGTGGTCATCCTCACCAGGCACAGCCCTACAGCACTGGAGTTTCCGGGTGCCCAGATGAACGATTAGAAAATCAGAGGACTCGGACGCAGGCCAACATCGCCACCATGGAAGACAGAAGTTGAGCACATATTCACACACACACACACACACACACACACACACACACACACACACAGGGACACACACACACAGACATGGACACACAGACACTGACAAGGAAAGAAATTATTGTCAGACACTGGTTACTGCTATACTTGCAACATGCCATCCTCCAAATACTGTCAGCCCTAGCAAGGTGGCTGGGTAGCCTAGCATCTAGGTCCAGCCACAGCCTATAACCCATACCAGCTGTACCAACTGGTCCTTCCAGCA
This sequence comes from Peromyscus leucopus, assembly GCF_004664715.2. Classification (NCBI taxonomy): domain Eukaryota; kingdom Metazoa; phylum Chordata; class Mammalia; order Rodentia; family Cricetidae; genus Peromyscus; species Peromyscus leucopus. Next base: position 74,773,775 of record NC_051075.1, read on the forward strand.
TCCTATCCACCATCCTAGGACAGGAGGAAGTATGCGCAGGCAGCCAGGAGGGCTAGCCCAGTGGTAACAACGGTGGAGGTCGGAAGGGGTCCGGCTGGGGAACCGCAGCCCAGGACTGTAAGGTCTGGGGCCGGAAGGTTCCTGGGCCTGGACACCATACCAGAGAACCGTAAACCGTGAAGCTCAGACCCTGGGGAGGTAGGGTCCTGAGAATTCACACATCTGCAGAGCCTTAAGGCTGGCTGGCTGGCCAGTTGGCAGAGAGCTGTCCTTGGAAGCCGGAGTTTTGGCTGGGCCCAGGAAACCACTCCTGTGTGGTCACATGGCGTTCCAAAGGAGCTGGGCACAAAACCCACTGACCACCCAACTCTAGATTTCTTGAAGATGAGTCTCCTGAGGGAGGCCATGACACCTGACACCTGGCCCTACAGAGTGTCACAGTGATGAGTTAATTTAAAGCCATAGAACACCATTCTTGGAAATAGTTACAACATGGGTCATTAGAACAGGCATTTGCCTGAGAGCAGCCTGGGTCCTGACTCCTAAGAATGGGGGCGAAGGGGGGCTCCAAGGAGAGAGGGAAGTGGAGAGGGAAGAGTGGGGAAGGAGGCGGGGAAGAAAGGAAAGATGTCACCACCAAGCAAGCCCAGAGAACATTCCAGAGTCGCCAGGAAATTCCTAGAGACTCCACTCACCAAGACAAGTGTCAGAGCCAGGTATGGTAGCTCCTAACTGTAATTCCAGCACTTGGGAGGCAGGAGAGCCACTGTGAGTTAGAGGCCAGCTTGGGCTACATAGTAAGTTCTGGGGTAGCCTGGGTTAAAGAGACTTTGTCTCAGAATGGGGAAGACTGTAGAGAAAACCAGTTTGATTACTTGAAAGTACAGGTGTCTGGCCCACCTGACCACACAAGTTCTTCGGGGGATGCCTGTGACAGCCAGCTTGCCACCTGAGACCCCTGCTGCCTGCATGGGACACATCAAAGTCACCCTTAAATCCGAGCCAATCATGTAACACTAAAATATGCTTTGGGGTAAAATTTGACAGTGGAATTCAATCTCAATTTCTAAGGCCTTAGATTCCTTCCTGTTGATATTCTGCAACATAAAAAATGGATCTTCACATTCCTGGGCCATTTTCTAGTCTTGGAAAAACAGGCTAGACCACTGGTTCTCAATTTCACCCCTCTAGGGGCCTTTGTCTGGAGACATTTTGATTGTCGTGTCTGGCAGGAATAGAGGGGAGCTTCTGGCATCTCTTGGGCAAAGGCCTGGGAGGCCATGATGACGAGCAGGCCATTCCTCCCACACTCACAGTGTGACCCGGCCCCAACTGTACAGCCCAGAGGGAGAGCGGTGCCGGGCTGGACTCTCCAGCTTCTATACGGCCCCCTCCCGCCCACCTACCAGAAGAAAATACAGGAGGAAGGTGAGACCAGGGGTGAAGAGGAGAGAGAAGGGAACGAAAGGTTAGAAGGGACAGCAGGCAGAAGACAGAGTGGAGGAAACCACATCATCTCCCTCTTGTTGACAAATCTCAGAGCCGGTGGCAGCCTTGAAGCCTCCATGCCTTGGACCAGGGATGGCAGCTTGAAAAGCCAAAGCAGGCAGAGACCCTGCCCCACCCTCGGCACCCCTGGCCCGCAGACCGCCACCAAGCATCCCCATGTGTGGGTCACACCCCCCTCCAGAGCTCGGCGGCCACGAGGGCAGGGCAGCAGAGGCTGTCCTAGATTAGGCGGCTCAGCTGCAAGCCCTGCAGCCGCTGCTGCATGAGACGAAAACCCAAATACACTTCCTGAAGTCGGAGAGATAAAAATACAATTTCTGCTGCGTAGACCACTCTCGCGTTTCTGTGTTACATATGGGGAGGTGGGGGATGACCGTGCAAACATAAGTGATTTAAAAAAAAAAAATGATCTAGAGAGATTACATAAAAAGCACAATTAAGGGACGCTCACCATCCTGGGGCCTTCCAGAGTGTGCCGCTTCTGGGCTATTTTTAGAACAATCACTGAAGTGATTCTTCTTAGTTGTAAAAACACTCCAAATCAGAAAGTCAATTTTTCCTCTATTTGCAGAAGTGAGCTGGCTCCTCTGGACGGAGCGCGCGTGTTTTGCTTGGCGCCTGTTCATAAGACTGTCTTGGCAGCGTTTCCTTGGAGCGCGCACGGTGAACCTGGCTCGCACACACAGTAGCACTTTCATTTGAAGCGCCCCAGCCACGCTTCCCTAATAACAGCCTGGGAACTGCAGAACGCCCGTGAGCCCAGCCCTTTAAATGGGGAACAGAGCAGGGCTCTGGGGCCGGCTCACCACAACAGGGACTTAGGCTCAGGCCTTCTGTCCAGAAACAAGGCTCCCATTAAAAGCGGAAAACAAAACAATACCAGCAAACTACTTTCTGGCAACAGCCACACGCTAACTCTCATCACACACACACACACACACACACACACACACACACACACACACACACACAGGCCCACCCTTGCTGGCTCCTTACAGCATCCTGCTACCCCCGACAGATGCCAGTGTTTCCAGTCACACTGACTGGGTGGACAGACTGACTGTCCAGCTTCCTCGCCGTAGCTGCAATTGAGTGAGTGAGCTCTAGTCTCCTCAACCATGATGTGACTAACACCTGTACGAAGACGTAAGGAAGAAGGCGCGGGAGGGGGCTATGTCTGGTCAATGCTCTGTAGACACAGCGCCCTTACCTGAGTGGTAAGACTACAAGGAGTAAATGAATAAGTGATTTAAGTGAATGAATGAGTGGCTACGTGAATAAGCAGTAAGTCAGTGACTGAGTGAACGACTAAATGGTGAGTAAATAATGAATGAGTGAGTGAACGAATGAACGAATGAATGCAAACCAGCATGACAGGGCTACAAGGTCCCATCTCACAACTACTTGCGAGCAAATCCCTCTGTTAGCCCCACTCGGCCCTGTAATGGGGTCTGCCACTCAAAGGGGGAATCGCAGGTACAATTTCCATCCCTCCACAGCGTCAAGAAATGTAGCTGTTTGGGCCTCTCAGATCTGGCTCGTCACTACCGGCTCTGTTTCACACATTCCCTTTTCTTTCTCTCTCTGTGTTGTTTACAAAGGTTTCATTATGTTTTCAACTAATCAGAAAGGCCCCGCTAATACACAATTAACATGTGATTATAAAAAAAAAAATTAAAATAGCTTCCAGAAGAAGGAAACGTAATTAAGTAGAGAATGCTTTTCAATAAGAGCTTGCTTTAACCCATTGTCAGAACACAGTCTCCGTTCGTCCACAATGCCTGGAACAGATGCCAAGGGCAGAATGTTAAAAGCAAGTGAAAAAAAAAAAGGACATTATTCTGGGGGAATAATAACCACCGCTTGGCACAATGCGCCAGGGAACTCAGATTCCGGCAGCAGAGGGGCAACCTCCCCCAATCCACTTACACGCTGCAAAAATACTTCCCTTCCACAGATGTAAAGTGAATGCCTGTGGCCAAGCCCTGGACAATTGGAACAAGTGTCCAAGGTATAAGGGGCAATAGGGTACACACAGGTCTTCAAAGCCCTCTGCTAGCAGAAGTTCTAGTCTTCATTGAGGAATCCCATGCTCATTGCTAGTGATTATTTTCTTTTAAATAATCTGGGTGCGAATTCTAGAAGGCTCTGTCTTCCAAGCCTTAGCTTGGATTTGAACCAGCTGTTCAAGAAGACAGTGGGCAAGGCATGTCACTCTCTTTCCCTACATCACTAGAAGTATTTCTTTATGCCCCCAGATGCAGCCATTTCATTGGTCCTGATGCACGTTGATGCAGCTTGAGGCACTGGCTTATCTCTGCCCATCAGCATGGCCCAAAAGCAAACTGGAAATCTGACAGTTCCCAAAAGGATGGGGATTTCATGAGAGCCAAGCACATGCCTGGCCCACGATGCATCTGGGCTTATGGTGGTTCTCCCAAACATAGTAGAAAAGAAGCATGACCAGGACCTGTCTTCCCTCTATGAATGCTTAGCCTAGGGCTAGATCCAGGCTTGACCATCGACTTCCCCTGTACTGGTCTAGCAGTGCAGACTGGTGACATTATCACCAGGAAGAGACCTAGGGTGTGGTCAAGACACTGTCACCCTATTTCTGCGCTTTGAGCCAGTTCATGTGACCTATACTATGCTCAGGCAAAGAATTTAACACCACAGCTAAGTAACTGGGCAAGGCACCTAACTGTTCTCAGTCTGTCCCTAGTTGTGAAATTCCCTGTCTATAAAAGAGCTTTGGAGGAGAGAGAGAGAGAGAGAGAGAGAGAGAGAGAGAGAGAGAGAGAGAGAGAGAGAGAGAGATTGTTCCTGGGTGATAGTCCTAGAAGAAGAAGAGGAGGCAGCCAAGTCTGGAGAGTGTGTTCAAGAGCCAGCCTTTAACCAAAGGGCATACTGCCTTCCATGGCAACAGCCCAAGGAGGAGGCTAATAGCCAGACATGAGGATGGGCATCTCATCATGCTCACATGGCAATCCCATCTTACCATGACTCCCAAGGGGGGGCAACAGCGCCAGAGCACCAGAGTGCAGCTTATTTTCCCACAGAACCGCATTGACAGAGGGAAGGCATTGAGCAGGACAGAGCCCCACCCTTCCCACTCCAGCTGGCCTTGGCTCAGAGCCTCTGATGTCCAAGATGGCCAATCCAGGTCTCAGCTCTTAGACTACTATCCCACTAAGGTGAAGGAAGGACCTTTGTCTCCTGAAGCAAATCGAAGTGATGCTCTCTGAAGTGTGCTGAGTGAGCCAGGCTGCGCTCCCTCATCTACGCTTACAAGTCTTGCACAGCAAACCCACCCTAGGCACGCACAGCAGTCCACTCTGACCCACAGCTCAGTTCATATCCAATGGCTCCCCAACATCCCCCTGGCTTCCTCTGTGGTACACTCCATCATACTTCTGCCTCCCACAGCTGACTAGAGCTCGCTCCAAGGAAGAAGGCACTCCTGGCATCCTAACCTAGTCCCACTCTATCCAAGGACACTTCTCTGGGCGCAACACCCTCAACATTATCATGCCCTCCTGAGGCTTGCTGAGCAGTTCAGAACGCCTTTAGCAATCCCAGGTGAGGTTTGGCCCCTTTGGATTACCGTCTGAGAATCCAAAGCCCCAAGACATAACAGCAGCCTTCCAGAGGCCACACTATCCCAGGGCTTCTGCATAGAAGCACTCAAAACATGACACAAATGCCATCCCTTTGTCTGCACCCTGAAAAGACTGGTCTCTCATGGGCAGGAGCCTGCCCCCACTCACCCCTGCAATCCTATCACCATATAGCACATAGTAGGTAATCAAGCAATTCCTGCCGGATTCATCTGAGATGCTCTCCTACCCACTACCCAGAAGAGCTGTTAAAATTCTGCAGTCGGCACCCGCCCTGCGCGTCTGCACCATGCAGCAAGAACTGACAATTCTTCCTAGATAAATATCTGGAAAGAAGTCGAGAAACAATTAAAACTAGAAGCTAATAAATGATGAAGAAACCCAGGAGCCAAGTCCTGGCCCGCTTCCCAGTCTTCATTCATGCATCAAAAAAGCCCCAGCGGTCCGAGGCTTTGAGAGGGCAGCTGGGCAGTGGGGCTGTCCAGTGTAATATAAATGGGATGCGATATGATCGAAGGTACTCATTGATTCCCACAGCAGACACTATCTCCCGGTGCCCCCCACCTCCTGCCACATCTCCCCAGCCAAGCCCCCTTCTCCGGGAACACGTGACAGATGATCTTGTAACCAGGCAACCAGGGGGAAGAAAGGTTCCCAAGTTCCTCTACATGAGCGAGCAGGGATGGCTGCGTTCTTTGCATGGTGGCTACTGGCTGCAAATATCTTTTCTGGGTCTTAAAGAGCGGGGCAGGGGCAACATTTCAACACCTCAACCTCCCTGTCTGCACCAGGTGGGCTGACCCGTTGGGCATGTGGCAGCTCCTTGTCCTCTCCAGACTCCATCACTCAAAGCTGGCTCCCAGCAGTTGGCAGTGACAGGCCCAGGACACTGTCTTTCCAGAACAGCCCTCGCTCTGCAGCAGCCCCCCACCTTTCCTGACCATGCTGGGCCCCAGCCGTGACAACAGGCGAGTGTCCACCACCCTCAAGGTGGCTGGAAGGATGATGGCACTGTGAAGAAACGCCTGCCTAGTCAGAGTGTATGTGGGTGTCTGGTAAGATGGCAAGATATGAAGGAGTCTCGGGGTCTTACGAGTGAAATGGAGTCCTACGGATGGTCATGGTGTGCACCTGCAACCTCAAAAACCATGATGGTCCTCTGGGTGGAGGAGGCATCCCTTGTGTTTACTTTGGTACCTCACCTGCTGGGTGTTGGGGGGGGGTTCAGGTTCCTAACCTCAGAGAAGAGAGCCTACCATACTAACCATGGTGCTATCAAGGTTCAGGCTGGAAGTTGTAGAAAGAAAAAGAACCTACTATGTGCTGGGAACGTCACTCAAATGCTACTCCTATGCTTAAGGATTTCCTCTCATACATGGCAGTTTACTTATCATTTTTGTTGTTGTTGTTGTTGTTGTTCACAGTTGGAAGAACTGATGACCCCACACCAGAGCCAGGACCCACAACGGGCCTGCCCTTCTGCATCCCTGGTCCCTGAGTCCTTGGGTGCACAACCCAACCTCTGCTCACAGTCACTTAGCTTTAGAGCACATTCTAGATGGAAGGCTGGTGACACAGAGCCAGAAGCAAGGAGCGGGTATGTGGGAAGAAAAGGGTCCCTGGGCAGAGGACATACAGCATCAGGGACCCGGCAAGTACCACGTACCACCCTGGAGGCTAGAGACCCAGTGGCCTCTCCTGCCAATCAGCAGAAGCTACAATGCAAAGCAGGGTCCTACGCTTTGAATTCACGGCAGAAATGTCATTTTCTCTCTCTCTCTCTAATATCCATAGCTCACCTAATAAAGAAAATGAGTGAAGATGAGAAATTGAAAATTGGAAAGAGAATAATTTTTTCTTTATGTGACAAGACTCCAGCCCCTCTGGGTGTCAGGAGGTGTCGAGGGGCATTCAAGAAGGAAATGAAGACCTTGCTGGAGGGGTGGGGGGTGGGGGGATCACCTGCATATCTAGCGAACCCCTTCTGATAACACGGAGAGGCCTATCCGTTCTGGCCCCCACCCAGCCGCATGCACAGAATAGGCTTATTATGACATCTATCTGAATGTCAGTGACCAAAGCCTTGGGCTGGTGAACAGTTCGGGTGGAGGAGGCTTGGAAGCCATCCTTCAATTTACCAGCAGCATGAAGGAACCCATCCCTAGACAGTCATCTCCTACACATCTCTGCCCTGGGATATGGGGCTCTGAGGGTCCCTGGACTCCTGCCTCCCCATTTGGAGGCCCCAGTGGGGTATGGAAATAACACCAATAAGCAGAAGGTACCTCCCAGGACACAAGGGCGTGGAGCGGTGTTGGGAATCGATCAATCACAGCCCGTTGACACTAGCATCTCCAATGCATCCCCATTACATCTAAGGGCGGAATGGTTTTCTGGGAAGAGAAAGGCAGAGCTAATGAAACCACAGGCTTGGCACAGGCTGCTGGCACAGGGTGCCCAGCCAGAAGCTTTCTTCTCCCATCAGCAAAGTCACTGAAACTTTGGGAGTTGAGGTCACTGAGTCCTCTGCTTTTTTTTTCCCCAAAGGTCAAGTTCGTCTTGAAGGAAATGTACAAGATACAGACAAGGATGCGGGAGAGAACGTAAACGCTAGCTTATGTTACACTCTGTTAGACCCAGGAGCTGCCATTCGCTCTGGTGTCAGAAGCTGCAGTTGGAATTTATTCTTGCCCCTCTCGGCATTTCCCCCACCCCTGAAAATGTCTGTGATGTTGCCATTTTTAATTGCTCTGAGATGTTCCTTCCTGTGTCAGCTTTCACGGCTCTCTTCCTATGGGAATCGACTCCCTTCTAGTTCCCCACCTATCACAAGGATGCCACAGGTGTTTGCACACCCCGATGCACCGCTGTGGTCAGTCTTCATGGTGTCCGTGGAGTAGCATCCCTAAGACAATGACACTGAGTGCTCTTATCACATGCTTCCAGCTCCCATATGCAGACAGCTCCATCTGGACACCCACCCTCAGGCCCCAAGGATACTGGCCTCCCCTACCAGGGACCAGTACATCAGGAAAAAATTCCCTCTATGCCACGAATTATCATGGAAAAACATTGCGCGTCGAAGGCCAAGAGGAGGTGGCCTCTCGTTGTGCCTGCCAGGCACATCGCCGTCTCCCAGGGTGCACTCCTGAAGCAGGCTAGCCCCGGTGACATGCCTATGTACCTCACTCAGGCTCCCAAGTCACAGAACAATGCTCTGTCCACAAACAATCATGTTTTGAAAAACAAACAGAAAGAGCGTGGCTGGTACTTTCCCAATCCTTTCCACTTCCTGGAAATGTGAGATAATGAATAAAAATGTTCATTACTGAATTATTCACTTTTCCTCCCGATTCACATCCTGGTAATTACCGTGACCAGCCTAATAAAAACTGCTACAAACCGAGGGTCAACTGGCAGTTAGAAGTGTTCATTTTCATTTCAATGTATTCATCTCTGGCTCCTAATGGCCTCATTTTCTCCCATGCTCCTTAATAAATACCACTGAATTACAGGTTAAATAGCTAAATTAAATTATTGCAATTATAGCGTGCAGAGCCCTGAATCCGGGTTTACCTTTCCTAGTTCAATTAGAGGCGAAGTTTCCGCAGCCGCAGAATCCTGATTGCTGTCAATAATCTCAACGCTGAGAGTCTCGCCCAGATATTTGGTGGGGTTTTATTCTCCCTTCTCATGTCTAAGGGGCTGATTGGAGCGCTCTCCAATGCAACCGAATCACACAATCAAAAGTGGTTTTTGGAAATCGACCACAAGACATAATTGGTTCTTTTCTACTGAAAAGAGAGAAGACTTAGCAGGGTTCTGGCTTAGATGCGTGTGTGTGTGTGTGTGTGTGTGTGTGTGTGTGTGTGTGTGTGTGTACATAAGCCCCATTTTCTGAAGAGAAAAGGACATTTTAACACATACACAGACCCTCTCTTTCTCATGCTACCAGCCCAGAGCCATTTTCCTGGTCCACACTAAAGAACTTGTTCAATATTTAAATATATTCTTCGAATGCTGGTTACTTTTACCTCTCCGCAGGATTAATTATCCAGCATCCCCTATAAGACAGAGTATCTTAATAATACAAAGTGCCTGAGAAGGAAAAGAAAAAAAAAAAAATCTGCCAGTTCTGTTTCCCCAAACTGCAAGCTATGACAGTCTATTTCTTGTGTAACAGCTCCCCCTGACTTCTCCATCCCTCGGCTTCGAAGGCAACGAAGTCTACCACGGACAGGGACTCCTGTGTCTTTTTAAACAACACTGCTCTTAACACAAAGCACAGGTAGGTGGCAAAACCCCAAGAGCCCACCAAGAGTACATAGAGATCCAGATGGGGTAGGAGTCTGCGGCAGGGAGAAGAGCCCTCGGTCCAGGCACTGAAGGCCAGGTCTGGCTAGTGCTAAAGAGACAAACAGCAGATTCCCTGGCAACCAGAGGAGGGGATCCGGTGGAAGAAGCCCCATGCCCCTACCATTGCTACGTGCCAAAAACCAGGACCCATTACCCAAGCCAAGGGATGTGAGCAGATCCCAAGATCCTAAGCACAGATGTAGACAGCTATGTAAGTCTTCATGCTTGCTGAAGGCATGAGCCTATAACCCCCAGCCCCAAGCAGAAAAGGATGCCTCCACTTTAGGCCCAGAACAACCAAGGCAAGTTGTCCACGTGTTTACAGTCACAGCCACAGTCCCAGATCTCTGCAAATCTGCTCCAAGACCTAAACTGCAACCCCTCCACATCCCCAGGGCTACATGTCCCTGGCCTAAGGCAAGGAGCTGGTACAGTTGTTGCTGGCCTACCACAAAGCAGACCAGAAGCTGCCAGTGAGCCTGGAGCTTCCAGAAGGTTAAGTCTGCACCTCAGTGACCTCCAAGCAGGGGCCTCCTAGGTCAGCACAGAGCATAGCAGGTCAACAAGCTGGTGGTGAAGCACTGGCTATATAGAAGGCGTGGCTCTCAGGCCTCTCCTGCACCCCACAGGGCTACACAGGGCCATGGGCTCAGCCATCTCCAGCAGGCAGGGAGAAGAAGGCAGAACACTGTGGTAAGGCAGGCCAAAAGGAACACACAACAACACCCCAGGTTCCCAAAGGGTAAGGCAAGTGGTCTGTGCCAATATGTCTACAAAGAAAGAAGCGATTCTGGCCAGGGATTTCTACCCTAAAGCAAGATCTGGGCTATCTCTGAAGAAGGCCGGGAGATCACACTGGCCAGTAGCTAAAGAGCTGTTACATACAACACATATACTGCTGGAAATGAGGAGGAGAGCATGAAAACACACACACATACACATGCATGCGCGCACGCGCGCACGCGCACACACACACACACACACACACACACACCAGGTACACTCACATCTTGATTCAATCCTGGCAACAAGCTGAGGAACGCACCAGCACCATCACCACTGTCCATCTCATGGTCCATCTGAGATGTTTCTTCCCCATTTAGAGATGAGGAACCTCTAGGGCTCAGAGAAGTGAAGTCCCGAACCTAGGGTCACACAGCTGGAAACCACTGAGTCATTACTAAATAGGTTGTTCCCTGAGAAATGAGCAACACACTCTTACTCTAGAGCAGTGGTTCTCAACCTTCCTAATGCTACGACTCTTGAGCACAGTTCCTCATGATGTGGTATCGTCCCCCCCCCATAGAATTATTTCATTGCTACTTCATAACTAATTTTGCTACTGTGATGAACTGTAATGTATAAATGTCTATGTTTTCTGTGAAAAGGTCGGTCAACCCCAAAGAGGTTGAGACCCACTGCCCTTGAGTTACAGTTAGAATCTTCTCATGTCTTAGCTATAACATATTAAGTACTAGATTCAGATTCTTCAGGATAGGACAGCTTTTGGAATAATCTCTGTAACATGCCATTTACCTATGTTCTGGGCATCTCTGGATTTGAGTATGTGTCTCTTGTTGGATGTTGTTCTTGTTGGTTGTAGTTCCGTTTTGTTTGGGTCACTACCCTTTATTTCTGCTGGACAATATTTGATAGTCATTCCTATTGCGTATAGTTTTGTGTTAGGTTAGAACTTTCTTGTTAGACACTCGAGCAATGTGTTTGCCTTCAGACGCTGCCAGGGGCCAGGTCAACCTCCCCTTTGCCTTACGTTCTAGGCACTCCAAGGATGAGCACTGCTGGCTCATAACAGGTCTCAGGAGTCTCTCTTCCCTCGAACCCTGTGCTCTGCTATCTCCTCCACCTGCTTGGCAGGGCATGAGATGTCTCTGTCCCCACGAATGTGGCTCTGACTCTCAGCAGACCTCTTGATATCCAGGCTGTGGCTTGGCACAGCACACTGCTCACTGTTGAGACCCACACCAAGGTCTCCAAACAGATGACAGGTAGAGGTGGCACCTCAACCATGCACACACCACAGCCCCTTGCTTGGCCTTGCCAATTAGGCCCTTTTCTTATATGGATAAAGTGCCTGACTCCAAAGTGAATAAAGCAATAAGAGTTCATTTTGGCTCCGGGTCAAAGGAAGACCGTCAGCCGCCACCGCGGTAGACAGGCATGGTGAGAACACATTCACGGTCAGGAAGCAGAGATGGACGTGACTCTCGGCTCCCTTCCAGAAGCCCAGCCGACAGGACAGTGCTGCCACATTCTAGGTATGTCTTCCCTCCTCACTCAACCCTCTCTGAAAACACTCTGTGGCACACCCTGAGATGCGTCTCCCCTAGGCGATTAAAGACAGTCTGACAGGGATAAACCATCACATCTGGTGATCCTTTTGACCAAGTATGGAGCTCAGGGGGATTCTTACTATAATATTGCCCTCTGCGGTAAACTCATCCAAGAATGGGGGACAGTGATCTTCTCTTTCTGCCGACCACCTGCTGGAGTTTCCATCAGAGAAGGTGATGAGTGGTGATTTGGTGATCTACCCAAAGCATACCTCAGAGCAGAGAAGAAGACAGCCCAGGCCTGCAGAGGGAAGTCCCCAACACAAGAGTTCCCTTCAGGAGGGGACATAAAGGACACCAGAGGAAGGCCAGGGGCTCACGAGACAGAAGACCAAGGGCCAGTCTCACGTAGACACACACAGCTCAAGGGGCCTGAGGAGAAGGAAGAGGTTATCTCTTAGCTACAGGAGCCAAAATCCAAAAGTACTTATGGGTACCGGGTGAATGAGCCTCCCTGACCCAGTGTAACTCAAGGATGGAGACAAAGAGATGGGTCTAGAGCTGGGCAGAACAAGCCTAAGTCTCTCATAGCTTTGACTCTGGCTCTGGTCACGGAGAAGGTAGACCAGAAGCCTCTACAGCCCCACCAAGACGGCACCTACCACTCAAGCGCTCTGGGAAAAGGCCAGATGCTGAGAGACCACCTCCATGCAGGGCCAGGTCCACCCTCGGTGGCCAATGCCCACTCCTGTCTGGCAGGATAAATGGCAGCCTTCTCAAGCCCCTCCTATACCAGGGGAAGTACGAGGCTGAGTCCAGTCACATGGCACCTCAGTGAACCCCCTAGAATGAACCCCAGAAGAGAATACAGAGGCTGGAGATGGGACACAGCTTCCAGCAATGACCAGTCCACTCTCCCCATAGGCTCTGTTCTTGTCCTCTGTGACCTTAGAGGACATCGCGAAAGGCAGAAAGGGCACCAGCTCAGCCAGACTAGAGAAACTTCTAGAATGAGATATCCCTGAATCATGGAGGCCTCTCTAGCAGCTGGTAATGTGGGTTCCAGGATGAGAGACTGCAGAATCCACATCTCCTTTCTTAAAGCTTGGGTCAATGAGGTTAATGGGAGAGAGTGTATACACTGGAACCCTAAGGGCCAAGGTGGGGAAGTAGGGTTCTTTGCTGGCTCATTCACTGGACAGGCATTTCCTGTGCACCTACTCTGTGCTGGGCACTGAGAATCCACAGCAGTTCGTTCACTCACTCATTGCCCATTCGTTATTCGCTCACCACACGGATGGGTCTGCTAAGCGCATCTTTGGATCAGGCAATATACTGGGGCGTGGAGGGGCATTAGGAAAGGGAAACCCCCTATCCAAGGCACATACAGGAGGCTGACATAGGAAGGGATAGAAAGCTGTGGGTCAAGGAAGGAAGCAGGCACAGATTGCTGTGTAACTAATCCTACTTCAGCATGCCAAGCCCTTGGGTCCACACCTCAGCTGCTGAGCTTCACCAGGCTGTCAGCGGAATCCAGAAAGCCTTACTGCCTCCCATCCTTAGCCCCTACAGATGGAAAGCCTTCCTTCCTTCCTAGGGGCTCCCAGACACTGCCAGCCCCAAAGCACGGATATTCTTAGACTTCCCTAGTTAGGGACCTACCTGCCTTAGAATGTAAGAGGCTGCCTCTTGTACAATGACTCAGGGTTTGAGCCAAGGGGGCAGAGTCCTCGACCCAGACAGTAGGTGTCCAAGGTGGCTAGCCATTCCCAGGAGGTCTGAAGGAAGGCCGGGAGGCAGCAGGGAGGCTGGAAGGCCACCACCGCCTCCGTTGGCTAGCCGCATCTGAGCTCATTGTGTCTGCAGAAGCCAGCAGCTGTGAGTGAGGTGGGCTAGCCAGAGGGAGGAGGCAAGAAGGGGACCTCAGAACCTCACCCCTCCACACAGAATCCGCGCTCCTCAGCCAGTACTCCTGTGACACTCTGCCAGTGTAACACAGTGCCGACCAGCATCCTCCATCGGCTACCTCCTCAACTGCCAGGGCCAGTGCCAGGCAGCCCAGGACGTGACAAGGGTCTAGGAACTTCTCTTTTTCTGCCATACATGGGCAGAGACCAACGAGGAAAGGAACACTTTAGACAGAACTGAGGCCCACAGTGCTCTTCATTCTTGGGTCCCTGACGATGGCCAGGAAGGACTGTGGGCATTCCATGTACAAAATACCAAAGCCATAAGGAAAGTTCCTGAACCTTGCCGCATAAAGCCACCGGCTTCCTGGTACAGAGCCCAGATGAAGCCCACTGTGTGTGACCTGTGTGGTGCAATCTGTAGCACTGTTCTTATCAAGGGCATACTTGGACAGGTGTGCTAGGCCCCAGATCACCTGCCCATGGGTCTGGTCACATGGCTTCTGCAGGCAGAATATCTTCTGGCTGCTCCCCAGCTACACCTCTCAGGGCAGGGACAGAGAGGGTCCCAGGTGATCTAGAAAGCCGCTAAGGGCCTTGCTGGTGGCCAAGGGAACCCTGAAGCTAGTCACGACAGTGCTTTGATCCTGGGCTATTTCTTCAAAGCAGGGTGTCTAGAGGGTCTGAACCCCTGACAACAAACACCCAGGGATATCCTGACGGAGCTGTCTTCACTCTGGGGATCCCCATGTTCTGCACATTCAACCCAAGGCCCTCAAGCAGCATTGAACCAAGGGCAGTTAGTCATGAATGCGGCCCAACCCAAATTCTAAATTCTAAACTTAAAATAGTATGAGATTTTTTTTTAGGACCAAGGTGGCACACGCCTTTAATCCCAACACTTAGGAGCCGGAGGCAGACAAATCTCTGAGTTCAAGGCCAGCCTGGTCTATATAGTGAGATCCAGGACAGCCAGGGCTACATAGTGAGATCCTGGGGGGAGAGGGAGAGAGAGAGAGAGAGAGACAGAGAGAGAGAGAGACAGAGAGAGAGAGAGAAAGAGAGAGAGACAGACAGACAGAGACAGAGAGAGAGAGAAAGAGAGAGAGAGAGAGAGACAGACAGACAGACAGACAGACAGACAGAGACAGAGAGACACAGAGAAAGAGAAAGAGTGCAACTCCCAGGAACGCTCTTTGCCCACGGGAATCTCATGCTGCAATGGCCAGACGTTGGACAGGTCTGTCCGTCCAGAGAAGTTCTGCGCTCCACCCAATGGTTGTACCTCTTTCCCCTCCTGGTGTCAGTCACACACAGTTGACAGCCAGGCTGGCTACAGCAGCACCTAGGGAGAGGGGACAGTGGCATGGAGGCCCTCCTGCTTGTCTGGCTTGTCCTGGGTCGGCTCCAGGAGCCTCCAGGCTGCCTGGGATGAGCCTCCTGTCCTGAGGAGGGCTGGCTCCCACTCCACAGTTGTACCTCTTCCGGTCGGCAAGTGAGGGCAGGAAGCTTGGGAACTGAGTGAGAACACAGAACCAGCCACTTCCCACCCTCTACCTAAGCAAAGGAAACAGCGGCCCGCACGTCTACTCCCAGAGCAGTTCAGGTCCCCTACCAGAGCACACCCCACACACTACTGACAAACCCCACAGCAGCCCTGTGTAGAGAAGGGCCTGGGGAAGGCAGCGAGGGCCTCCTGGAATTCACCAGAGAGGAGGAGACGCAGGGAAGGGACACCGAGCCAATGGCGCTCGCCTAGTGATGCCCAGGATCAGTTGCCCCGGGGACCACCAGACCCACTCTCTGGGACAGACACAGAAGGAGGGGCCGGGGTGCAGATCAAGAGAACTAAGCCCTCTACTTCAGCTTGTGTCTCAACTACTGTCAAGGTATCACAGTGCTCGTCTCCCTCAGGCTTTGACCTTCTAAGCCTCAGTTTACCCATCTCTAAGACAGAAGCAGCCATCACCTCTACAGGGCCCAAACAGAAGGAGGAAAAGGAAATGACCAAGCCACCAGTGGTAGGCGGGTGTTCCCGCCTCTCTCTCTCTCTCTCTCTCTCTCTCTCTCTCTCTCTCTCTCTCTCTCTCTCTCTCAGCTCACATTCCTAGTGGACCCTAAGACTCCTTGTTGACACGCAGTGTCTGCTGACATCAGCAGAGAATTCTTGGGTGACTGGAGAACAGGCCATGGCCCTGGGGTGGAAACCCACAGAGACCACAGAGGCCATGTGACAGAACAAGGCGCAGTCAGGGGTAGGACAGTCTGAGGAGAGGCCCTACCCTGGATGTGATTCCAACAGAATCACCCGGGGAACATGTGGGACCCCAAGGGAAAAGTAAGCAGTGTGCCAGACCACCATCTCAGCAAGATGCCCGGGCGCCTGGCCCCGGGCTGGGGAGACTCAGCCTCAGTGAGCCAGTGCCTACTTTCCAAGCTGCCAAGAGCCACCTGGAGGGACCCTGGCATCCCTAGCATTGGTGAAATATGAGAGCCCTGGGGTGGTCCTGGTTGATCTGCCATGCTATTTGCCTCTAAGTCTGGATCCTCTGGTCAAAGCCTTCCCTTCTCTGAGCTCTAAAGGCAAGACCAAGAAACTACAATGCATGCAAGCCGGGGGGTCTGACTTTGGCACACACCAGCTCTCACCAGGGAAGCTATTATCTATTGTGCCCCTCCCTCCACTCAGGAAAGCTCTGCCAGAACAGAAGTGAAGCTTCAACTCCTGGCCAGTATGATCAATTATTACTGCTTGCCTGCCTAATAGCTTGAGCTATCCAGGTCAGGGAAGGTGGTGATCACCTAGTAATGTCTGCCATGGAGCAGGAGGGATCCACTCAGACACGAATGCTGTGTGCATGCCTGGCCCAAATGCATCCTCAGCATCCTGCTCCTTATTTTAGGAGAAATAAAGAGATGAGACCAGGACTTTTAAAAAAAAAAAAAAGAAAGAAAGAAAAGAAAAAGAAAGGCTGTTGAGCTGTTCCCAAAGAATGCCTGAAACCACTGGAGAAGGGGGGTTAACAAGCTACCCAAACCCCTGGGCTCCAGGGGCCCAGGGCAAGCATGCAGCTTTAGCCATCTTGTCTGCAAAGATCCTTACTGTCCACGTCTTCTCTGCAGAGAAACCATTTCAAGATCTCACTGTCCAGCCAGCCACCGTCTAGTGCCTTGCCTAGCTTTGTCTGCATCAAAGAGGCTCCCAAATGACCCCGAGCTCGCACGAGGATGGAGAAGCCTGCTGCCTGATGTCAGTCATGATGAGGATTCTCCCCGCTCTGGTTTGGACACAGCCTGACAAAACAGAGAAGCAGCTTAGGGAGGGCCTCACCCGGGCTGGGGGGGGGGGGGCAGGCCTTCCCACTGGAGCACAGGGATGTCATTGATGAAAGGGTTTCCAAACCTAGACAAGCCTAGGGTCCCAAGATGGGGCCCAGCCTTCCCATCATCCCTCAGCTTTGGGGTTGCTGCAGACTCATCAGATTATTACGGACAAGACACTTTCATTCCACATACATGGGCATTTACCACACAGCGAGGTCAATCACAGCCTGCCTGGCTGGAGCCTACCACGTAGCAACCTTGCCCTGAGCACTGCACACACATGGACCGGCATAACACCATTATCTTCTAGGAGCAGGGAAGGAAACTGAGGTTGGAACACGAAGGTGAAGAGTCACCCAGCATATAAAGAGGCAGAGCTGGGTCAGGCCAGGGCCCATCTTGTACCCCACAGGGCGCTGCATGCCACCTCAGGCAGTACCATGAGAGCGTCAAGGGGTACAGACACCCACCCTGAGCCAGCACCTGAACCCCACTGAGCCAGAGCAGGGCTACGCACTTGGGTGCTGCTTCCACACCCCACTTCTTCCTGCTGCTGTGCATTTATGGCCCCCCTCGAAGTACCACAGCAGCTAGTCACAAGCAGGCCCTCAGAGAGGAACAGAGACATTCCTCATCTGGTGCATATTGTGCATGGATACATATGAAGACGTGTAAACACATAGACCACCTACACTTGCATCTGAATGCACATGAACACACTCTGTGCATGTGTGAACAAGCACATATAAATACACATTTGCATGTGTACATGTCAGCACATGCGTGCATTTACACCTGTCCACCCATCACCCATGCATCTGCATGTTTCCATGCTTGCTTGTATGTGTACATACATAAAGGCATGTCTATGCATGTTCACATGTTGCAGAACTACTAGTGTGCATGCTTACATGAATGTATATGTGCACACATGTCCCTCCTGGATCATCGGGTCCACTGTTCTTACATCCTGGGCCAACACATGATCCTGGCCTGCCGGTCCATTTCCCACTCTGAGTTCATATCAAACTTGTCCCCTCCCACCAGAGCGCCCTGCAGCTGGGCCCTCCATTCCAAATCTTTGTTTATTTTATGGAAAATTTAATGAGTAAACGAACTGCCTTTCCAGACTGTGTCTCTCATCACTTTCTTGGGCTTCTTCTTCTAACTCGTGAAAAGAGGAAACTTCAGCTTAATACAAGTAAATGAAGTTGAAACCCTGCCCACCCCCGCTCCCCACATCCCAAAGAGAAGTGTTATTCCAAACTCAGAAACCACACTCTATATCCCATTCCAAACCCAAAGCCTTTCTCATTGCAGTCACCGGCTTCCACTCACTGATTCCCCACCCCACCCCGCCCCACCCCCATCACCCGAGGTCCCAGAACCTCTTCCTAGCCAAGGGTTCAGCATCAGGTGAGCTGCAGCAACTCTCTGAAGGAAGAGAAATAAAAGCAAAGTGCCCCTCCCAACCTCTGAACTTGAGAGGCTGCCCCCACAGCTGCAGAGACACAATTCAGGTCCATTTGACAACTGCACTTCCAGAGACCAGTGTTCTTCAACTGTGCCAACCTGCCCTTGTTCCGGACTAGAGCTAACAGCCGACACCATAGGAAACAGGCTCCTGACTGGGCTTCTGCTTTGACCAGGGCTCCAGAAGCCCCCAGAGACAGCCTAGGGCAGCCAGACACTGGGCAAGGCATACGAGGTCCACAGGCAGATGAAACAGAGCACAGTTGGCATCAACAGGGACCCACAACGAAGGGGTCGAGGTGACACCAACCTAGTCCCAGGACCAGTAGGAACTTCCCTACCATGTCTGTAGCAATAGGTGAGCTTGGACCCGAGAAGTCACAGTAAGAGGAACACACAGCGCGGGAAACTTGATATCGTGGCCACAGTATTCTCCACTTCCTCACCAGCCTGGCTACTTTTTCCCAAAGCAGGTCCAACCACCACCATCCCAGTGACACTTCTCTGCCTAGGTCTCTTCTCTGATCATCAGCGATGTCTGGGTCCACCCACCCCCACCTGAGCAGAAAGCTCCCTGGGGGGAGCAAACACCCCCTCCCAGTTCTGAGACAGAGCTGGACTCCCATCTCCTTAGAATTCACATGAGCAGCCAGACATGGTACCTTATCAACCAGACATTAATCATCCACGGCAATTAGATACCCAAGACCACGCACGGGGAATCTGATGAGCCCAGAACAGAGGAAGCCCAACACACCAAACAGAAGCCCTGGGTAAGCAGCAGCAGGGGAGAGAAAGGCACAGAACATCCATGGCGGAGGGCTAGGCTACCAAGCGTCTGGTGGATTACCCAGCAGTGAGGTATAATTGCAAGGATTAGCATGAATGTGATGCTTCCCTTCCAAAAAAAAATTCGAGGAACGTCAAAACTATTCTCATCTGGGCTGGTGTGACTCATGTTTTTAATAGAAGAACTTAATTTTACTCGGGAGGAAAAATTGGGCTCAGGAAAACATTGTCTAAGAAACATTCATTTTCTACTCCGGACAACAGGAAACACCACCACCGCCCTGAAAGTAAAAATAAAGAACCTGAGCCAGTCTCCTAGACCTTGTCGTGAGCCATGAGGAGTGTCCCCCAAACGCCGGAACGGAGTGCAGTATTCAAAGGGAAAGTAGGGAGTTAAGTCAGACAGGTCCTAGCTCAGCCCAGTGGCCCCGGGCAAGGCCTGTCCTCTCTCTCTAGGACACATTCGGGTGGTACCTGTGGAAGAAACCTGGCAGTGTCACGCTGGAAACACTCCCCAGAGGGGCAGCCTGGATGACCAAGCACACAGACACACGGCTAAGGTGGATCTTTTTCCCGATCTCCAAGGATAGGATGACACCGCTCCCCACCTCTACAGAAGAGAGACAAGCCGCACACTGTGGCCATCTGGAATTCTTCCAGCTAGGAGGGCAGGGTGAATCCACAGGGAGGCCGAGCCCAGGATACTGGCCCTTCCTACTCTGATTCTCAGATTCCAAACATAGCATGGGGAACCTGGGACCGTGGGTCACCACACATTAGCTGCCTCTTCAGCAGAGGCCATGCAACAACGCCGTGTGTTCCCAGCTGGCATCTGCAGAGACCCCACAATGCACACACTTCTAGTCTACCTCCCTTTGCTGGGGCTTCAATGAGTGACTAGGTTTCCATAAAATCTGAAGTTAGAGTGTGTGGACTACAAGCTTCCCCCAGCCTCTGCCCCTTTTCCTTCCCATTGGACCTTGTTACTCACATAGGCCCAGCAGGTCCCAGTTGGTGCTACCTGTCATCTTGAAGGAGAGAGATCATGGGAGCTGAGGGGACCTGCAGGACCCCAGGCACCCCACCTCCACATGTGAGAGGACTCTGCAGGTGAGTTTCCCGTCCGATGGTGCTGGGAAGGAGGATGCTATCAGATGCCTGTGTCACACATGCTGGGACTGAGGGCTGCTGACCAAGGTCTCTGTCCTGTCCCACTGTCTCCAACCCAGTGAGGCTTCCCTCCCAGCCCCCACCCTGCAATTAAGAACAGATATGCAAATGTCCCTCCCCAAATCTTCCCCGGCCCTGCCCCAGCCAAGGGAGAGGCACTAATTTATAAGTTGCAGATAATGTCACCGACCATTCATCCAAATGTGTCACTAACATCCCATTAGACTGTAATTATTTTTTAATTAAAACTAAGAAAACTGGCATGCCTGCGCCGACTTTATGCATCTGTTATGGGTTAAAATAGCTTTTAAAAAATGTTTCAGAGACCACAGTCTATTGTGGCCGCGGCCTCTGCCAAAGAAAACGCAAGCTCGCTTATTTTCTCCATGGGGCGCAACAGTGCCTGTGTGTGCCGGCACAGAATCGGCTGGCCGTGAAAAGAATTCTAAATAAAACACAAACATGGAATTTGGCAACGCCACAGAAGCAAGCTTAAGACTAATTCCAGCATGCGGACGACGCTCACATAGTAAGTCTGGCTCCAGCATAAATGAAACCAGGCTCTGTAAAATACCACGGCAAGTCGGAGCCTCAGCTTAAAGAGACAGGACGCTGACTGCAGGTATCCGAGCTTGTGAAGCCAGCTCGAGCTGCTTCCATAAATCCATAGGTTATTAGCCGTTTGCATCCAGCCAATCCCTTCTTGAAGAGATGTGTCTTAAAAAGAGAAAGGAAGGGGAGGTCGGCGAATGAAAACCATCACTTTGCACTTGACTTTCAGTGCGGAGACTCTGGGGGTGGGGGTGGAGGGGGACTGCGTTCGTTATCTCAATTAGAGCAGAAAGGCTCCGAGACCTCAGACACACAAACTCAAAATGGAAGAGGGTGCAGCACGAAGCGGGTAGATGGAAGATGAGATGCCCAGAAAGGACGAACAAGGGTAGGAGTCGGGGCTGGCTGGAGCGGTACCAGAGGAACATCTCCACCCAGGAAACGGCCGCTGTGATGATCTCGGGGATGATAATTATAGTTATAACCACAATAAAATGTAACAGTGACACCCGGCCAGCTGCTGCTTGAGGCAGTGAGTGTGTCACAGCCGGGGAAGACTCAAAAGGAACGTTTCTGAAGTCCCCACGCCTCAGTTTCCCCATCTGTAAAGTGGGATTGATGGTCACGTCTTCTTCCCAGAGGAGGGTGAGGGGTGCTGCAGTGAAGCTCGTGGCAAGCACGTGTGCTGTTGTCGTGGCTGACTGGGACACTCAGTTGGCACCATTCCCATTTTTCAGATGAGGAGACAGGCTCGCTCACCCACCCAAATCACAACTTGTCACAGCAGAAGGACCCACCATCCACTTCAGAGCCTTTGGTCTCCCTGCACACGCTCATGCGTAGCCACGCTCTGGACTGGTCACGATGTCTTGGCCCTAGGTACAGTGAACTCCCCAGCAGGCACTGGGAAGAGAAACTGTCTTCAGAGACACACTCACACCAAGGCCACAGCAGGCTGCAATGCTAAGCCATGTCAGCATGCACCGCAACCCAGGAAGAACATGCCTGTTCAGGAGACACTCCAGACAGACAGTACTGTCACGTTCACATATAGATTCCCAGGACACCTACCAACAACAAACACCAATATAAACACACATTGATATGCTCACACATATACAAACACACACATACTCACAGCTACACACCTACCTACAGAGAGGCGCGCGCGCGCGCACACACACACACACACACACACACACACACACACACACACACAGAGGGCTTTTTATTACAGAGACTATACCAGGCCCAATGACCCTGGCAGAGGCAATGGGAAAAATGGGGAGTCCAAGTTTGGCTCCCAACAAGAAGGCTTAGAACCCTTTCTCTCAAGCCCCAGTTTCCCTCAAGAGGCCTGCAGGTGTGCTGAGGTAGCAGGCTGGACTGATCTAACCACAAGCCCACCTACCCACCCACCCACCCAGAGCTAAGCCAGCCGTCAATTGGTCAATGCAACAGCTACCTGTCCACGTGTGACCAGGATGTCCCCAGCTGCATCACCCACAGAAGCCACAGTTAGACTCTCCAGAACTATTCCTCCAGCAAACACACACTCAGCAAAGTAGGGCTGAGGATAGGGCTCCCTTAACTCCAGACCCTGCTCCCCCAGGGGCTGTCACCCAACTTGTGACATCACTACATTCTGGTGGGCTCTGAGATGATGCCCAGTGTCCTAGAAGACACAGGCTAAAAATACTCCAGGCTTCTCAGAGCTGGTTCACAAAAATAATTATGTTTTCTTTATAAAAAAAGAAAAAAAAAAAAAAAAAAAAAAAAAAAAGATTATAGGCAAATGTGTGTCCGGCTATTTTTAGCTTCTATTCAACTCCATTAAATTTTTTTCTCATAATCATTACAGGCTTTTTGAACCCCCCCCAACTCCAAACACACCCACACTCTCTCTATACTCTTGACTTGACATGGGTTGGACTGGTGGGGACAGATGTGGCCACACAGCTTGCCACTGAGCCTGAGAAGAGCTGGCCAGAGGTGCCAGGCAGCTGAGAAGCATGACATTCCGGTGGCCATCTCATCAGGGACCAACTAGAGTTCAGCAGGGAAACATCACACAGTGCATAGAAGTGCCCCCAAAGTAACCAAAGTGGGGTTCCTGACCTGGAAGGGCCTAGAGTCCAACAGCATGGGGCCATGCAGGGGGTTGGCTAGTGAGACCCAAAATGTCTGTGACTAAATCAGTAGAAGCCATGTGTGACCTTATTTAGAAAAGGGGTCTTTGTGGATAAAATTAAGGATTATGAAAGGAGACCACCCTAGATGGTCTAGGTGTACCCTTAGTTCATTGTCTAAAAGATGGCGGCAGACAACCAAGGGCACTATGCGGCCACACAGGTAGGGATTAAGGTAATGTGACCAGAGGCCAAGGGACTCCTGGAGTTACCTAAAGGTAGAGGAAGTGAGGAAGCACCCTCAGCCATAGCCTCTAAAGGAAGCCAACACCTTGGCTTTGAACCTGTAGCTTCCTCAACACCCAATTTGTGTTCACTTGCCACAGCCTGGCTCGGGACACTCAGGAAGGGCATCAGAGAGAAGGCACAGCCCTGAGCAATCATCTTTGCAGACGTCTCATAACTAATGTGCCAGTCTACAAAGGACCCAAGGCCACTCACTGAACATCCTTCCTCCAGTCAAGGGAATGAGGCCAGCAAGAGGATCCCTTGAAACAGAGAAAACCCTGGGGCTCAGAGAAGGCAATGTGTTACCCTTTGCTGTCTGTGAAATCAGACAGTGAAAATCATCTGATTCACCTAAGAGTCTTCCCTGAATCTTCATGCTGGGTGAATGTTTAGCTGCCTGTTTAAAACCAGCTAACTGAGAAGACAAGGTTGTCATGAGGGGAGTTAAGGGGCTGAGACCCTCACAAAATATTAAAGCAGGTAACTCAAAGCAATGCTAGGCCTGAGTCAGTGGGGCCTGGTGCAAATCATACCCAGGGTGCACTATGTCCCTTCAGCTGGTTCCCATTTCTCCGAAGAATGACTTCCTTGGCTTTAACCCCCAACAACTGGAGCCTTGTGCAGCATGAGCAGGGAATAGAGAATGGGGCAGCCTCTGTGAAAAAGTCTGGCGACTGCCTTCAAACCAAACAGAGTCATCTATGATCCAGCTATCCTGCTTCTAGGTACACACCCGAGAGAACCTGAGGAGCACGTGTGCACCCAGGGCCACAATTGTAGCGTTCACATCAGGCGAGGATGGAGGCTGCCCAGTGCCCATCGATGGGTGAACGCGAGAGCAAATGTAACCCATACACACAAGGGAATGGTACACAGCCCTAGAGTGGAAAGAAACTATGACACCTGCTACACCATGGATGAGCCGAGTAAAGACACACACACACACACACACAGTCCCATTCATGCCACCCTGGAGCTGTGGCTTTCATACAAACCAGAAGTAGAACGGTGGTTGCCAAGATGGAGTTATTGTTTAATGGGAGACTGAATTCTGTTGGAGACAAGACAGTTCCAAAGATGGAAGGAGGTGATGGCCACATCACGGCGATGTACTCAGTACAACTGGAGCGCACACTTAAAAACAGTCAAAAAATGAGGGTAGGGTTGCCGCTGAGTGGTAGAGCTCGCCACAGCAAGCCCAAGGCTCTGGATTTAGCCATCAGCAGCAGCAGTGATAGCCACCTACCAAAACTGTGGATCTTATATATATGTTATCCACAATAAAAAATACTTCGGGTAGTATAGCTACCCGACGGGAGGCAGGTGGTTCTCTGAGTTTGAGGCCAGCCTGGTCTACAGAGCAAGTTCCAGGACAGCCAGGGCTACCCAAAGAACCCATTTGTTCTCAGGGTGGCGTGGGGATATTTCATGGCCCTCCCTACCTTTGAACCATTGTGACACTCAATTCGTCAGGCGCTGAGAATGTCATTCAGTGGATACGGTGCTTGTCTAGCATGCACAAGACCCCGAGTTTGCTCTCTCCAGCACCACAGACACTGGGTGTGGTGGTTCACGACTGTAATGCTGGCACTGAGATAGAGGCAGCAAGTTCAAGACTAACCTAGACTACATGAGACCCTCTCTCAAACACGAAATAAAACAAAAGTCTGGGGCCACCAATCGAAGGTTTCTTTTATGATTAAATACAGAATAAATGAGCTGGTTAATAAAAACACAAAGAAATTCCGGGTGACAGCACCAAGTCTGAATTTCACCAAGGCCAGGCTAATATCAGCTGGAGTCACAGACACATACACCCACCCGGCAGGCCAGGCCTTACCCCATCAGCCAGTCACAACCTTATTAAGAAAGGCAATAATTAATGTCCCGCTTTACGGACCGATCCCATCTGCCTGTTTCTGCAGACAGTGACTTCGGTTTCGCATTAACCTCCTCGGAGAAGACCCGAGCCCTCCGACCCCTTCTACAGAAACCATAAAATATAGATGGTCCTATTATCCTGGGCCCCCTAGGAGGGCCATGATTCATGTTTGTGTCTCTCCCTACTTGTACCTGCCAGGTAGAAGCTTGCCGGGAAGCCAGCGGCACCCAGACTCCGGAAAGCCCTCATCCAACACATCATTCGATACCAGCCATGCTACACCTTAGATGCCAGTGTCTCCTTCACCTGTGCGTTCTGGGAGAGGTCTGAACACAAAACTCAGAGGGCCCCCCCGCCAAGGACCTCGTGTGCACTGGGACTGTGGAGACGACCGTCTGACCGCCACCTGGTGGACCCGCTGATAGACCAGTGAGAAGGGGAAGTAAAGGGTGCTGCCTCCACCGCCTGTGGCCATATTCCGAGGTGACGTGCCACCTCCTGTCACTTCTTAAATCATGTCCAGAGAGGGGACCACAGAGCTGGCCAGGACACGGGTCCTCTCTGTTCTAATGAGGACTGGAAAGCGAGCGGCATACGAAGGGACCCCACCCCCACCCCCATGGCTTCTTCCCAACACTGGATTGAACTGGCCGGTCTCGACTGTGTTTGGATAAACTGTATTTCATGGTTTCAACTACTCGGAGTTCACGGTAACCCACCGACAGTGGACAGCCTTTCTCCTTCTGCCCCTGCGGCGGATTTGGAAAACACGGGCCATTTTATTCACCTCAGCAAGCTCAAGACTCTGGGTTCAGTCTCTAGCAATAGACGAGGGAGAAAACAAAAGAAGTCAAAATCATAATTCTTATGTGTACTTATAATTACATATTTAAAAAAAAAAAACATGATCATGTCCTTGTACCGATGCAATACTTAATGTGTCCCCCCCCCCCCCCAAGCCATCTCACAACAGCACACTCAGTTTCTCCCCGAGTGTGGGGTCTGATTCTGCAGAGAACGAAGAAGGCAAGCAATTCTCCCCTCGACTACCTGACTACGGACCTGCCCTGCAGCTGCTCACCTTGCTGGGGCCCCAGAATGTCCACCAGTGTCCTGTGGCCATGCACATGCCGGACCTGCCACAATCCCAGGAGAGGCAGGCCGGATTCCCACCCAGACACCAGAAACCCAGGCTTAGGGCAATTTGCCAAAACAGTCTTGTGGGGGGCTCCACCTCTCTTCCTCAACACTCTCCTTCCTTCTACCCCTCTAAGTCCAGTCACACATGAAGGGCCAAATCAAAGCGGCCACTATCTGAGCAGGATCGAGGGGCAGCCATCCCCACCTCCGCCCTCAGGAATCTCTAGCACATTCTGGTTCTCACACACCCAAGGGTCCCATTTCTAGGCCAGGGTCAGACACACATGTGGTCAGTAAAATGGAGAACCCAGGGGACGCTCTCAGGGACCACATCCAAGTATCAGCTGGTTTCTTACCAGCATGCTCCATGTATGTTAGGCAGGTCCAAGCAGCTGCCGCAGCCCAACAGAAATGGAGAGGAGTGGGTAGAAGCACAGCTTCAAGGCCGAGCAGCCATCAGCCCCCAATCAGCCCGCCCCTCTGCAGGTTTGGTGCTGTGTGATCTCAAATGGGTAGCCTGTGCTCCCTAAGAGCACACTCAAGTGGGATGAAGGGGTGCCTCTTCTTGGAGGATGAGGACGAGATGTCAGGCAAGGGCCAGGGCCGATGCACAGTAGGTTTTGTAGGTAACAGCAGCAAGTCCTAAAAGCACTGAGAGTGACAGAGTGGTGGTCCTTGCTCCCCATTTCATTCATGCTAAGAACCTGGCAGGCGAGGATTGCCAGAGCCAGTAGACCAGCCATCACAGGGTCTCTGTACCCGAGGTCACCCAGCCTGCTAGCCCATGCCCCAGCAACACCCTGACAGAAGTTTCTCAGTGCCCTCCCAAAGCGGGTATTTTTTACCCCGTTTGACAAGCGGGGAAGCTGAGGCTCAGAGAAGGGGAGCAGACAGCCCTAGGGTCCTGCACTCATGCCCATTAGCACCAAGACTGGGACCAAGGCTGTCCTAGGTCCGGGGCTTCCTTTGTTAACACACGTGGGTCATGTAAGCTTAATTCAAACAAGTCTACGCTGCAGTTCCCAGAGACTGGACAGCAGCCATAGAGGCATGGAGGTCTCCGAACAGAGACATGCATGAGAGTGCCCCACAGCAGAGGCAAAAAAAAAAAAAAAAAAAAAAAAAAAAAAAAAAAAAAGTCCCAGGACAACATATATGGTTTATTGCTGTCAACATGCTACCTGCTGCCAAGTTCAGTACACAGGGCATCCAGCCTGGCGGCAACACAGAAACTAGTTTTTTAGCATCTCCCTTGGATAACAGGTGTCCTTCACTAATTCTCAGTGTGAACTCAAGGGGGTTCAGAATGCTGGCTGGGGATGTGGCACCTTCAGAGGAGTGCTTGCCTAGCATGCAGGAAGTCCTGGGTTCAGTCCTTAGCACAGTATAAAACAGGGCCTGGTGTTACGGACCTGAAATCCCAGCACTCGAAGTTAAGACAGTAAAATCGAAGGTCAAGGTCATCCTCTGTTTCAAAGTGAGCTCAAGGTCAGCCTGGGATACAAGAGCTGCTGTCTCAACATAAAAAGAGAGGCCGTGTGGCCTAGTGGCCAGATCTCCAGAGACATAGAGCCAAGTCAGCTCTGCCAGTTGTTTGTGTCGCTTACGGCGTCCTCCTCACTGCCTGGCTCGGTTTCCCCATCTAGATATTGAAGGGGGTCAGATGAGATGTCCGATGAGGACCCCAATCCTGCCTCATCAGGGGTTGATCTGAACCCCGGGTCATGCGTGGATGGGATCCCCTCCACATGGAGGGTGATGCCCAGCCTCTCCGCCACTGTCAAACCCCCTCTCAAGGAGCCTGTGGCTGCCTGAGCTCTGAGGTCTCTGATGTCCACAGCCAGCGCGGGGTCTTCACATCCACTAACTGCTGGAAAGTGCTGCATCCAGCGCTGCATTAAAAATTAATTACACATGCTATTTTATTGCCAGTCCATAATGTAATGAGCACCAGCTGTGCTAAGCAGCCAAACTCCTTTTTAAGACAGCTATAAAAAAAAAAAAAAAAAAAAAAAAAAGGAAGAAAGAAAGAAAAAGAAACTGCTCTTCCAAATGCCTCTCCCGTCAGAGCAGAAAAACAGCAACATCTTGTCCAGATCCGAACAGAATTCTTTGATTTAGCTCTGCCTTCGGAAGGGCCGGCAGAGGGTGGCATGGTGTCTGCAGAGGGCGCAGCAGCGTCTGTACGGCTGGGATGCTGACCCCTTTCATCTGAAGGCAGTCGCCCCAGTGAGTCCGGCCCTGACTGGCCAGCCCTAGGCTCTCCCCTGACCCCAGTCCCCAGCTGCTCTGGGCCCCTGTTGGTGCTGAAAGGTGTGATTTGCCGGTTACATGGACAGTGGCCTTTTTCTGGAGTCCCACCAAGTACTTGTCAACCTCGGCTGCCTCCACCAACATGAACACGGGCTTCCCGAACTCCAGGAGTCTTGCAGCTCTCTAATGGCCTCTACTGGAAGGCTTCTAGTCAGGGAGGATAGCAGGCAGGTCCTGGGCAGGCACTGGAAGACAGCAGTTACAAGTGGGGCCACCCCAAGATGGCACAGACACCAGTCAGTCCAAGGAACCAGCCCCCCAGGAACTGCCAACCCTGCCGTTAATGTCAGTCGTCAGGTGAGACCACCAATGTCTTGGTTGTATAGACATTGTGAGGGGACAAATGATTAACTGAATTTTTTTTTTTTTGAGACAGAGCCTCACATAGGCCAGGCTGACCTATGAAGTTGACGTGTGGCTGAGGTTAGCCTTGAACTTCTAATCTTCTTGCTTTCATTTCCCAAGTGTGAGAATAACGTGCTTGCGCCACATACCTGCTTTACACAACGTGGTCCTAGGGAGTCGCATGCATGCTAGGCAAGCACTCTACCACCTGAAGTACATTCCCAGTAGGGCTCTCTACATTTTTAATAATTCCACTGAGCCAGCCCCATTGACACAGGACCTGGTGAGCTCAGAAAGCACCCCTCACCCCAAAAGCATTGGAGCCTACACGTGTGTCTGCTACCTGTCCCCAGAGGTTCATTACGCACCTCCCTCACACTCAGTTCCCTACTACACCCTCATGGCCCTCCTCCTTCTGGTCTCCATGGAGGCTCAAATGCCACCCCCCGCCCAGCACCCAGTACACCACACCCACCAGGCAGTGCAGACCAGGGAGAACTGCCAATCTCTGTCCCCTGGGAGAGCGGCTGCCCTGTGAGCCCCTACTGCTAATCAAACCCAGTCCAGAAAGAAACTGCAGCTCCATCTTCATTTTGGTATGAAATGTGCAGCGCGCAGACCATATCATTAACATAAAACTTCCAGAAATAAGGCCACTTTCCAGACAGACTGTATTAATTGCATCAAGCCTCCACAGCTAGGGTGGTCTGAACCTAAGCATCCCATTGGAGGGCTCCAGTTATAAAAACCAACACAAAACGAACACTGGGATATAATTGAAGGAGGAGAAAACGATAGATTCTACTGTTAAAGCCTACTATTTACTTACAGGTATTCTTTTATCTTTATTGTCCCTTTAACCCATGCCAAGAAACCCCAGACTAGTTAAATAACACAGCAAGCACAATTTCAGTAGAAAAGTAAATTGAATTTAACTTTACAAGATTGCCCTGTGATTTCAGCATATCCTAATGACTGCAACTGACTCCCTCTATTAAATCCAAACACTTCCACTTCCCTGAGCCTGGATGCTGTGTGTTCTTGCATGAGACCTTGAACTTCGCCAAGCACATGCATTAATCACTCTGGCTGATGACCATTTACAGCTTCTAAATATGCAATGAAGTTTCCCAGTTCCCATTCCACCTCCTAACGCTGGTGCATGATGGAGCTAGCCAAGAGGCTAAATGCTTTTAAGCATGGAAACCAGGGATGCGGTTTAAAGGAAGCTCCTACCCGGTGCCAGATACGTAATGCCATCAGGTTGCGAAACCCCTTCTGCTTGCGTATGAATCATACCGTCTGTGGGGCTTGTTACATGCAGAGCGTTGTTCTGAATATCTGCCCCAAATGACCTCATGAAAAAATCCTCCAGACAACCATAGAGCATGCCCTATACTTATGCCCATTTCACAGATGAGAGAACGGAGGAGCAGAGAGGACAGGAAATGACTTGGGTGAGGCCACATGGCTAGCTACGTATGTCACTCACTAAGGCAGCCTGATACATTCTGAAGGCCACTTTTTGATCATGATGCCTTCAGAGCAGGAAAGGACTGAGGACAGGATGGAGCCCAGTCACTTTCAGCCGTCATTTGAGTATCCTCGGAGACTTCTATACAGGCCCAGACCCACAAAAGCCCAACCCGCTTTAGTCCACAGATCCACTCATGGAGCAATACTGTTCAATATTACATTCATATATGTGGGGGGGGGTAGCAGGAAAGGGGGTGAGGCTTAAAGAGGACAATGACATGTTCAAGGCCTCTGGTCCTTGGATGGCACGGGGCAGGGCAGTTGACTGTGGCTCTTGATTGCACAGCCACCTTGATAATTCTGAGAGATGATCTTTCAGTTGCCAAGAGCACCTTGACTCGTAAAGTCGCATAGGATCTCTGCAGAATCCACAGGACAATGGGCCCCTGTGCCCCTTCTCCTGGCTGTGAGCATCTGAGAGAAACATGGGTGAGGGGTCCCAGCAGGACCTGGGTGCATCTGGGTAACTCTCTCTCCTATGAAATCACACCCTTCTATAAATAACCCAGAGTGTGTTTGTGGGCATGCAATTAACCTGTGCGAAGCTCAGGCCTCCTGAGTTAATTTGAAGAGAGAGGTTCAAAGCGCCCTGATCAGAAGAGGGACGGAGCGCACTGAGTACCGAAGCGCTCGGTCTTTGTGGCCCCTCCTTCCTCGAGGGTTCCTGGCGACTTTATGCCTCCTCTGCAGCTACTAATTAAACAGGCACTAAAAACACTTCAGCAAGCAGCCCAGTGCCAGGAACAGAACCAAAGGGACAAAATCCACTGGAAAAGACGCTTGACTGTGTCAAAATGTATCAGAAAACACAGCACAGCGGTACGGCCTGATGCAGGCTAAGTTAACAAGGCAGAACCATGGCTAAGAACAGTACTGAGTATGGGACAAAGAATGGGAAGAAGAAAAACAGCAGATCCCGCAGGAGTCAGCTCCTAGAGAGGTCCCGGGGCTCAGACCCTCACTGCTGCCCCCGTCCCCAGCACCGCAATCATCACACATGGACAGGGCCCTGAGGTCCACAGTGGCCTCTGTACTACACATGAAGCAGGTGTCAGATGGGAGAGCCACTTCCTCTCTATGGTCTTCCCTCCCCTCCCCTCCGTCTCAGGATAGACCTCCATGCCCACACTGTAAGCTGTAAGGTAAGCAAGGAACCCACGTACTTGACTCTGCCTGTGTCTGCACACGGCCTACCAACGACGTGCCTGAGGACCTACCGTGAACGAAGGAATGAGCGGGTTTGGGCTGTGAGACCTCGAGGCTCTGAAGCTCACCTCTATAAAGTGGGAAAGTAAAGCCTCAGCGCACGCACACATGCCTCGCACACGACGGGCAGCTACGCTAAGAAAACAAGTGAGGACAGACAGCAGACGCCCCTGGCTGCCAGGACCCTGCAGACTTCGTCTGTCCTCCACTGCGGCTAAGCAGAGGTCATGGGGCCAACTGAGCAAATCCCCAGGACTAAGCCCAATTCTTGAAGGGGGCTCAGCCATGGCCTCCCAGCCCTTGCCTCTCCCGCTCACTCATGAAATGGGGACAGGAATGGCTCCTGCTCGGCACTTGACACAAAGGTACCAGGAGAGCCCCGCCAAATCAAAGGCAACTCAGTCCTCCACTTTGGCAGCTCCTAAGGAGGGCCAGCAGAGGGTTAAGCACACCCCAGTGGCACACGAGGCATAGAGATCATGTTTCTACATGCAGAACTTGACCGAGTCTAGCCACAAACACTCAGGCTGAGCTTTGAAAGTGCAGCCCTCCCTCCCCCCTAAGTGGGTGCAGGGCTTCAAGGCCGCAGCACGCATTACAGGGATCCAGAGAACAGGTCAGCTGCCCTGACCAGCAGGCACTCCAAGCTTGGTGAACAGAGTCTCCCACAGATTCCCAAAAACAGATCTTCCAAGCTCCATGAATCCTCGGTCGCCTTGGGGATCAGGCTGGCTAGGAAGGAAAGCCTTGGGAAGCAGGCTAGCCAGGAAGGAAGCCTTGTAAGCACTTTCAGCTCTTCCCTGGGGGATTTTTGGCCTCTACTTTATGCACTCAAGACATTAGCCCAGTAAGGAACCAGAACTCCTGGTCCTGGATATCAGAGCCAATGACATAACCACCTGTCATAGCGGGAATATGGGGGGGGGGAGGTACTGAAGGCTGCAGACCACCCCACTGGCAGAGAGGCCAGGGAGGTCTTACCCTGGAGCAGGGGCTACTTGTGGCCGTGTGCAAAGCCAAATCTCCAGTAAGAGAGGTCCCCGAGACAGTGTCAAATGAAAAGCAAAACCTGCCCAGTAAGAGATTTTTTTTTTTTCTTTTCCAGCTTGAGTCGAGAGAAAGCTTGCAACGTGCCTGGCAATGAAGCAGGGACAAACTGAATGTGGCCAGCCAGCGCTGCAGCCACCCTCTCCCTCCCTGGCCCTGGCCACGGAAACCAGGCCACAGCTGCTCGCCACGTGAGTCTGTGTCAGCATCCTGGCTCCCGAAGCCACAGTGTGTTGCAAACCAGGCCCCACCAGGAGGCTTGCAAGGGAGGGCCTTCTCTCCTCGACCTCGTGGGGACCCCAGGCCACAGACGTCTGTCTGTGTTTTCGGGGAGACAGAGCAAGGGGGCAGCGGAGGTACTGTCAGCACCTGGCTGTGGCTTCCCTTTGTGTACCAGGCAGCTCCACTGGCCTGCAACAGCAGCAGAGGGGACCGGAGCAGGTCTGGGGTCTGCCCGGAGCTACCAACCTTCAGTCTCCACCCCAGACGCCCACAATGGTTCATTGCTACCCATGGCCACAGCTTTTTTTAAAAGGCTCTTCTTTGGGATTTTTTTTTTCTTCCCTCTAAGTTAATGGGCAACACATTGTCCCAAAGAGAAAGTCAGCATTTTGAACGGCTCCGGCACTGTACACAGACAACCCAGGAATCCTCTCCTACCCTTGTCTGGGGTGGGTGGCAGAGCAGCCGAGGCAAGGGGCAGAAGAAAACCTCCCTCAGATGTTAAGTGTTATCCAATTAGACTTTGGCTAAACAGCCCAAAGAGATGAAACTTGGAGGTTGGGCAGTGCATTCTGGGAGGGAGACTCTCAGAATGTGGGGGTGAGGGGACACACGAAGGTGAGGGCCCCCGAGCCCCTGGGAACCGGCACGAGTTTGCGATTCGGCTGGCACCCTTTGCCACGTCCGCTGCCATCCCCCAAAAAGCGTCAGTGTGTGTGGAGGGGGTGCCTCTCCCCTGGGACCCCACCTTGGGTCCCCAGCTCTGCCCAGGGCACAGCCCGCCATCCCGGGAGCCCGCCTCCCCCACCGCAGCGGCTCTGTTACCTGACAACTGACACTGGCATCCAAAGGGAGCCTCCATCTGACCCTCACCCTGAGTCCCGTCGCCCGAGACGGGGCGTGCGCCACAGCAAGGCAGCGGGAAGCAGGGTGGGAGAGCGCCCAGGGCACGCAGAGGTGAAGTAATCACAGATGTGGGAGGGTGGGAAGAGGAGGCAGCTATGGGGGCCATCGATGGCAGCTGGGCAGGCCTGCACGGCCCTGGAGAAAAAACAATAGAAAAGACTGGTCAGTTGGGCCCTGGACTGTACTAGAGGCTGGGGGCACAGGAGGGGGCCTGGGGCACAGGGCTACAGCACAGCCTCCAGGAGGGTCTGGCCCCCAGGACACTAGCCCTGCAAGGATGGCAACTGGGGCCCGAACAAGGGAGAAGGGGTCAGGGTGCACAGAGGACATTAGCAGAGGCTACCCCTGCAGCTGCCACATAGTTTCAGAGGGACCCTGCCTTTAGGGGCCTGTTGCAGGGGGTTAAGGCACAGAAGGCCTGTCAGGGCCCCCACTCCCAGTTGAGAGTCCCTGGGCAGGGTCTTTCGGAACAAACCAGAGAAGGCTTCAATTGAGGATTTGTTCTCTCAAGCGATGAGCGACCCCTCTTTGTAAGAGGCAGGAAGCTGTACTGTATCAGTACAGGTTCTTTGGACAGGCCTGAGCCACCTCAAGTCTACCTCCAAGGGTCTGGACACTGATGAGCCAGCCTCCTGCCTAGCTGATCATCTGAGGCCTCTCTCCAGACCCTGGCAAGCAGTACCGAAGCCCCAGCGGCCCACAAGAGGTCCTGACTTCCTCCTCCTTCCCCTACCACAAGAAAACTTAGCATGGCCCAGACGCCTCTTAATGTCTTCACCTTGGCTCAGGAGTCTCCTCTCCCTCCTCGGACAGCCAGTGACAGCCATGAACAGGAGGATGGGGGGGCCCCCGCTGCCTTGCCTCCACCCAGCCCCACGGTGAACCTCCACTGCCAGCAAGACCTGGGTTTGATTTGGCCGTTTATCTTACATGGTTAAGAGACCACCAGGGCAAAACATTTGTGTGAAGGCCTTGCCAAAACCACAAGTGAAGAAGCCCAAATTCCCTGGGTAAATAATTGAGCAGAGAAGCATCAGAGAGACAAGAAAATATCCACAAGATGATGGGCAGCTAAGCCTCACCAGCTCTGCAGGGGAGGCCGAAGTCTCACCCCCTGGCACCTGCAGATCTGCACAGGTGGGCATCTGCCTACTCCACGGCCACCACGGGGAACTCCCTCCTCCCAGGAGAGCCACAGAACCATGCCAGCCTACTGGGAGGCAGACCCTGTCAATTTTCCCCAATCCAGCTTTCCTAACATGCTCCTGGGCACAAGACGGAGGATGCCCATTGCACAGGCCCAAACAGCTGCCATAGCCGCAGAAATAGCCAGCCTTCACAGTCTCGGGTCTCCTCAAAACCCCACTGCCCGTGTGTAAACAAAGGATGAAGGTACTCAGGGCATTTGAGAAGCACCCCCAGCTTGAAGCTCACTGATGTCCGGCCCAGAAGCCAGTGCCAGCCCTGACACTACTCGATCCCACTGAGGTAGTGATATATTCAAATGCTCCGGATGTTTCCGGGTTGGCACATCCCCCCCAGAAAGGCGTGGTCAATAAGCCCAAGGATGGTCCCAGTGCCAAACGTAGGGCACAACGCCACACCACAGTTTTCTTATGGGACTCAAGCAAAGACAATGTGAGGCCAGTGCCACCCGGCTCCCCTGGAAGGCCCGTGCTTGCCTCAAAGCTCACTGCATGAGACACTGTACTTCGCCCTGTCCACTAATGGCCTTGAATCCCTCCCTGGGTAGGTCCCCCTTCTAGACCACGGAGAGCTCTGGATCACCAGAAGCCATCACAGTGAATTTGCACTAAGTGATAAGACAACCACCGTGCGTAACAGGGAGGGCCACCTCTCACTCCCAAACGGAGCCTCGAGAGGAGGGACATGAAAGCAGTAGGGTCTCCAAAGCCTGCAGCCGGGGTAGGTAGAGTGAGCAGAGTTCCTTGTATCCTGAAGCCAGGAGCCACATGGGGGTAGAGGAAGACTGAGCCCCCGGGACCTCAGCACATCCATCAGTGAAAGCAGCAGGTTTCTGGGTTCTACAGAGGGCCCTAACTCAGCCAGCACCACGTGTCACGCCTGAATGCCAACAGGAGCTCCTCGGAGTTGACTCTGATGGGAAGAATGGCCAAGGAGCAGAAAGGAGACGTCATGCTGCCTCAGCCTGGAAGGATGTCACCAGAGCTGTTCCAGGGTCTGTCGAGATGAAGTCACAACACCCACACCAGGTGGTAACACTCTGGCTAGACAGGTGGCCACAGGGCCTCATCAGAGATGACGACCTCGCTGAAGTCTACCTGCTCCAAGGGCAGGAGGGCGTGGGTCCCCTATGGGACTGTTAGAACAACCTCTTCCCCACAGGAAGTCCCCTCTAGACACAGCTCACCTCAGAGCTTTGCACACAGAGGCACCTCTGACCTCCAGCTCCCACAAAAGCTGAGTGAGAAGCCACCATCCTATAGTTCTCTGGGGAGCTCCTGGGCAGGCAAACCATGGAGACCGAGTAGTGATTACCAGGGGCTGGGGGGCAGTGGAGACTGAGGACCAATGGGTTACAGGGTCATTTGGGGGTGTGATAATTAAACAGTAGTGCAACACTGTACATAAACCCAAAGCCACAAATGGGACAAATTGAGCAAGTCTCACAATGTGAGAATCTTTCTCTAAAAGAAAATTACCGGTAAGGACCATGTCTCTGGGCCTGTCCCTGCCCTCTCCCCAGCCTCAGCCTTCTACTGGGAAGAACGCTGGCCTTGAATCTAGAACACAGACAGCTCCTGAGACCTGCTAACAGATTATGCACCTGACATACTCAAAAGGAAGAGACAAAGACAGAAAGACTGACAGGGGTTTGGACAGAAACAGAAAAATGGGTTCAAATTCCTCCGCAGCCACTTGCTAGCATGTGACCTAAGGGGGTCACTTTTCAGGCAGCATGCAGCCAGAGCCAGCCACCTAATAAACACAGCCACTGCTGTCCTTACCCCGAAACCTCATTTATTTCCAGGCCTGGAGCTTTCTGTTTTCTCCCTCTGCACCCTTCTCACAGCATCCTGCCTGCTCCAAGCACCCTGGAAGCTTCTCCAGGACACCTTTTCTCCCAAGCTCTCTGGGCTGGGCTCTCAGTGTTAACGGTCTCTTAGTATGCGTGAGGTCTCGGGTTCCGTTCCCAGCACTTCCAAAACAGTGGACAGAAGATGTGGGCCAGTGAGATGGTTCAGCAGGTTAGGGTTTTACCCTCCCCGCCCCAGAACCCACAGAAAGGCGGGAAGGAGAACTAATCCACGCAATGGTCCTCCAAGCCCCTCACATGCGCCACACCACACATACCCACCCACGTTCATCATGTACACACAGACACAATAATGACATGCACAACACCATTTTTTAATTTTCTTGTAAAAGACACTTGCTTTTGCAGTCTAACCCAGTCCAAACAGACCCACGTGCAGCAAGGTATGAGGCCAAGGGGTGCAGCCACTACTTCAGCGTCTAGGAGGCCAGCCCCTTAGTAATGAAACCCTAGCTGGCTCAATTTTTTTTTTATCATAAAAGTATGTTTTAACTAGAAGGAAAGAAATGAAAAAAATGATATTTGTATTATGCCATGGTGTAAAGCTTTCCTATGGCATAGGGATATATTTACTGCCCCTCTCAAACACATGGAAACAAGGCTCCAACGTCAAGGTTAGGCAGCCTTCTTGGTATTCGTGCCTCCTACGAAAGACTACGCAAAAGTCTCCCCAGAAGGCCTGTGGCATGTTTGCTAAAACCCAAACAGGGGGCAAGATCACTGTTGATGCCTTCCTGGGGGTGAAGTACTCGGAGCGGGGCCCGAAGCCCACCTCCCTCGCAAGCCGTCCCTGCAGATGCTGGGCTCCATGCCCTGCACATGCGCACTAACCAGCGACACGCCCACCGCCAGGAGCGTGTAGACACACACACAAAAAATGCCTGGAACCGCCCAGTCCGGGTTGAGGGGAACCAAGTCTTCCCAGTGCAGCCTTCCTGGTGCGGCATCCTGGAGCTGCCACTCTGCCACCGGGAGGTGGCAGATTCCATGTTCCTAGCCCGGGAGCTGGCCTGGCACACACCGTGCGGAGAGGTCTATTTTTCTCCCTACTGGTGCCTTTCAACGGATACATTTTTTTTTTAAAGGCGAGAACTCCTACTGATGGTGCAGAAATGAGTCAGAGATCAAAGGAGACAGACAGCCACGCCAGCGCGTGTGAGCGAGGGACTCTGGCGAGGGAACCTGACAGTCCCCGCGCCCCTTCCCCGCCCCCCCCCTCGTGCCAAGACATTAATTCTCACAAGTCGGAGAAAATTACTATGCATGAATGCAAAAAGCATGATCAGGAGTAATTAACATGGCTTCATATGCAAATTTTATTAATGCAGAAGTACAAAGTCATTATGCAAATGAAACTTACGTCAACTCTCTTGACAAATATTCATCTCTGAGGCTCAAGTTTCTCTTTTTTTATTTATTTATTTAATTCTATCTCTTCCTCCCCCCACCTTTTATTTTCTGTTTTGGGGTAGGGTTTTTTGTTGTTGTTGTTGTTGTTGTTTGGTTTTTTGTTGGGGGGGGGGGGCTAGGGTGGGCCAGGAGGACTGGAGAGAGAGATATGCGGTCCTGGTGTCCAGGGAGGAACCAGCGCACGACAAGGGCTTTTGACAAGTTTGCGAAGTTGTTTTCAACCAGAGAAATTTATTCTTGCATTGTTGATTTTTTTTTTTTTAAGTTGTTGGCAGGTATAAGACAGCTCATAGGAGAAGGGAAATTTAAAAAAAAAAAAAAAAAAAAAAAAAAGCTATGGGCAGCAGGCAGCCAATCAAAACGCCAGAGCCAGTAATGAGGGCGATTGATGGCTGTTTGGCTTTTACTGCAGGGTAATGAACTAGAATCCAGTCTGAGGAGGGGGGAGAATATGAATATTCATGAGACTGTGCTCCTGCGTTTGATGATTAAAGAAATTTTTAATATTCAAATAAGCGCTTGCCAAGTGATTAACAAAGAAGAAGCACGCAGAAATATGGAAATGGGAACCGGGGAAGATTCGAGAGGCGAACATACTGTGCGGGAGAGGCAGCCCCAAATTTCATAAACAAGATAGGCAGATAACCCAATTCGCACGCAGGCAAATAAAAACATTTGTTTCTGATCACTTAAATATTTTGCCAGCTACTTTGTCTTAAGGATGATAAAAATGCTGTGTATTAAGGGGGTAGAGAAAAATAACATGTAACCAAACGCATTGCTCATATTTAAGAATCATTACCCTGACTCTAGCCCGCCTCCTCCCAGCCCGACAGGAAATTAAGATTCTTTTTCCGGTTTAGTAGAGAGAGAAGATGGAGGTGAAGCCAGATTACACTTGAAAAGCCAGAGCGTGTTCAGAGCCTGATGCTGTGGTGGTACAGAGCCTAGACAGCCACAGGCCGTAATATACGGCTGCTGGGCTGGTCCAGAGGCCCAAGGATTGGGGGACAGTGACGTCTGTGGAGGAAGGGCACTGGAGCCCACAGTCTGGACATCTCAGGGTCCCCTCTCACTGGCTCTGGTCTAAACATAGAAGTACGGAAAGCCAGCTGCCACGGAGAAGAACCTCCAAACCCAACTCCGCTAGATGGCTGCGGAGGCTGAGTCCCACGGTGACGGCGCCACCACGGGTTCACAAGGAAGCACATAATAACGGTATTAGCTGGTAAAATAATCCTGCAGTTAAAATTCATCTAATTAGCAGCCAATGACATCCATTTTGGCAATTTCCTATTTCAAAGGGGTGGCGTGCCACCTTAATGGAGACAGGCCCGGGGAACTCACCAGACAAGGCCTGGGCCTGCCATCGACAGTCTCTCCCCTGCTCCTTTCTTACGGGGAGGGAGTGACTGAGACGGGAAAACCAGAAATGATTCTGAGGAAGCCTCTCTGTCAGTCGCTGTCAGAGCTCCCTAGGTCTGGGGAGCAAAACTCAACAAGTAAATTCTTTTATTCTTTCATCGTAAGAAATAAATTGTAATGATAAAACAAAGCAGAAAAAAAAATCTAGGCCTCTAATGAACTCTATCAACTGCCATGAAACCCAGAAAGCCAGGCCAGGCCTCCATGACAAAGCCAGAAAGCAAGTCGGTGAGAAGATGGCTGGCCTCGCTGCCCCACAGCAAATGACCAACGGCCATGAAGAGGGTTAGGGCTCCCCAACTCCCCCTCTCTCTTCTAGATCCTTAGTCCGACTCACATATCCCTCTTGTCTCAGCAGCGTGTGATGGCCATCACGTCATAGGTCTCCAGTCCCTGGCTGACAGGGATGTGGGGAGTGTATGTTCTTGGCAACAAGGGTATAAAGTGGGGTCTCACCAGGAAATGGGGTCTCACAGCCGTGTTCACAGAGTTCCCCTGGGAGACATAAACACAAAATTCAAACCCACCCCTGCCCTGTCTTTGGGCTGCTTTCTCAGGGGTCGGTGACCTTGCAGGTGGCTGGAGGTGACTGAAGGTTGGATGCAGGTGAAAGGGCCTACCTCACTTCCCCATCAACCACCTGCTTATGACTGGATCGAGAGAAGGCTGCTGTGGGTACCCACGGCAGGGAAGAAAATGGCTGGCCATGGCCTGAAGGAACACAGGCAATTGCTCATGACTGAGCCTGCAACTACTGTTCCTGCCTTTTCCTGAAATGACCACCCAGGGACACCACTCCCAACCCTATGTGCACAGCTGGACATCTTTCCTACACCCAGCATGAAAAGCTCAGTTACCCTAGGAGAAAACAGCACATCTTTTGGATCCTGAGCCAGGCTGCCTTCCTCCAAGCTCCTCCCTCATCTGGCATCCCTGCAACTGCCAAAGAGCATCACTGTTTTCGCTCCCTGACAGGCATGCCAGGGAAGGGTTAAGGGAGGCAGAGAGAGGGTCGCACCCTCCAACAGCCCACCAAAACCTGCTTTCACGCTGCCTGCCAGCCTTGGAAAAGAGATCATCCTCTCAGGCAGCTGCATCTAGCAATCAGAAGCAGGTATACAGCGGCACCACTTCCCAAGGTCCAGAAGCACTATTTTCAAAGGCTGCCAGTCCCAACTTCCTTCAGACATGGAGACATGCTGAAATCCTCTGAAGCAAGCAGATCCTCTTTCCCCATCCAGAGCCAAAGACAGGTGAGGCTACACCACTTGTTCCAGAATCTTCCGACAGCTTCCCCAAAGGCTCTAGAGGCAGAGGGGAGGATAGTATGGGTGCCACTAAGGTATGAAGATGACCCTGAAGCATCCACTGGATCTACCCAGGGTCAAGGGGAAGAGCTGGCCAGTTGTTTGGGCCCCACCATTCCAGCCCCCAGATGGGTACCTTGAAGTATGCAGTTCTCAGAACTGCTGGAATGCAAGTCAACCACAATCAGCTGCTGACAAAGCCTGAGCCTGGTGGCTTTAGCAACAGCAAACCGGGTTCTCAACTGTGATCTTGGCAGGCAGAGTCCACCAAACTAAGGTCCAGGATTTTGGGAATGACATGGCCTAGGGGCATGAACAGCAGAGGGGCAGGCCATGTGTTTGTCTAGTTAGAAAAATGTATGTGGGTGTATCTATGACACAGAGAGGGGCTAAAGATGCAAGCATGCACTACAAGCTCACACACACACACACACACACACACACACACACACACACAC
The DNA here is from genome assembly GCF_004664715.2 of Peromyscus leucopus. Classification (NCBI taxonomy): domain Eukaryota; kingdom Metazoa; phylum Chordata; class Mammalia; order Rodentia; family Cricetidae; genus Peromyscus; species Peromyscus leucopus. The sequence continues at coordinate 74,815,456 of NC_051075.1, forward strand.
ACACATCAGGAACATGGACAGGCTAAGCCGTCTGTCTGTCTACCTGGAGTCTACAAAGCTGGAGCTCAAAGAGTCTCTAAATTTTACCCACAGAAATAGCCAATGCCTAGCAGAGGAAATCACTGTTTCCCAGCTGAGGCCTTTTAGTCCAAAGCTACGGAGCTGTGTCAACCCTTATCAGATTCTGACCTCCAGTACAAGTCAGTCAATACTCCAGAAATTTTGTCTTGGTTTGCCTCCAGAACAAACGGATTACCACATGTGTCCACGGAATCACAGTCCATGGAGACACCGCTTACAAATGGAAGTCAACAGCTGAGTACATTGTTTGCATTCCAAGAAAGAAAAATTTGAGACCTAGGGGTCAGGACGCTTCAGTCCTTTCGCAGATGAAACTTAGGGCCAGACTCCAACGACAAGCTCAGTCATGCATCCCTCACGTATGTCCCCATGTTTCCTTTCATTTACAGCTCGGGGGTGAGGGGGATCCACAGTGAAAACAAGTCACGTTACAAGAGGGAAATAACCCAGGAAATGAATTGTCAGATGTGGGGTCTCCCGGGGGTTTTAAACTAAGGACTCCTTTATCCTCTCCGACAGCATCCATGGGGCCTAACCCTGAGAACCTGAAAACACTGACCTTGACCCTTGTCCAAAATCTGATCCTGAAAAAAAAAAAAAAAAAAAAAAGACATGTTTGAAAACTGCTGAGTTCAGGTAATCATTACAGTGAGAAAGTGCCAGGAGCTCCAACCCAGGATTTTGTGTGAGCCCTCGTGGGGAAAACTCAAGAGAATAAAGAGAAGGGAGAGAGAAGTCTGAACTGCGAGAATCCTGGAGAGGAGGGGGAGAAAACAGCGCAGGCCGATGGAAAGAAAAGGCAGCACCAACCCGGGTGAGTGCGGTGACTCCAGCTCAGGGCAGGGAGCACAGAGAAGGCGCCTGTCCGCCCGCCCGTGGCAAGTCCGCACAGCTGTCCTTCAGAGGAGCGGACCATAAAACTCCACCAGGACAGCAGCGAAGTCGCGGCCTCCGGGTCAGCTGGATTTCTTGTTTCAGGTGGAACAGAAGTAAACTTGGTTAAAGGAAGGTTCAAGAAAAATCAAATATAAAAAGAGGATCCCTGCTAGCCCTTCAACGCAGGGTTTGTTTTTACTGCGTGTGTTAGTTATAAGCAATTGATCTCCCCTATTATAATTTACACACACACACACACACACACACACACACACACACACACACAGCTCTTCTCTAGATTTAGTTGGTGATTATTTCCCCCCTTTTATCTCTTTGTACCTTTTTCGAATGGACATAGAATACCAGGGTTGAATGCTTTGCCTCACGTAAGGACAGGATCTTTCTGTCTCTTTATGTTCCTAAGCTAAGTCTGAAATGTCACCGACTAAAGGGCTGAACAGGCCTGTGATTACTTTCAACCAAGTCGTCTCTTTACCTCAGTTTTCTGTATGTAGATGGCATTTAATATACATATTGTGATCCTGCTTTTCAGCCCAGTAGCATTTGGTGGCAACAGAAAGAAAAGAAAAAGAAAAAGAAAAAGAAAAAAAGCCACCCATTTCCTTTTAAGGGAGACCATGGGGGGTCGACCAAGCACGGTGATGGTCACCTTCCTACTCCCTCCACCCTACCCACCCCCGTGAAATCCATTTTCATCTCCTACAACACCAGAGGTGATGTGGGGTGTGTGCACAACAAAATGCGTAAAAATGAACACTTGGTGGGATTAATTGAATAAAGATGGTTATCTCACGTTAACACTGGCAACACTGATGCTTACGAGTCACTCTAGCTAGCAGGCTCACGGCGGCAGCCGAACCGGAGGTTTACATTCAACTGAGGCTTATACCACTATTTAATGTAATTAAAAATGCTGGCAGCGCAGTCCTCAATGGAAATATCATCTCTGCTATGGAGTATTCCCATTAGAAATTGTGGGAAATCATAGCACGCCTACTTTGATTTTATTGTAATTTTTTTTTCCCTTGGCCATCTTTGTAACAGGGATGACATGCTGGACCACGGACAGAATTCCTGAAGGAATCCTTCAGAGAACACAGGTCTCGCCTCCCTCCAGGAGCAATGTGTGTATCTACCATTCACTTGTTTTTGAAATCATTTCTCTAAATTTTTTTTTTTTTAATCCGAAAGCCTGCACTTAGCTGTAATTACCCAGGAAGTCCTCTGCCTGGCAGAGGGGACCCAACATGAAAGTGACTTTTTCAGAAGCCCCCAAAACATGGTGAGTGAAAGGCTGAGGTGGGAAGGCCTGCGTGGATCATACTGTATGGAAACAATGACCTTGTCAGTAGGGTCCCCACAAGTTCCCACCCCAGCCCGGGAGAGATTCCTGACTGGTACCTCGGAGAAAGAATGTAGCAAGTACTAGTCAGGAGGCCTCCGGAACTAAACAGACCCAAAATCTGAACAGAAGGAAAGAAAAAAAAAATCGTTGCACCAAATCTGAGAAAATGAAGTCTTGGGACTGCAACGAAGGAACCTTGACTCAGTTCTCAGGGCCCAGAACAGCCTCTGCACCTCCTACGGCTGCCGGCTGCCCTGGGAGAAGCCACCAATAACAAAAAATCCAGACCTTTCTTCTCTAACCCTGCTTGCTATGAGCCCTGAGCAAAGGTAGCCAGGACGCTTTTTCCCCCTCTCCTTCTCTACGTGCATTTTTAATACCCCTTATTCCACACCCTAATTTCTTTGAAGGGGGGGTGGAATCAGTGTCACTAAAAAAACGTCACTCTGTTTTGCAAAATCCAGCAGCTTCCTTGGCAGCAGAAAAGGCTGGCTGGCATTATCCCCTCATTTGACAAAACTACTATTTCTGGGCATGTACTCAAAAACAGGTAGGGAGCAAATGCTGAGAAATAAGGAAGTGGAAACAGCCAACAGCTTTTTCACTACCAAGAACGCCAAGCGTAAACATGATTTATTTAGCTGTGTGTAACACGCCTGTCCTCCACTCAGCTCCAAGCCCACTTGGGTTTAAGGGAAGGGTGGGTAGGAGGAACAGGAAGGGGAAAACTGCAAAGACAAGAGGAAGAGAGGAGGTCATAGCTCCCCGGGGAGGCTCCTGAGCGGTTCCGGTTGGAGTTTGAGGAGAACAAGAATATTCTCCCCCAAAATATATGCACGTGTCAAAAGAAGGCAGCCCTAATCTGCGGGTTAATTAAGTAACTGCCACTAACAAAAGATGCGAGAGCCTGCCCGCACAAACAGAATATGCACGAGCTTTCTAGGCTCTCTGCTGCTCCTAGGTTTTCCACGCACCATTTGGGCTCGATGGAGTCGGGAGATTTTGAGATTCCAGGTTCAGCCTTCAGCCGAGGGGGGGGGGACCTCGATACCTCCCTTGCCCATCCTTCCATGCCCACATGGAGCTCACTCGGGTCTGTATTCAATTACAGAGTACCGCACACCTGGCTGAGAGCCTACACTACGATACAGCCCCCCCCCCCCCCCCCCCCCCGTCTATCTGCAGCCCCCACCCCTCTTCAGCTCAGATGCTGGAACAAGGGCCCTGCCAAGGTCCCCGGAGGGAAGAGGAGAGTGCACACAGGCACCCTGCCCCCGACCTAAGCCCAAGCTGGTACATACTCCAAATACACAGCAAGATCAGTAAGCCCGGAAGCCTTTGAGTCCAGCAAGAGGTTATTATCAAAACTCCAATTCAGGTCTCCCAGCATTTGCAGAGAGAAAAGAAACCAAACTTCTTTGAATACAAAATTACAACAACAACAAAAAGGTAAAATGTTGCCCCCACCCCCTTGCAGGCCACTGGAGGTCTGAATCTCCCTAGTGAAGGTACCATTTCATAGCCGCCAGCTGTGTACTAGATGGGTACAGATGCCAATTTCTGTGAGCTTTGAGAGGAGGAAGAGGAAGGGCAAGGAGAATTTCCTCACCGGGCTGGCCAGAGTTCCTTCTGCACCTGCACTGAGCAAGACTATGCACTTAAAGGCAGCCTGCTGTACCCACTCCAGTCTACATCCCATTCCCCAACACCCACGCTCCTCACCCACCCTCAACTTGCTCCCTACCCTTCCATGGCCAGAAGCTAGTATCAGGATAGGAAAGGACCTTTTCTGGGGCGGGCGTTCAGGTCAAGGGCAACAGTAACATCACTAGGCATTAAGATCACGCATCACATGATGTTCCCCAACAAGGAGGAGCTGGAGGTAGGGGGGTGCTGCAGAGAAGGGCCTCTAATGTGAATGGAGATGGGTGAGGGGCGTTTCCTAGTGGGATGCAGTAAGCCTCTCCCGAAAACCCCCAAAGGCTTCCTCATTGCATTAAAAACAACACCCTATATATACAAGCAGCTGTTGGATTCCGTTCCTTGCAAATTAGCCGCCCCGCCCCCAGGGCCCAAACAATAACAGTCTCGCGGGTACGGTGTCTACGAAACCAGCCATAGCTTTGCTCCAACGCTGGCTTATGCTCCTGCATAGATGGGAACTGGTAAGCAAAAAGATACATCCCCATTCTACAGATACAGGCACCGGCTGAGGGGCTCTAGCTGGCCCTGGGCACTTGGAGGACAGGACAGGCTGTGTGCCAAAGGCTCTATCTAGTCTTCTTCCCCCCCAGCGCCTAAGCCCTGAGGTGGTACCTGACTCTCGAACCGCAACAAATATTTATCAAACGCCTAAGCGGGGTGCAGGTGCCGCCGAAGGAAGAGATGCTGCAGGGAATTAATTCTACAAGAATGTGGAGATTTCTCCAAGCGGCGGAAGTGAAAGTGCTGGGCAGTGGTGCAGTAGCAGGCATCTTCCGCGCACCCCCCACCCCCCACCCCCTTCAGCTACCAACCCCAATGGTTGAGCTGCCACAGGATCCAGCTGACAGAGGGCTCCATTTCCACGCACACCTCCCACACACACTGCTCCTGAACAAAGCCCAAGCACAGCCACCTGTGCCCTGAGGACACAGCCCAGGGCTCAGAGCCACACAGCCAGGCAGCCCTCTGTCGCTCTGGCACCCAGGCAGGGAAGACCTATACACCCTTTCCCCCAAAGGATGGCGGGATGGGGTGGAGGGGGCTGAGTGTCAGGCCCTGGAGGAAAGCCTTCCACTACATGGCCCTAACTAAGCCTTAGCTCAAATCTAGAGAGGAAACAAAAATAACACGTAATTTTTAAAATCACTTTCAAGTCGTCAAAGTAAGAAAAAAACGCAAATGAAAAACCAGCCTTCTTCTTATGTGGCCATTAGTCAACCCCAGGACATTTGTCCCAAAAGCAAACCATGAACAGTGACCCATCCTCTCACACACCTAGCCTCCAAACACACTAAAATGTTCATCTCTTTTGACTGCAGAGTTGGGATACACACACACACACAAACACAGAGAGAGAGAGAGAGAGAGAGAGAGAGAGAGAGAGAGAAACAGACAGAGAGAGAGAGAGAGAGAGAGAGAGAGAGAGAGAGGAAGAGAGAGAGAGACAGAGGGGGGGGAGGGAATATTTCATCTTCATTATTTAAAGGAACCCAGGTACATAAATATTATTCAAACACAGAGCCTGCCTTTTCGTTCCAGTCCATTCTGAGGACAGGGTTGTGATCTTTACCCGTATTTACAGATATCCAAAGGCAGTTTCTATCTTGTTGGAACTGACATAAATGGACGCCTGAGAAACCCAAGAGCAAGTCTGGGCAGAGAGAAACCCTTCCTGTCCAGGACGGGCAGGTTTCCATTCCTGGGAACAACCTGCTGCTCCCCGAAGCTTTTCAACAAATAAATTGACAAGTACCTTCATACGCCACCAGAAAAGCTCCAAGTTCAAATTAGCAAAACCTGTGGGTTTTTTGTTTTGTTTTGTTTTTTTCCTTTTTCTTTTGAAGACCAGCTCTTTCTCAAAATGCCAGGAAGGCGTTGTTGACGCAGGGCCCAGAGAGGTCAGAAGACACGGCCCACCCTGTCAGGCCCAAACCATAAGTGCACATGGACACACATTTTTAAAACCGCCTTGCCTACCGTTCTAAAGCATTTATTCTACCTAGCTCACACCTTTTTCTAAATAATGGAGAACGGAGAGCTGGGCCCAATCCTAGGCTAGACGTCCCAGCTAAGGCAAATGCCTCCTCTTCCTCAGGCAAGCAACGCTCTTTTTTTTATTTCAGGAGTACCAGCTCCAGAAGAATATTTGGCCCGTTTTCTTATGAGTTTATTGGTTGAGCCCGGCATGGTGGGGCACACCTTTGATCCCAGCACAAGAGAGGCAGAAGCGGGGAGGATCTCTGTGAGTTCAAGGCCAGCCTGGTCTACCAAACAAGTTCCAAGACAGCCAGAGCTGTTATTAAAAGAAACCTGTCTCAAAAACAAACAAAAAAAAAGTGGAGGGGGGAGCTTATTGGTTGATTCAGAGATCCACCACTGTTTGTAAGTGCCTCTCGGAGAGCTAACAATGAGGCCAATTTTTAAGACACAGTATGAGTACCGGAATTCTAGCAAGGTGACAATTTGCATACAAATTCTCTCTAGGGGTATGGTTAAAGAAGCGGTGGGTGTTGGGGAGGGGGTTTACTCCACTCCTAATCCCGTGCTTTCTGCCCCCACACAATTGGGAAAAACTTTTGTGCCCGAGTGTTTCAAAGTCACAAGCCCAAGATTCCCCTCTAAATCAGCAGGTCCCAGCTCCGGAACTTTGGGGGAGGCCTGGCTGCCCTGCAGAGACTCAAGTATGCAGGAAGAGTCTCAGACCCCTGCCTTCCGGTCTCACCTGGATCCTTAGGCCAAGGTGAGCTTAAGATCCCTTCTGAGCTATATCAGCAAAGGATAGGGGTCCTTGGGTGGCCCCAGGACCCTGAGCAAAAGTCACACAGGCTGGGATGTCTGCCCCTCGCCGTGGCCTCACTGGCAGCTTCCAGGAGGTTCTGAAATGCAATTCCCCAGACCAGGGGTCGCTCGACTTGGCGCATGCACTCTGGGCAGAGAGGGGGCGAGCGGCGGAGGAGGGGCGTCCCCTGCACAAAGGGCCCCAAAGCCAGCCGCCTCCCCGCCCTTGACCTTGGGTCCCCGCCTCCATCCCTCTCCTGCAGCCCAGGAAAGAAGCTGGCTCCGGGCCAGGAGCGTGCTTACTGGACTGCGGCTGGGCTGGGGGGCCTCCAAGGTGAGGGGGTGGGGGTGGGGTCGGGGGAAAGGAGCACATAAAAGAATGGAATCTGGGGCTTCAGCCCGCTCCGCAGAAATCCGCACTGCAACTCCTGCCCTGCAGGAGCCAGTTCTGGCGGCTGCGACTCGGTGCACAGTCCCCGAAACCCAGAGAAAAAGTTGCATGAGTGGTTGCTCGAAGGACAAATCCACCCCATGAGTGGCCTTTCGGCTGGTCCAGCCCGCCCCCACCCCTTCCTCCAACCCCGGCCGAAGCGGGCGGAGAAGAAAGGAGCACGCCTGCCCCGCGAGGCCAGACGCCGGCAGGGTCAGCTGCGCCTCCGCCCGCTCTGCGCCCCGCGCGGGCAGCTGGTCCATTAAGCCCCCGAATTATGCATGGGCCTGGCTCCCCTCGGCCTCCCGCCCTGGGCGCAATCAACGTACATGGCGGGGAGGGCGGGCAGGAGTGGCCAGAGGAGGACCGGGCGCACCCCAAGGCCCGGGAGCGGTGCGGCGGAGGCCCCCAGCAGACCCGGGCGGGCCTAGGGAGGATTACCCGCAGCCCGAGAGGCTCCAGTGCAGTCACCGAGTTGTGGGTATCCATACCGCACCGTGCACCCGCCCAAAACACTGTGCGGCCGGCATTGGGGAAAAGCCATTGTGTTCTCTCTCCTGCTGGGTGGACTGGTGTCAATGGACCCAAACTTCGGAGTGACCTCCAAGCAGGCAGGGTCTGAGGTGCACATCACGTGGACCAGGCCGGAGGAGTGCAGTCCCAGCCCCCTCTCTCGGGAGCCTAGGAGATGGCCAGGGGCTGGGTGGGGGAGGGGCTGCTGTCCTCTAGAGGCGGGAAAGGAGACGAGTCTTTCAAGTAGCACGGTCCGGGTGCATGGGAAATTGCATTGCCTTGTGCCCAGAGCCTGAGAGGAGGCTCAGTGTCAGAATCGTGAAGATTCTGATGTCCACCCGCCCCCCTCCCAGGTCCCCACCACAGGCCTCAAACACCCTGAAACCTTAGAGACCACCATCACAAACACGGGCCACTTTCCAGACCCCTGCACTGCAATATACAGACCCCGACCCGAAGCGCAGACCTCCTTTGTGACTCCGAGAGACTCTGTTTACGAAAATGACTCTTGCCCATTTTCCCCCAAAGCAAAGGCCAAGTCGGGGAAAATGACATGCCTTTGTTTCCCCTTCCAGCGAATAAAGTCGCCTGGTTTTCAGGGAGAGTTTTACAAGCCAATGATGCCGAGAAGACCGCACTGTTTAGGTCTCTTAATTGGTTAGCTTTGAACTAAGGTGGGGGTGGGGGGCAGGCCCAGCTCAGGAACTTAGTTCTGGTCTAGGACCCCACAACGGTTTTCCAGCCATTTGCTGGAGATGGGAAAGGGTCAAGGGAGGAGCGTCCTATTTGTTTTTAAGGGAGAAGAACCAGACCCTTGCCGTCACCCTAAACAGGACAGACCCTGCCCTCCATCCTCAAGGGCCCATCCCTAACTCCCACCCTCTCCAGAAATCTGGTCTGTCTTGGAAAAGCTGAAAGGAGGCCACTCAGACAGTTCAAGGGTAACCAGGTTTACTCTTGCTGAACGCTAATTGGGATTCATTTGTGCCTTCATTGGGGGCATAAGCCAGGCCTCTGGGGCTGCAGCCATTTTACAGGGTTCTGCATTTAGGGGCTGAATCCTACACCCACGGTTGGCCTGCCCCTTTAAGGCTGTGTCCACCCTGACTACCTGAAAGTCTTGGAAACTGCCCTCTGGCTCCAGCCCATGGGCGACAGCTATGATCACACATCTTTAGGTGTGGCTGTTTGGGCCTGGAGGTTTGCCCTGCCTTGGGAGGCACATCCCAAACACTTGCCTGGAGTCTACACCAGAAGGACCCTCTGAGCCAGGTCCGGGAAGCCACAAACAAATGCTACCCCAGACCTGTGGACTACCAGGAGGTCAGCCTTTCCCTCTCAGCAACCTCATCCCCTGCACCCACCCACCCCAAATCAATGTTGTTGTTGTTGTTGTTGTTTATTTTCAACAGCCAGTTCTTCAGGAACACTTGTCTCCCAAGCCCCATATGTAAGAGTCAAGTCTGGGTGGCTGGGTAGGAGGAGCTTAGATGGGAAACTGAGGAGTTCACCTAAATACCTCTTCTCACATTTTAGCTTAGAAGACAGGGAACCAGAGAGGGAAGGGGGCCAGGTTCAAGGTCACACAGCAAGAACATAGCTTCCAGGTCTCAGATCCCTGCCTGATTCTTCCTGGACCCAGGAAGCCGCCTGCTGGTTACCATCCTCCAGTTAGGACAGCACAGCCCATAGTGGGGGCATAACCACAGCCATGCACAGAACAGGTGCGGGCACCGTCCTCCCGGCCCCACTTCTGCTCAGAACGGCCCCCAGTAGACAGCAGCAACCAGTGCCCAGCTAGGAGCAGAAAGCCACAGCAAAAACCCACTGGGTCCCACAGGAGGGGAGGACCCAGGGAAGACTGCTTCCGGGACACAGGGCAAGAGCCAGGTTCCAGTGAACCACCCACAAACGTAGGCACTCCCCTGCCTATGACTCAGTTGTCTCTCTTACAAAATGAAAGCAGCAGCTGATTTACAGCGTGCAGAGGGTGGAGACAGCAGATGGAACCAAGAATCAAATATGACCACATCTCTGCTTGTTTCCCTTCCGTAAAGTGGGGCTTAAGTTAACACCTACCGAATACGGTTGTAAGATGATTAAACGGAGGGTCCATCTTTACAAGGCCCTTGGAAATAGTGGCACATAGCACGCACTAAACTGCAATAAGCGTGGATTAAATTAAAATCCAACAATGAGAACCGCAACCTCCAGTGAAAAGATAACCCCAGGGGAACAGGAGTGAAGGCCAGGCTGTCTTCTTTGCATAGACATGGACACACATCTCCCTAGCTTTGCATGAGACTAACAACACCATCAACAAACCCTATCCTAGACACACACACACACACACACACACACACACACACACACACACACTAAAAAACTCAAGTCAACTGCTAACCACTGTCAAACAAAAAAACAATAACAGACTGAATGTGGCTAAATTCTCCCTCCGAGCCAAGTTTCTTTCTTCCCTCTCCTCCTTCCTCAAGCTGCTGCTGCAAGAATGGACCAATATGCCATCTAGCAAACAGAGACACACACCTAATGGGTAGTACAAGGAGGGGGATGCCCTTCTAGCACAACCAATTTTTTTTTTTTAATCCAGTAAAATTTTGGACTACAGCTCAGAACTAGGGTGGTGACTGTCATTGGTACCGCTCTGGTCTGTACAGCTCGGGAGCCTCTGCTTCCTGCCAGGTAGAAACTCACCCCAGTTGTGGGTGAAGTGGGACCCTCTGGGAGAGATAGCTGGCCCCAAGCCTCAGGGCTGGGCAGCGATGGCTAGCAAAATGCCACCTGTCCTGACTCAGGATCATGAGAGCTAACTTCAGAGAAGCCACCAAGTCTGTGGTGACATTGCCAGCTCTTCCATGTCACCTCTGAGGCCAGCCTTCCTCTGAGTGGCCCTGTAACAACAGCTCCTGGTCTAAGGGCTGAGTGTACAGTCACACAACATCAAGTAATATTTACAATAGACCGTCCGTCCTGGAAAGAAACAAACCATCCAGCACTGGCTGAGACTCCCAGAAGCGAACAGCTAGTACTTGTTCAAACCCACAATTCCACAAAATAAAACAAATGATTTGTATTTGTGGGTTACAAACAACTGCAACACCGAATATAAAGTAAAACAAGTAAGTCTCAGTGGAAAAGAAAAAAATCTAACCCAGGCCCACGGACATTCACATCTTATAGCTTTCTCAGCGGCCACCTGCGCCTTTCCAAAGCCTTCACACACAAGGGTCAAGTTTTGGGGGCCTGAGGATTCCTGGCTGCATCCAGGAATTTTGAAACCATGGGTTTCAAAAATCATGCCAGATGGGGTACAGAGGTGTTTGCCTGCTACCCCCGGATCTGCCAAGCAACTGACAGAATTCCTCTCCCTAAAAGCCTGTGCAAGCTGGCCAGGCCAACCAAGTCTGGCTCCCCTTTGCTATGTGACCATGGGCAAGTTCCTTAACTTCTCCAAGAACCTTCCAAACCGGAATTCAATATAGGATTAGAAATATTTATTTGGAGGTTTAAAATTTAAGTGGGACATCCCAAGAAACCCACCCAGTACGGGAAGAGAAGGGCCCAGTGAAACCTCTATCTGGACCTCCCGGCAGACCATCCTGAGCCCTGATGTCCAAGTCCGCCAGCCAGTGTTCACCCAGGGCTGTGGTTCCTCAGACAGAACACGGGCCTGTTCCTCACTGCAGACGGAACTAATAATTAGTTGTCGTGATTCAATAATAAAAAGAGATAATCCATACCACAATATGCATGGATTTAACTAATCTTAATTTTGAGGGAAAATAGCAACTCCAAATAGATGAAATGCAAGTGTTTTGAGGTACCCTGCAAGCGGGGTTATCTCCAGCTCCCAGCACAAGCCTCTTATTTACTTTCTCCTCTCACATCCAGGCTAATGTTGCGGTTTTTCACATTGAATTGTCTACATAGCCTGCAGCGAATATTCTCAGAGCAGCATGGAAATCGTGGGGCTCTCCAGGACCCCTTTCCTCCAGCCGTGGGTTTCTGAAGCCATAAACCAAACCCCGTCTGTACAAGGGCTCTCCAGGCTCATCCTGCGCCCAGCTCAGGTTTCCAAAGAAGACACAGGTAGCAAGCACAGACACCATTGTGGTAACCAGCTGTCACCTCCAAGCTAGGGACCTGCCACCTCCCATCACTACTATCCTATATCCTGTATTTCAGACAACTGACATTTGGGGCTTGGGGGTGTTAGGGCTCAAACCTGGGGCAAATGGCTGAGATGTCTATTAATTCTCCCAGCACCCTCAGTCCCTACCTGTTACAGGGTCCTCTGCCTATCCCGCCCTCCACCCTAAACTATTCCTGCCCAGGGACTGGGCTGGGCTTCCCCTTCCCCAGTTTCTCTGGCCTCTATATACTCAGCCATTTGGGCTACACCAGTCTCTCGGCCCAAGCGCCCGTCTCGGTCAGCGGGGTCTCTCTTGCTCTCTTTCCTCCTCTCTAAACATGCCCCAGCCCGGTCTGGCCATGCGCACTCTGGACTTCCACAGATGTCACTGTCTCTGTCTGTGTTCTCCCTTGTACCTAAAATAAAAAATCTCTACCCCTTAGGAAGAGTCATGTCCTCCTTTTCTTTCTTTCTTTTTTTTTCATTCAGGGAAAAAAAAAAAAAAGAAAGGCCGACAGCAGATTCCTCTCCATCGGGCCCCCTTTTGAGTGTGGACAGGGTGATAACGTGAAGAGCCAGATTTCCTTTGGAGGCCATCTGAGGAGAACAGAGAGGACCAGATCCAAGATTAAGACCGAGAAAGCAGGTTCCCCATCACTGCTAAGCCGGGTCCACTCTTTCCTCTGCTGGGCTGTCTACTTCTGACTTGATCTCCGCTCTGTGGTATATCCTAGGCCACATTTTCATTGAGTCTCCTTCACGACACTAAAAAGTGGGTGCAGGAAGAAACTGAGGCTGGAAAAGCAGAGTGATTCACCCTCAGGCCAGCTGGAGTAAAGGTGTTTGGGTTCAGTCCGGGGGACATCAAGGTCCCCATGCCCTTCCCAGGCGAGGCGCTGCGACAGATATCACAACGTGACGTTAGCGTGATAAAAGAGAGAGGGGTGGACATCTCACCCCTGCCATTGTTTCTGGTGTGTGAGTCTCAGAACCCTGTGGAAGCTTCCACAGCTCTCTCACTGAGCCTTTCCTAAAACACCCAAAAGTGTGTGTGGCTAGGGAGCAGAGTGCCATGATGGAAAATCCTCAGGCGTGTGTGGGGGGGGCACATATGTGCATTGGACATGTGTGTGATACTTGTGACCTCACACACACACACAGGCTTGAGCCATCATTAGCTGCATGTGCAGATAAGGAAACTGAGTCTGCGAAGGGCTGGGAGCAGGGTGACCTCACATCCTGCCTTTCCTACACAGCTTCAGACCCCAAACAACTGAACCCCATCCTCTCCACCCCTCCCTAGACAAACCCTCAGCAAATCCTGTGTCTCCTCATCCCCCACCCAGGTCAGCCTGGATGCAAGCACCTAGTGCCTGTGCAGAGAGTCAGTCCCTGCTAGAGGCAGGAAGAGGCCACAGGAAGGCATCACTAGCCGCACCCAGGACCTCCATGGGTGGATATTACCATAGGTACCCCTGCACTCTTGACTCTGACCTCCAGCCAAAGGCTTTACTTCTATCCAATCACCACTGTCCCTGAGCAGGCCTTGATACCAGCAGCCAGGGACTTCCTCTGCCACAGGAGGTGAGCATCGAGGAGGACCCAGATCAACAAGCCAACATCAAGGACAGGGCTGCTATCTCCTCACACATTCCCTTTGAGGGACACTTTCTCAAGAGGAAGAGCATAGGTGTTCAGTTAATGAATGAATGAGTGAGCTTTACAAATTCCTCTCTGTACCTTCCTAATCCTCTATCATTTAAAACAACAAAAAGATCACAAACCACTTAGAGCTATCTCCAGAATGACATTGCCAAAGGAAGGTTTGGGACAGAATCCATCCACACCTTGGTTGGATGACTGGTCAAATCCCAACTCAGTTCTCACCCTGGGGACACAGTTAAGGACAGGAAGAATCTCAACACCTCCATCCATCTCTGGGGCCCTGTTCCTAGAAGTTTCTGGTAAAGAACCAAGAGGAGGCTGCAGGCTGTAGGCTCCAGAACCTGCCACTCTCACAACCACCCCACCATGGACTCAGCCACCCTGACCAGCCAGAAGCAGAGTCCCAAGAATCAACAGCCACCTGCTCACCAACTACTGGCAGGGACCAGCAAGGCCAATGAAGACAGCACAGGACATGGAGCGGCTGGGAAGAGCCCCTGAAGTCACAGCCAGGAGGCAGGAGCAGGGGGCCACTGAGGCCAGTGTGCCAGGGGCCTGGACAGCAGCTGTAAGGATTTCCGGGAGCCTGGGTAGGGAAGAGTCCGTGATTCCTGGCTCCCCTCTTAAAATATAAAGACTCAATTATCTTTGAGCAGCTTGCTTTACACATGAATTGACACATTTATTTTACAATAAATAACTGAAAGTTATCTGTGTTTCCTTTACTGTTAATCTACACAGAGAAATAATAAACAGGCCTTGTCTACCAGGCTGCAAGGACTGCAGAGTCCTCAGAATTCAATTAAGCTAAAATAATTAATGCTCTCACCATATTAAATTACTTTATACATTTGAGCCACTGATGTTTTATTCTTTAATCTTTCCTTTCTATTAAATGGAGAAAAAAAGAAAGAAAAGAAAAAAAGTTGGTACCCAAGTAGGGAGGGGCCAGGAGACCCTGGGGTGGAAAGGAAGGGTAGGGTGGGGGGGGTCATAGAAATGAAATGGCCAGTTGTGGCTGACACAGCATGCAGAGTGCTTTACGCCTTTGATGAGAATAACATTTTAAATACTTTCAACAAACATATCTCTTTAGACCTCTAAGGGCTTAGTCTACATATCTCTTCCAGAATGAAGAAATCCATTCCCCACCTTCCTCCTCTTACCCTGCCACTGAACAGAAAGAAGGGCTGAGGATATCTCCCGTCACACATAAAATAAAAATACTGTGGGTCATTAACAGTATTATGGGGGGTAGGGAGCAGGGTGTGGAAGGGGGAGCTGGAGGATAAGGACGAAGCGGCTGGGAGATTAACCGCCTTTTGAAAAATCACATTTAGTTGCTTTCTTAAGGCAAACTTCCCCACGGTGATCCACAGGCTCTCATTGGAAAAGACTTTTCAACACAAAATGAGGATTTGGAGGCTGGGCTCAGCAGATGAAGGTAAATAGGGACCAGCCACCCCTCAAGGCTACACCAGGTCCCCCCCCCCAACATACTTTTGAAATCTATCCCAAGTGATTTGTCTGACAACACAGACAAGGGCCCAGACACCCTTCATGCCTTAATGGTGGGGTGTCAAGCTGGCCATATTTTTATGCCTGGTTATGTTGGCATTGTTTTCATACCTGATTCCCACTAGGGTACCCACCAGAAAGCAAAGTCAAGGTCAAACTCATCCACAGGTTCCCCCCACTGCCCAGCCTGTGTTTGCAGATGTTTGCAGACTGTCTAGTGACTCCTAGTGTACAGATAGATAAACTGGGGCCCAAAGGTATGCGGTTGCCATGTGGTGGAGGTGGGCCCGCGGTGACAATGACCGCCTCTGATGGGAGGTCCTGGCCTATGCTTAGTGTCACCTCCTAAGAACATGAAGTGCCCCGGTGTCCTTAGGGGCATGACCCAAACACCACAAGGACTGTGTTTACATTTCCCCATCTGGCTACCTACTTGCATGATGCAAAGCCAGAGGAAAACCCTGAGAGAGCGCTCTACCGCCAAAGCGCTGGTGGAGCCCATTCTTTCTCCATTCTTATAGCAGGCCTGCTAGGATGATTCACGCCCTATCGACAAAAGAGGAAATTGAGGTTCAAACTCATGAAGCGGCTAGCCCAAATTCAGAAAGCGGGACTTGAACCCTCATCCACACAAACTCTAAAGCCTGTCTTGCAGTCTCTTTGGGGGAACAAAGTAGAGCAAGGCTCCCACATTCCCTAGAAGCGAAAGCTTTGGCGTGCACACTACCCAGAGGCTCCCTGGGAGACTGTAGCATGCCACAGTATGGCCAGGAAGGAAAGGTGTACAGCAAAGTCACCACTGAAGGACGCAGGTGGTACTCGGGGCAGGGGCTCCACACTTGTTCTTCAGGTCGGCAGAACAGCTTATCTAGGTAGAACCAAACTGCATGCCACAAAACAATGCCTATTCTCCCCTTAGGGCATCAGAGCTCAGACAGGTTCCCACAACCTGAGGGTCAGGCAAAATGGGAAGTGGGCTCATGGATCAGATGGCCTACCCCCCCTTTTCACAGCTGGGGAAACTGAGTCCCCAGAGAGGGGGGAAGACAAATGCCACACGTAAGTGCCTAGCAGGTACTGCCACATTCAGAATCTTCTGAGTACTTCTAACCATCGACACAAGGGAGCTCTCCTGAGCTCCATCTTAGAGATGAGGAAAACACTGTATCCAGGTTGGGAATAACAGAGTCGAAACCAAGCCTGGCTCCAAAGCCAGGGACTGAACCAAGATCACCAACCAAGAGAGGGCCAAGCCAACCTCCAGATTCCATCTTGCATTCCAGGTCACTTCTGGATTAAGCACAAGATAGAGTTCCCTCACCAAAAGCAAGGTACCCAACATGCAGCCGTCAGGCCTCCCTCAGCTGTCTTCCCCAGCGGGTCACAGCCCCAGATAATGACCCAGAGACCATCTTGAAAGGCCCTGGACCTCCCCAACGATCAATGCTCCAAGGTCAGGGGGTGGGACCAGCAGGGGAGGTAGTTTCAGCAGCCACCAGGTGAGCAAATGTCATACCTGCAATGTTCTCCTGCTTGGGACAGATGCCTTTCGTGGGTGACAGTAGGTGGTCATCTTCATCAGGGGTGACCTGGATCCCGATCTCCACTGGCTCAGACACTCTCCTGAGCTCAGAGCGAGAGGAGGGTGGAGGACTGCCCTTGTCCAGGCCCTTGTCGTAGCAGGCGCCCAGGCCCCCACACTGTTTCTTCTTGTGCTCTATAAAAACCAGGATGTCCCCCAGCGGGAAGTTCATCTGACACTGGCCACAGGTGAGTAGGTCAGGGTCGGGGCCACCCACCATCAGCCCCAGGCTGCTAGGCTCCTCTATCTCCAGACCCTCATCTTCCTCGAGGATGGCAGCCTCCACATGGTCAGCCTCTGCTGGAGACAGAAAGGAGACAGGGGAGGGGCAGAGAAGACAGAGATGGGCTTAGGTGATCACAGGCACCGGCTCCCTCCACCCCTCCCCACTAAGAAGCAGGCCCCTTTCCTGCCAGTTTCTGTGGCTCCCCCCAAAACCTCCCAGAATTGGAGTTCACCCTCCCATCCCATCATAGCCCTGGGGTCATCACAGCAGCCCTGACTCTTGGCTCCCTTAGAGCACACCTTGCCAATTTCTCCCACCACGCCAGTGTGCACAAGCACACCACACACACCCCAGCTGCCGGCAGCATCGGCTGGAGGCGAGGCTCTCACACTTCAGGGCATCTGAACATCACTCAGAGGGCTTCTCACTCCAGATCAATGACTCGAAAAGCCAAACGTCGGCATTCTGTAAGCTGTCCCAGTTTATTCCAGGGGGGCGACAAGGCTGAGACGCGAGGCCGTAGCGCCGCCGCGCCCCCAACCCCTCGCTCCGTCTGGAGCCGTGTCCTCTCCCCACCAGCTCTCATTCATGTTCTTAGCCTCCCCATTCATGAGCTTCCTACTCGCATTCTTCTACCTGAGTCCTGGCCAGGCACCAAACTGGAAAACAGAAACCCAGAAACCCAGACAGGCGTTGGAAAGCCAGTCCTGCCCAGAGGGGGGAGAAAAAAAAAAGCACAAGTACTCAGGGAGAAGAGTCAGATTCCAGAACACAGAAGAAAAGCAAACTGACGAGAGAGTCGGCTTCCCCTACACACCGGGCTCCTGCTCAGACCTCCATACCCTCAGAAAATCCTCAGTGCTCATCAGCTCACCCCGTCCTTTTTTTAAAGGTCGGTTTTCTTTTCATTCCAAGAAAGAAAGAAAAAAAGAAAAAAAAAAAGTCTCTTCAGACTCCAAAATCATTTCTGGGCAGATCTCAAACCACACTTTCAATGGGGTGGATGTTTTTACATTTCTTTTAGCAGTCAGGACACTTCCTTTTGTTGTTTTCGTTATTATTTTGGAAGGGGCACGGGACCTAAACATTCTGAAGCTAATAAACGCTTCAAGAATCAGCCACTCCCTCAAGGGATCCTTGGAAAGCTCAGCAGCGAAGTGGCATAATAAATCAAAGGCAGTGGACGAGGAGGTTCCGTGTTCCCCCCGGGGTCTGGGCAACGCTGGCTGGAATTCTTCCGTGACAGCTGGGCAGAAGACACAAGTGACCAGGTCTTCATAGGATCTGGGAACAGCCACGGGTCTGACACCAAGGAGGAAGGTTAAATTTTAAGCTATACAGCAATTAGGAAAGGGTAATGATTGGCACAGAGGAGCCGGAGGGGTGAAAAGGAGGAAGACACATTCCGTGGCAGTGAGGTTATTAATGGGCCAGAGCCAGAGTGGAAAACTGAAGGGAAATAGTCTGTGGCATCTCCAATACTACATGTAAGTCGCTGTTCCATGTTTTCTGAGTATACGCTTGCTCGGGGCCTGTGTGAGTCCATGTGCAAAACTGAAGGCAGCATCAGAGGCTGGTGACATAGAATGTGTCCCTGGAGCCACACAGGGAGAGGAGCAGGTACCGTCAATGGAAATCACACCTTGAGTTTCTGCCCATGGTCACTGGGAGGCACGTAGGGCCCTCTGTAAATTAAATGTAGATAAGCACCCGAAAACCGAAAACGTGGCAGTTCAGAAACACCCCACCGATATGTAAATCCTAAATCTGTTGTCTGCAGATTGTTAACAATAACAAACAAACAGAAAAAAAAAAAAAAGACAGGTAAAGGGACAATCCTCACCACACCGCGAAGTAACCATTAATTATACTTGAAAAAGAAATCGGAGTTTACTTAAAAGGGAGCTTGAAGACAATGCGACGTAATTAATTTACCGATTTATCTTATGAAAAGCTGCCGTGCCATGGTTAAAATGTAATCACAACCTTCAAGCTAAAGTTTCGAGGGAGAGACTGGATTCCTGTAAATCGTTTGTCGGGACGTAAAAGGTAATTATTCGGTGCCTCCTTTCCTTTAATAATCTAACATTGAGCAATACTGTTTATATTGAAAAGCTTGTACCTTTAATTACCAATTACATATACATAATTTCAGAGCCAAAAGAGAGGGCTGTGCAAACAGTCCTTTAGAAATATAAGGATGTATTGTGCCCCATTTGCAGAAAGGGAACACTAATAAATGGGAGGAGGGTGTCAAAATATTATTTGGCCCCAAAAAAAGGGGAATGAGATGAAAAGCAAAAGAAAAAAAGGAGGCAAAATAAAATTGAGAATTCAGACTCAGCAGGTGAGGTGCTATGCCTGGGGTGGTTTTTCAATGCCCACCTTGAGCCGGCCCCACAACACACCTGGTCCTTACAGCCTTCGATAAAAACAATAAACCCACATCCTCAACCCAAAGTCACTCCCCACAGCAAAGGGCTCCATTTCACCTTTTAATTGAGTCTACCATCGATAAAATAATAATAACAGCATTATTATTATTATTATTATTATTATTATTATCATCATTATTATTATTATTAACATTTTCAGCCATGCCCACCCACCTGGAAAATTCTCTAAAGTTTGAGTTATGTCCTCTCTGCTAGGAGAGGTTTCAGGCCACAAAATTTCAAAATGATTCTCTAACTCCAAAGAAACGCAGACTAATATAAAAATTAGTAAATATCATATATGCCTGTTCATAGTATCCCTCTCGCTCCACACCTTCCTTGACCAAGACTCCAAACGTGCATCGGTTTTTTTTGTTTTTTTTTTTTTTTTTTGCAATATCTGGTTGTGTCTGTCCATCTGTCTGTCTTCCCAGTTTTCCCAGGCAGCAAGCCCTGTGAGCCCCAGCAATGGGGTGTGAAGGTCTCCAACACTGCTTACTAAGCTGTAGTTCTGAGTTCTGTGTCTCCTCCTCACAGACTGTCAACCTGGAGAGCCCTACAGGACAGGCTCAACTCAGAACTTAGGAACTAGCTTTAAGACGGGGCGGGGGGGGGCGCGGCAACCCACTGCCACTACTAAAGGAGTTGGGAGGAAAAGGAACCAGGAAAAAAAAAATAAAAGCTATCTCCCCTCCCACTTCCAACGCTGAAAGTAAAACTCCTGACGGTGACAGCATGCTCACCCTGTCAATGCCAAGGAGCGGGGTTCCCCCTCCCCACCCCCAGGCTGTGTGAACTGAACTCTGAACTCTGGTCTGTTGCTAGTGATTCTCTGTTGAGAAAGATGGCAAGATTGCCCCCCAGCACTCAGGCAGCAGAGTCCCACTGAACCCCAACTTCAGTGGGTGGACCAGGCAGCTGACTGAGCCTGAGAGCTCAGGCAGAACCTCTCAGAGACACCCCCAAAGGCTGTGTGGTTTCATTTCCGTTGGCAAGCGGATATGGGCTGGGCATGTAGTGTGTGTGTGTGTGTGTGTGTGTGTGTGTGTGTGTGTGTGTGTGTGTGTGTGTGTGTGTGTGTGTACGCGCCCCTTCTAAGAACTGTATCAATAACGGAAGCAAGAAAAGGGGAAAGAGCCTCTTGGCCAAGTCCTGAGAAGAGGGGGGCTGGCCCTCTGGGGAGCCTCCTCGGCAGCCCTGTACTGAAAACGTACGTCTGGCCCAGACACTGGCGTATCCCAGATCTGCACGGCCTGGGAGGACCCAGCCTATGCTTCCATAGGCAGAGTCCCGCTTGCCACACAGAGAAGATGAAAAGCAGCCATTCCAACCCCAGACTCAACAAACCAGCCCCTCCCTCAGCCTCATCCCACAAACTCAGGCCTTAACAAGCAAGGCACAGGTAAAGCGTTCCTCTGAAAAGATATGTGCTTCCCTGAAAAGCTCCAAGTGTCAGGCAGCCTGCAAAATATTACTGCTCTCAATACACCATGAGCTGAGCCGAGTAAGAACAGCAGTTGCTAAAATGTTTGACTCATTAGAGAGGGAAAATGAATGGATGGATGCAGCCAGCAACTTGCTTGAATGTAAGATACCACGGGGTTGGAGAGAGTTCTGAAATATTAAATCTAAAGCACGTGAACAAATATATATTTACAGAGAGAGAGAGAGAGAGAGAGAGAGAGAGAGAGAGAGAGAGAGAGAGAGTAGAGATTTTCTTTTACAACAAAACCACATTTTATTTACAAGGCTGGGCCTTCTCCCAGCTGGTAAACGCATTTAGAGGCAATGAAATCAGGCTTCACAAATAATAATGAGCATCATTGTTAAGTGGAAGGGGAAACCCTTGATCCTAAGGCAAACTTCCCATGTCTCAGCTCCACTGGGAAGGAATTTGGGACAGAAGACAGAAATAGAGAGGAGCTGTTCACACGAGCCCAGCCAAGCAGCCATCATACCTCCAGCGGGGCTCAGAAGGCCTTACCTGGCCTGAGAGTCCCCTAAGTGCACACAGATCCTAGGGCCCTGCCCATCCTGGTCCATCAACAAGCGCCCTCCACCCGCCCCCTCAGAGAATTCCAGCCAAGAGATCAGCTACCTGCTGTCCCTAGGCCATGGGGTGTGTACACTACTACACACACACACACACACACACACACACACACACACACACTGCTGCAGACACAACCACATAGGCTCCTGTTCCCCTTTGCTTCTGTTCGACTCCAAATCTCTATCCTTAATGGCTAAGCCACAGTAAGTACCGTGTCGACAAGGTAGGTGGAGACAGTAAGGAAGGATGGGGGAGAGGGGGCAGGCTGTTAAAACAGTATGCCGCCAACGTCACAGCCGCCATCACAATGCATATGTATGTTTACAAGAAATGTTCGGCATCCACCGAGCTCTGCCTCCTCTAACTGGAGACTTTATGCCTGCTTCCCAGGAAGCCAGAGCCAGCTAGCCTGTGCTTACCAACAGCCGGCAAAGGGCTCTTCTCATAGTCTTCCGGTGGACACTCGGGAGAGGCCGAGACACCAAGAGACACCGCCACAGTAACACCACCTACACTCGCGCCCCACAGAGCACAACACTTTCTGAGCTCCCATCAATTTTTAATTTATTGGATCAGAGGGAAAATAACAACCAGAAGGGAGGGGAGGAGGGGGCCGGGTGGGAGGAAGCAGGAATCAATTCTTGGGGGAGAAAATGATCTATGACTGGATGACGCAAGGCGCGACCAGAGGCTTTATGAAGTTCTCCAACTGAGGGAATAATGAAGTGCCCAGTAAGGAAGAGATGGAGGAGAAGAGTGGAGCGTGCATGGGGTGGGATGCCTATGCTGGGTCACGAAGGGCTAGGTCCCCAACAGGGATCTGGCAGGTCCCAACTACCAGGGTCCAAAGCAGGAATTCCACACTCTATTCCACTCCCTCTGCCCTGACCACTCTCCCTGGGTGGGTTTAGAAGTCCAGCAGGTCCCAGGTGTCATTTCCCCACATCTCCCCTAAGACTCTCTAAGAGGCTCCGTCCCCAGAAGGACAGGGCCGTAGCACACAGCAGCTTTATGCCAGCCCTAGCACGCAACTCAAATTGAAATTTGAAATTTTCACCTTTTCTTTTCTTTCTCCTTTTCTTTTTCTTTTTCTTCTTCTCCTTTTTTTTTTTTTTTTTTTTTTTTTTTTTTTTTTTTGTTGTTGTTGTTGCTGGGTTTTTTTTGTTTTGTTTTGTTTTGTTTTTTGAGACAGGGTTTCACAGAGTACCCCTGGCTATCCTGGAACTAGCTCTGGAGACCAGGCTGGCCTCGAGCTCAGAGATCCACCTGCCTCTGCCTCCCGTGTTAGGATTAAACGCATGCGCCACCGTGCCTGACCTGAAATTTTCACCATTCCTGACAAGTGGGATAAAGACAGAGAAATCCATCGGCACAGAACAGGAGAGTGGAGTGGGATTTTCTTCCCGGGAAACTGACCAGGATTAGGGATGATATGACCACCGAGGGACGTGATGGAGCTTAGTCAGTATCCCAGGAAGGTAGGGAGTTTCTGACCCATGAAGACGTCTTGGCTGCAGGAGGATCCTCACTTATACAGCCTTGGTTGACAGGCTCTAGGGAGGGAAATCACATGATGAGGGCAGGGGACCCCATCTCCACAGACTGTCCTCTAATAGCCTGGCCTGGGGGAAAGGTGAGTGGATTAAGATCAACCTCTAAACATCTCCTAAAGAGCTCCACAGGCTTAGTCCTAGCCCCTTGCTCCTGCTGCACACGGCTCTCCAGAACCCCAAAAACAGAGTTCAGGAGGCTGGACCCCTCAAAACTAAGAACAGACTAAGGAAGGAATAAGGAAATTTATACTCAGACATTCTCATACCCAAAAGTTAAAGTGAAAAGCTAAGACCATGACAAATGCGGATGAATTGACATATGCTTTAATAAATAAAAGAGCTGCCTTTAAAAAAAGAGGAAGAAAAAAATCTATCCACAACAGAACACCTTCTAAACATATTTGTCCAAGAAACTGCAAGGGCCTTCAATCTTCAGAGTCACTATGGGGCCAGCAATGATCTGATCTAAGAGTGTTCTCTGCGGCCAAATGAGGGCATTTCTTTTGTTTAATGTTTGGGTTTTCAAAGACATGGTGGAGGTGGGGGAGGATGTCCATGGGTACAACGCACATCAGGCTGTCTCTAGGGAGATCCAGATCCTCAGAGGCTACAAGAAACCCACAAGGACAGCAGTTTCTTCCCGTGTCTCCTCTCCAAGGTAGAAATTTAAACATGGCTCCGACCCCATCGTCTTTGGTTTATAGCAGCAATGCCTCCCTCTGAGGCACTTGTTAATCGCAGTCACATTGGCACTCAGCTTTCTTGAGTCTCTCGGCATGCTCTTCTAGAAGGCCCCTTAGAGTGGTTCACAAATGCATTTGTATTTTAGCAGTTCCGTGGAACAAGGTCGTAAAAAGTTATAGCAAAACAGAGGATTTTTTTTTACTCTCTTTTTACTTTGAAGTTACTTAATTTTGTGTGGTCTGGCATTTCATTGCAGTAAATAGCTTGAGCCGGCTAATTCCACACCCAAGCAAATTATCAGCTGCCACAGAGAAAGAGAGGGGAAAAAAAAAGAATGAAATTCTGGAATTTCAGCAGCTACACAAAAGACTTGCATATGTCAAAACGGCAGCAAGAGTCCCCGGAACACGGCACTGCTCACCATCTAGTGTCGTTCCATCAGTAAACAAGAGATCGCTGTGCCTACCTCTCACCAGCTCCTCAGGAGCACACAAGATGTATGTGCCCCTGACATCCTGCCCCCAGCAATTTTTAGGCACATCCTGGGAAAGCTAAGCACTCAAGGGAGGCAGTCCACAAACCAGAGAGACACGGGGAACAGAATATGCAGATCTCACAGGCCAGTATTTAGCTCCCGAGTACGGGAAAGCAGATTTATGAGGTGGGAGCGCAGAGCACTCAAGACCCCCCAGGCAGGATCTTATGAGTCAACTGAGTGCCGAGATAGGACAAAGCCACCATCGGAACAGCTGTATGACACAGGACCACATCCCCAGCATTCCTCCCGACTAAGCAGAAAACAAGTGTGTTACAGCTAAGGAAATCTTCATGGATGCTCAGCCGGCATCAGTACCTTGACCATTCGGTGCAGGGTACAGCCCCCCCAAAAGAGTTTATGTTCACCTAGCCTCCCCAGATGTGACATCAGCATTAACCTGGGGACAAAATTCTTGGAGAGTTTTAGCTAAAGAGAAGGCCCAAGCAGGCAGCCAGAGAGGCCTGCCTTCATGAAAGAGAGATTTTCACAGGAAAACATCCAGCCGCCATTTGTACACACACACACACACACACACACACACACACACACACACACACACCATATATATGTATTTTATTCCCCCCACAAATTGAATGTCTGTGTTGGTGTGTAGTCACAGCTCGGGAAGGCCCCCAAATTCCAAGGCAAATGATTGGGAGTTCCTATGAACTAAATTTGAAAAAAAAAAAAAAAATTTAAAAAAAAAAAACAAAAAAACAGTTCTCTGCGGGCCAAAAGCCACTGCCCAGACCCAAGGTTGAAAGGTACCACGTTCCTCATTTCAGAGTTATCCTCTGATCTTGCCTCCATGGTGTGCTTACAACTGGCCAGATTCAAACATTAAATGAAGTAGAGAAATCATCAGATAAATGGCTGGCCCTCTTCCTCCAGCTGATGACAGCGACGGCTTTTGTCTGACCTAATTTATTTCTCTTTCAGGTTAGAATAAAAGCACTTTCCTGTGTCAGAGCAAGCTCTTCAGCTCGCCCACTGAACTCATGCCTAGGACTCCAGCTCACTGTGCTGGCTGCAGATTTCTTGAACTCTAAAGCGAAGACATTATAGGTCCAGAAACCCCACAAGCAACACTGTGCATATATTCCCCAGCACCGGATCACACATTTGGGGAGTGATGTAGCCTCACGGCATGCCATCCACGAAGGGCACTGTCTGGTGTGAAAGGTAAGGCTGCTGCTGACCCTGGCAGGCTCACACTCCTCGAAAACAAAACTGTCCACATTATTTGAGTTATGTTATGTCTTGAGGGAAAGAGCTTGCTCCCCTTCGTTCCGTGGGCTCACTGTGGAATAGACGGCATTGAGAGTGCTATCAAATCACAGCTGAAAGGATTTCCATCCATCAAGCTGTCTTGGGTCCAGGACTCCCTTAAGCAGCAATTCACAGTGACCACCACCACCACCCTCCCCAGGTAACATACACCAAAATGGACCACCCCTAAAAAGATGCTCACTGTTCCCAGACTCTCTAAATGGATTCTGAATACCTTACCAACAAAACAAAATGTTCAGAACATCAAGACCATGGACAGATCAGGGGACATACGCTCATCCAGGAATAACAATTTTAATTGCTTAAAAAGAAAAGGAAATTGAAGGGAAAGAAAATACCTCCCCACCTGCCAGGTAAGGGCTTACAAATCGATGGCCATAGCTTGAAAATAGATTTTTCAAACTTATATTCTCATTTTGTCCTGCCCGAATCTCTGCTGGAAAATCAATATTACAACTTCACGCTTAAGACATTTTGCAGCGACACAAACTGCAGAAGCTGCTGCCGTGGCGATGCTGCTGCTGCTGCTGATGGACGCGGGTTCCCAGGCAGAGCGGCGGAGGCACCGCAGCCATGACACGGGCACCGAGCGCCCCCTAGCTGACGAGAAGCGCTAGGCGCGGCTTGGAGCATCAGGCTTGCCATGAACCAAAAGCCAATTCCACCGAAAGTTTACTTTGGAAAGTACTTTATCACAACAAGCAACAAAGAATGCAGGGCAGTGGAGATAGGAGGTGAAAAATGGATACATAAAAGGGGGGAGGAGCAGGCAGGAGTGAGAGTCTGATTAGGCGCTGAAAACCTGCTCGCTGTCTGTAACTAGACTGTTTTACATGCATCCATTTCACCTGAGACATACATAGCTCTAATTATGGTCAAATACACCGAAAGTTGACCTTTCCTCTGGCCAAAGAAGACCCGCTGGGTCCTTCAGTGGTAAGCTGAGAAGTGCATCTAGCCATCTAATCCTGACCCTCCCAAGTCTCTAAGGCCAGGTCCCCAGGAGCAAC
The DNA here is from genome assembly GCF_004664715.2 of Peromyscus leucopus. Taxonomy (NCBI): domain Eukaryota; kingdom Metazoa; phylum Chordata; class Mammalia; order Rodentia; family Cricetidae; genus Peromyscus; species Peromyscus leucopus. The sequence continues at coordinate 74,841,911 of NC_051075.1, forward strand.
GGTATTCACCCCAAGACTGAAGAGCCGACTTGTTTTTTCTGTTATGAAGTATCCTGAAGACCAGACAAAATTTGCCAAAGCCCAGGCTCAGGCGGATAGCAACCTTCCCCCCTCCAGACAATAAACATGCATATAGACAAAAATCTTCAAATAAGAGGGGGCTGGAATGCCCTTTAACAATATTGGGGTTGTTAAAATACGCTCATGGCTGTTTTCTCTCCGGTGTGAATTACAAATGAATAAAACCAACCTGGCATAACACCTTTGACGAACACATTTTTATTCTCCCATGGAATCCAAGCTGCTGACATATCACACTTCTAATGACATGGGGTTCCCTTCTGTGCAAAAGGGGGACAAACATCATTGCCCCTACCCGACTGCCAAAAGAGAGAAAAATAACAGAGGGTCCAGGTCCTGTGAAATTTAGCGGAGACACAGTTCTGTGAGATAAGTAGGCCATTATAGACACACTGTAGTCTAGGCTTCAGATCACTGTGAGCATGGCCACCTTTAAAACAGACAGCAATCACAAAACCCAACTTGAAGCGGCTAGTATGGGATTAATACAGCTAGCCTAACTTCTGCAGCTCATTTTGGGCCCCCGGTTGTTCTGCGAAATCATGAGTGCATACAAAAAAAAAAAAAAAAATTACTAGTCTTCTTGGAAACCTGTTGGTGGGTTATTGAAAAGTTGGCTTAATTTGGGCTGGATAATTGACCACTCCATTTTACCTCCTTTACTTCTTCAGAAAGCCTTGAGCTTTTCCATCGACTGTAAAGTACATTTCCTTCTGCCTGACCCTGCCTGGCATGGCCTTTCCCTCTGCCTGGCCAGCGGCGGCCTCTCTTACCTCCCTTCTACCATTGTCCCCATGTTTTGTGTTTGTTTTTATTAATGGCTGTGTCTGTCCTCCTGTTTGAAAAGCCGCATCCATCTGGGTCAAACATTTTGAAACAAGCCAGAAGCCCAGGTTTTCCTCTCCAGCTGTCTCCGACTCTCTCAGCTCCCTTACTCATCCTCTTACCCGCCCTGGCTGTAAAATGTAACTAACTCATCGTGGAGTCCTTCTCCTACCCCTAGCCCCAACACACCAAGACCATGGATGCTATTTTTGTGCTGTTCTGGTTTCCTAGGCCATCAGTGATTCTAAGTTGCATCATCCCCAAAGAACCTGAAGCTGTTGCCCCACAGGCCCAAGACTGACACATTGTAGATGGTTTCCTTCACATCTGAAATCTCACATGTGGGCGCCTGTAGGGGCCTGGGACAACACCTGCTTTGCTGGCCCTTGCAATCAGGGATCCCGCATCCCAGGTTTTGTGGCTGGTCACGTTCCCCAGGCCACTGTGCATCTCCTGCATCCCTGTCTTGCCACCTCCGGGGTGACACAGTACAGACAGAAAAGCCAGCTGCTTCGGGATAAGCAGCATTTCCTGAGCACTGGTTGGACCACTCTCCTTGCTTAAACCCCTTACACAATACCCAGGCTCCCAGGGCCCCCGGAAGGCAGGTAGAATTGCTTAGCAGCCTGGTCTCTTGGCCCCTCTTTTCTTCCCAATACTCTCTGCCTTCTCTGCCTCTGCTGCAGCGTCAGCTGGCTTTTCCCAGCTGCTCTGAGCAAGGGCGAGACAGTGAACCAATGCAGAATGGAAGGATGTCACACCAAGCACCCCTCACCCCCAGGCCCAGCTGCCACCCGGCCCTCTGATCAGAGCTTGCTCAGGATGTCCCAGGGATGCCCAGCGATGGACAGCAAACCTACTTGCCTTTTCCCCGAATTCTCAACTGCAAATGCTCCTGTGCCGGGACTATCAGTCTCTCTCCCTTCCAATCAACTCTTCCCTCCTCAAAAACAATCCTTACAATTATACAGGGGCTCCCAGGGGCAAACTGCCTCCCGGACAAATTAGTCTCTGGAAGTACGGATGTTTTAACAACTACCTCACCTAAAGGAGGGACGGGGCTGTAAAATAACCCGTGGCTGCGGTTTACTAAAGGAGGGAAATAAATGTCAAGTGGTCAAACGCATCTTGATGAGACCAGGCTCAAATCTGATTGCAAAACATTTTGTTTTAAATACAATCAGCAAGTCTCCTTTGACATTACAGCATCGAAAAAATAAAGGAGACTCCTTTTCCCTCCTCCCCTAAAAGGCACCCCTCTCCCAAGAACCTCACTTTAATATATATCTCCCCCCTCAAAATAATAATAATAATAAACGCACAAATTCTTACTAACGTGTCTGCGGTAACAAAGGAGAGATGGGAAGAGCAATAGCTTCGAGCAGATGGCTCCTGTGCTGGGTTGGAGGGGAGGGGAGAGCCCCTTTATATATTTATTTATTTATTTAAATTCTTTAAAATATAACATAAATATTCGGCTCTCGACCGCAGGCCAGCCAGTCCTAGGCGGCGGCCGTGGCTCACAGCCTTCTACAACAGCTCCAGCGCGGGGAGCCGGGCCCCGGCGCAGCGAGGTGAGCGAAGGATTGCAAGATTACAACCTGCCTGAGGTCTCGATGGCACCCAGAGGAAATTTTATTTCTATTGCAATAAAATATAATAATAAATAAAAAGCAACCGCGACCAAAAGAACGCGGGGAGAGGCTCGAGCAGGCTGCGGCTGAGGCCGGCCCGGAGCTCTGCAAGCCGACCTCGCTGATGCCAGCGCGGGGACCCGGCGGGCTCCCGGAGAACTGCGTACCTGCGCGGCTCGCGCTGGCGTTTTCTTTTCTAAATGAACCCAGCTGGGGCGTTGGAAGCTGCTGCGTGTCTGCCCTGCTGCCTGACTTCGCGAGCCCAGCCACTGGCTTGAAATCCGGCGGATTTGCACCGCGACCTGCCTTGTTTATTTAGATGGGGAAGATGAAAGATATTGAGATAGAGAGATGGATAAGAGGTTGATAGGTATTTTTCTCCCCTTCCTTTTTTTTTCTCTTCATTTTTACTGTTATAAGCGCATCCCTCTTTTCCCACTCCTGACAATCTTTTTTTTTTTTTTAACTCGTGGTGGGGATCTTTTTTTTCACCAACCCAAATCCTCCCCCCCACACCTTTTTTTTTTTTTTTTTTTTTTTGGAGTTGGGGGGAAGAAGACAAGACCGTCCCAGGAGACGGAGGTGGGGAAATGGGGAGGGGGTGCTCCAGCCCAGCAAACAGCTGCGCAGCTGGATTCTTTTGCAAATAGCGAGAGGAGGGGAGGGGACGGCGGCTTCGGAATCCTAGCACCAGCGCGGCCCGCGCCCTGCCTGGCGGGGCGCAGAGACCGGGCACCGGGAGCCCGCGGCCACCCCCTCGCCCTACGGGTCCCCGGGTCCGGGGCGCACTCGGGGCTCGGTCCACCCGCTCCTCCGAGCGCGGACCCACGCGCTCGCCAACTTTTCCCGGCTCCCCCTCCCCCTCCGCTCCTCGGCCCCCTCCCCCTCCTCTCCAAACCCCGCCACCAGCGCCGCCGCCGCCACACACGCCGCTTGGAGGGCCGAGCGTCCAGCCCGGCTCGGCGCGCATAGCCGCCTGCAAACCCGCGTGCCCCCTCCTCGGCCCGGAGCCCGCAGCGGCTGCCCCCGGCTGCAGAAAAACTTTCCCAGGGCCCCGCGCCCGGCCGCTGCGTCCGGTTTGGTGTCCCCAGCCCCGGGCGACCGAAGCCCCGGCCGCCGGCCCCTCACGCGCGCCGCAAACACTTACGCGTGATGAGCTCCCTCTGGGACAAGTGCTGCGGGTTGCCCTGTTTGCGGCGGGACATTGCCCCGGCATCTATTCTGGCATCGCCCGGAGAGCTGCACAGATGCGGGCCGGGGAGGGGGTCCGAGCCGCCGCCGCCGCCGCCGCGCCTCCTCCTCTGCCCGGGTTGGTGCCTCTGCCCTTCCTCGCTTCCTCCTCCTCCTCCTCTTCTTCTTCTTCGTCTTTATTTTGCTCTTTCTTCTGGGCTGTGTTTTTGTTTTTGTTTTTGAAAAAAGAAAAAGCCAGGAAGATGGCTTGGTCTAAAATAGAAAAGGCAAAAATAAATGATAAAACTGCTGTTGCTCGCCGCGGGTTGGCTGGTTTCTTTAAAAATATATTCTTTTGGAGGAAAAATATCTCTCACACTTCTTCAAAGTGCTTGGCCTCTTAGACTTGTAAATGTCTTCTTGAAGTTATGCCGGGTTTTGCACCGGCCTCTGACACTTTTCTTTCGGGGTCTGGTAGGTGGAACGCGCACTTCCACCCAAAGGGAGGGGGGAGGAAAATGCAAACAAATTTCAAAAAAGAAGGGAAAAAAAAAAAAAACAAGCAAAGAAAACTTGGGGACTTGTCTCGTAACCCCTCACCCCGCCCCCTCAAAAGCCCAAAAGCAATGAAAAACTGCCTTGGTTCGGCTCTTTCTGGGTTTTCTGCGCGCTGCCTGCTTTTTTCTTTCTCGGAGGCTGACCCCTCCGAGGCTCTGGGGGACTCCGGGAGCGGCTCCTTCCCGGGTCACCTGGCAGGCTGGCGCCGGCCGGAGGGGCTGCGGGTCCCCGCGCGCGCTCCCCAGCGCTGCCGGGCGCCGCGGGCCCAGGGGGAGCGGGGCTGCGGGGCGGCTCGCCCAGTGTGCCCGGGTCGGTGCGGGCGTGGACGGGAGCTATAGATTGCAACGTGAAGATGGCGGAGTCCAGGTTCTCCGGGAGCTCTCGGTCTCTCTGTGGCTGGGGCTGCCTCTGTACAATGGGATAAAATTCAAGTTCAAGTGCGGACGTGACGTTTAATCTGCTCTAGAGACAAAAAGACCCAGAGAGTCGGAGCACTGGGGGCGACTAGCGGTGGCTTTTTAACATTGTACCCTGTAAGAGAACAAGAAAGCACACACCGAGACACGCGCGCGCGCACTCACACACACTCGCCAGTGCGCACACCCGCAACCCAGGCCGGCCACACGTGCAAACTGCTGTTTTTGTGAGCTTGTCTTAGCCCTGAGCGCCGGCTGCGCAAAAGCGGAGGGAGGGGGAGTAAATAAAATAAAGTCTTTGCCCCCCCCACTCTCCCTCCCTCGGGAGCAGGACCCCCTGAGAAAGGGGGCGGGGTGCTGTTTGAATCACTGAGGTACACTGAGTCCAAAAAGTCCAAACCCACCGACTCAGGAAGTGCAGCTGGAAATGGAGGGGGGTGTGAGTGTACTGGGGAAATATATACCACTGCTTCACTTCCCTGGAAAAGTAGTTACAATAGGCTTTACTTATTGGGGGGCGGGGGGGGGAGACGTTTTGTAGAAACTTCCAAAAAGTGTCTCCATATAAACCGTGGGGATTTGGTCCTCTTAGAGAACAAAATAAAAGATACTAAGAGGGCACAGTGGGGGGCCCATTTTGTTTGAATCCCATTCCAGAAGGGATCTTCGCCTTTCCGGGCCCCATTAACTTCTAGGGGTCAAGCATTGCCCCGCCCCCACACCCTAGTCTCCTTGGGGAGCACGCGCTAGAGGGGCAGGGGTACTCCACGTGGGAGAAGACTCCGACACACAGATCCAGAAGTGGGCGTGGCCAGCTCTCTGCAGGAGGGTGACTCGGCGAGGCGCCCCCCAATTCCCTCTGTAAAATCTCTGCAACCTGGAAGTCGCCCCCCTCCTCCACCGCCCGGGATTGGACTTGAAATTGCTTGTCCGACCGGGAAGGACAGAGCCGCCTTGTCAGCCGTTTGATCTCCAGCCGGCGAGGACAAGGGGAGTTGTGGGGGCCTGCCCGTGGCCCGGGGACAAGGCCAGGCTGCAGTCCCCGAATGCACCGCCCCCTCCTGGCGCTCTCCTCCAGGAGACCAGCTGGGTCTACTGGATAACCTGGCCTCCCGCGCCGGGCGCGCCAGGCGGCTGGACCCCTCTCCCTTCCCCGGCGGCCAGGGCGGGTCGGGGCCTGGCTGGGGCTGGGCTTTGCGGTGAGCCTGGCTGCACCGGCCTCACCCCACCCCAGGCCCGGCGCCCCAGCTTCAGCCCAGGGATTGGCGAGGCTGCAAGGCCTCCAGGCGAGCCGCCTCTCCCGGGGCCTGTTCCTCAGGGGGCACCTGGGCTTTTGTTCATCCTGAAAGCCATGGGTGGGGCCAGGGCACCAACGAAGCACGGAGTGCTAGGAGCAAGGACAGAAGGATCTCTCTTCCCTTCCCACTTCACCCAAAATAATCACTGTGCAATGTGCCCCAGCTTGCAGTTTCCAGCACCGTGGGCTGCAGGGTCCACGGACCGACGCGAAGATGAGCCGAGGAGATGCTGGGTGGGGGCGGATTTGCACCTCCTTCGGCGGGCCGCGTGCAGCTGCCCACCACCACACACACATGCACCCCTCCACGTGGTCAAAGTCTGGAAGCGTCTCCTCTCAACCCATCCCGCCCTACCGAAAAAAAAAAAAATATTTCCAGGAAAGTGGCCAGAGTAGGGGGGAGTAGCCCACACCCACCCTTTAATAAACCTCCCAAGAAATCCATAAACGGACCTTACTCGCACACCCCTGTTTCAAAGTGAAAGATCAATTAGCCTTCTGTTTCATAGGCCCGCAGATGGGAAGAAAGGCCAGAGAGGGTTAGGACTTTGCCCAAAGGCACACAGCACATCAGGAGCAGGTATGGCCTTAAAACACAGCGGCGCGCCAGCTGCAGCCTGCCACCTTGGGCGCGAAATTCAAACACGTGGCCCTCACCTTCTGGGGGAGATGGCTACAAGGAAACCGGACAGAGCCAGAGGCCCAGGACGAGAGAGGAGGAAGAGCTCGCTTAGGAAACAGGGAGGTTGGGGCCCCGGAGTCAGCTGCCTACTTGAGCACGGATGGGGACCCGGAAAGGGGCAGCGGGCAGCGGCCGAACAGCCGGGACTGACCCCGAGCACGTCCTCCCGGACTGCGCGCTACCCCGACGGCGGGAAGGCGCGCGCCCTCATGGCCGGGTGCAGGGCCCGAGCTGTCGCTGCCGCGCGCTCCACCTCGCGGCCGCCGCCAAGAGGCCTCCCTGCCCGGGCCTGCGCCTCCTCCTCTCCCTGGAGGCGGCCGGGAGCAGGCAGCGAGCGATCCCAGCTGCCACTCCAGTCTCCTCCTTTTCCCTCTGCCCGTCTGGCACGGCATCATTTGCGCTGAAAGCTGTTAATGTCTGGTCTCACAGCTCCCCCTTTAGTCTTCCTGCGCTCCGTGTCTCGCGTTCCCAGCCAGATCAATAGCTGCCTCTCGGCCGACCTTGACCTCTCGCTCGACCCCGCCTTGCTTAGGCCACTGGCTCCAGGGTACGCTCTCTTTGCTCTGTCAGGTCAGACCCAACCTTTGCTCAGGACCCCGGGTCAGGCAGGTGTATCCAAAACCCCCTCAGACAGAGCTACCCTTCTACGAAACCTTGTTTAGTATAAAGGTCACTCACTCCCCTGACTCCCCAACACACACACACACACACACACACACACACACACACACACACACACACACACCACGCAGCACAAATGACTAACCAGAAGAGAGAAGGTACAAACGTGGGCCTGAACCCCTTGCATAAAAAAAACCCTAACAGCATTTCTCCTATGCTTGCTAGAGGCCTACTATGTGCTTTGCAACCTTGACACAGAACTTAATCCGAAACAAATGAGAAAGAAAGAATATAAATATGAATGTCACAACGCTTTTTGAAGTCCCAAATATTTCCCTATTCCTTCCTCGGCTTCACACTCCATTCCCAGAGCGAATCCCCCACAGCCTCCATCCCTTTAAGGAGAGGGGAATCGTTCTTTACAGAGGAATCTTCAGAAATTAAAATTCATTTCGCCGAATCAAAGTGCATTTTTATTAACTTGTGTAGGGCTCTAACCCCCTGTGTGTGCCTTGGGTAACACGCCACAGAGTGGGGGCGGACTGGTCGGACTGCCCCACCCCACCCCACGCCACCCCACCCAGAAAAAGGCTTTTTGCTTAAAATTCCTTGAAGGATTCTCAATCGTTGGGCACAGACTGGGGCCCGTGGAAGAGTGTGCAATGTTGTCTTTGCCTTCTGAGCTGTTACATTTCATCTTATGTCTTTACGAAAATTTGGAAAGATCTAGATCTAGAAGTGTCAGGGGAAATGGGAAGTCCTGGAGTCCTTGCAGGAAGAAAACTGACATTTCATTTGTTTTTGTTATTTTTCTCCTTAACAGGGATCCTCCCTCTGAGATGTAGACAGATAACTTTGGAGCCGACTGAGGGCCCAACAACACAGCTTACCAAATTACTTTGGGTTTCGTTTCTAGTGCTTAAAAAAAATAAAATAAAATAAAATAAAAAAACTCCATGCAAAGAGAAGGCGAATCTTCTCATTTTCACAAGTGTGGGGCAAACTCCGAAGTAAGCTATGCTTGCTGCTTTCTGTTCCCCCTGGGTTTTAAACCTTATTGACTGTGAAGACTCAAAGAGTCAATAAACGCTCTAAGGAGAGCACCCACACCTTCTTTTTGAGAACTGGCAGCGGAAACCCTAAGCAAGTCCTATGCACATTAGGAAGGCTCCCAGGATGGTCTTGATGTCTTTCCTCCTAATTTAGAACCATTTTAAATTATCGTGTAGGAGGCGCGTATGTGGTTTGTAGAGTCGGTTCTCTCCTCTCCCACCTTTATGTGGGGCCCCCTGGGGTCCAAGTCAGGCCCTCAGGCTTCTCCTCAGGCTTCTCCTCAGCCTGAGCCTTCTCTCCAGCACCGGTTTAGACCCTTCAGAGATCACACTCAGACCCCCTGGTGGACAGGAGGGGCTGGGTAAGCCTTCTTGGATATTGCCTAGAATTCTCACCTGTCCTTTCTGGGTGCAGGGAAGGCTTTGCTGGATCACCGAGGGTCTAGGTCTCGGTACCTAAAGGCTAAACAGGACCCAAAACTTGCCTCTCAGCCTTCTTGGGTCTGTTCTTTGCACATGCCCAATTTAAGATCCAGGCTTCTGTTAAAATACGAGACACTGCATCTTCTTTTCCTTTTCTTTTCTATGTTTTCTTTTCCTTCAAGTAAGACTTGGGCTCGGTACCATAGGAGATTTTCGACAATCATTCAACTGCTTGAAATAGGTTTAAATAGACACCGGGACACACACACACACACACAGGCATCTTTAAGTCTTCAGCCTAGAAGATTTAAGCCAGTTTCACTGCTCCTGATTCATGTTTTATTTTCCTTAAAAAATATTTTTAATTAAAAAAAAAAAAAACCTTGCCCAGCTCCCAGCTCACTGTATGTGAAAAAGACTGACACCCACATTGAATGTTCCTAACTCTGCCCCTGTCATCAGAAGTGATATTGAATGGCTCAGTACTAGAGGATCTGGAACTATTTCCACAGCTTTCTCACCTCGTTTGGAATTTTCTTGCCTTGCTAATTTTAATTCCTCAGTTGAGTCATCAATTCACATTGGGTAGGGGAGCCGTCACCCTGTTGGGAGAGACACCACCAAGCCTGTGTCCTCACCTCTGTCACAGACAGGGGTCAGAGTGGTGGGTACTTACATCTCCATGTGTGCAGCATGCAAAGAATCTCTCTGCTCATTCCCTTGGTCTTCCATGTGTCTGGTGTGACTTAAAATGCAGAGGGGACCGTTCCCCTGAAGATTTCCCATTGCAGACACATTCACACATGGTGCCCACCCAGGAGCCTGAGTTCAGCGGTCTGGTGACCAAGGAACCTGCCCTATTTAGAGCAGAGACAAGGGTGTGGGGAGGCTCAGCAGAGTGAAAATGGTTCCTTTGGGGGAAACACCAGGATTCGGAAGGGAATTTTCAGTTCCGACTCTGGCTGTCAGGCTGTAGAGAACCGGGGTGACAAGGAGCTGGCTTGGTGATGGGAGACGGGGAGGGCTGGGGATGGAAGCATTTGTAAGAATCACCTTCCCAACAAGGGTTTGATGAGGCTGTGAGGATTAATTAGTTTGTATCCTTAAGCAGTATGAGAAGGAGGAAGTTTCGGGAAATGTTAGGTTGGAGTTGTAGACAAGTTTGATTCAATTGAGAGCTGCCCCCACCCCCAAGGCCCAGGATGTGAAAACTCCTATCTGTGCTGTAATGCACTACAGAGGAAGTGAGGGGGAAGGAGGGCTTTGAGAAGAAAGGAGAAAGGAACCAGAAGCATGAGTCAGGCTAGCATCCCCTCCCGAAAGGCGCAAGCCTCAGCTAATGAGAACACTGCAAGGGGGCGCTTATCAAAAAAAGAGAAAAAGCCAGCCAACACCTTGCTTCAGTGATGCCTTCCAGAGCTGCAAAAGCAAAAGGGGGCTCATCTGTTGTTTCGTCGTCGTTTTAGAAACAGCCACACACATGCTTTCGAGTGATCTCAACAAAGATAGCTTGCATCCTAGGAAATATGTCGCTGGCTTTCCCCCTGTTGAAGAGGCAAAGGTTGGGACTGCAGACCCACTAACAAACAGTTCCTGGGGGTTGGGGGGGTGGCAGCATCTCTATGATGCATAGAAGTTTTGAGATGTTCCATATTAAACATGCATTGTTGAGAGGTAGAGGCAGGAGGATCAGGTGTTCAAGGTCATCCTCAGGCACATAGCAGGTTTAAGGCCAGCCTGGACTGCCTGAAACTCTGCATCAAAAAAAAAAAAAAAAAAAAAAAAAGGAGAAAGAAAGTAAATATAAAATAAAGCAAAAATGTACGTTGGCTTGAAGATGCATTTTGGGTACCATTTACAAGGCAGACAATTTACCACAACAAAAGACGATGAATGCCGCCCAAGGGAGAACTAAGACGCTGAGTTGCCGTACATTCTGATATTAGTTTAATCTGGGTCTTTAAAAAAAATGATTTCACTGTGATCTTAAGCCTTCGGGATCTTTGAAACAACAATGGCTTCTAAAATATAGATGTGATGATAATATTCCCCATCTAAACCTGCAACAAAGCCCCCGCCTTGTGCGTGCCGGCTCCCACCAGTCTCTCAGGGAGCACGCAGAGGAGCAGAGGAGCCCATTTCCGGCCTGTGTCCAGCTCACCCTGCCGATTTGGAGTCTAAACAGGGCAGATTTATGGTCAACTGTTAAAAATCTGCATTTGGACCCCCAGATGTAGACGGTGGTTTCGTCGGCTGCTGGGATTCGGCACAGGCATCTGCAGCTTCATTATTTCTATCTGCTTAACAGGGACAATTAGAGAACAGAAGAGTGGGGACGCCGCCTGTTTGGGGACTGGTTCGGTATTGTACCCAGACCACACATTCCGGCTGGGAAGGAAGACAGTAATGTATAAAGCATTAGTGGATTTAACACTGTGCGCCGTGCTTGGGGGATCGAATTGTCAATGTTTCTGGCAAGAACGCACACTCCAATTGAAATCTATCACACACCTTAATTAGCTCCGGGTACCTAAATGCACCCAACCCAGAGGCAAGTTGGAAAGCCGAGGAAGGAGGGCAGGAGCGAGCAAAGAGGCGATGCGGGACCTGCCCCCCCCGGGGGGGGGGGGGCTCTGCGGCCCCGGTTTTCAGAATGGTGTGCACCAGCCAAGAGGCTAAGACGACAAATGTGACTCACCACCCCAGCCCCAGAGAACGTTGATGGAAGGCGTCGGGATGGCTCGACCCACGTTGACTAAAGGGATAAGAAGAGGCCGCGGTGACACAAAGCTGTTGCCGACAGAAACTGGAGCCTTTTTTTTTTTTTTTTTCTGAGCCAACCATCCCACCTGGACCTCGGCACAAATTATTGTTTTCAATTACCACCTGTGTATTCCTTCCCATGCAACTTATTGATGTAAAATTACTGCTACAGCGGTATAAATAAGTTATACCGCAGTTGTAAAATGGAAGAAATTTTGTTGTAGCAATTATGTTCAGCAAGATGACAAAATAAATTTCCAGAGCTGTGCCTGCAGTAACCTGGGGAATTTAAACCTCATAATTTCCATTCATTTCAGATAATTTGGAGTAATTTCTATATGTAATAACTTTGTAATGAAAAACAGCAGTACTGAAGTGATTTCACTCTGTTTTCTCCTCCTATGGTATACATGGCACAAAATGAATGATAAAAATAATATTTCCTTTTTATATGTGTGTGTGTTGAGTAATTCCTTCAGTAAAAATCATAAACTAATACCCAGACTAAATCTCTGTCCACAAAATGAAAAATAAATTGAGTTAAAGAAGTGAGGGAGAATGGAAGGCTTTGGATGTTTTATTGTGACTTTATTGAGTTGTCTGAATCCCAGGCTCTTCCTGATCTCTGAAGGTTACTGTTCCCAAGCAAGAGATACAGAGAGGTAAGACCCCCAGCTGCCATGGGGGACCTGCAGGGAGACCCCCCAAGACTGAAAGACCTTTCTCAGGTGGCCATTTCTCAGCCCTAGCATGTTCCGACGGTCTCTCTCCTCCCTCAGGGAGCAGGCTCAGGGGAATGGCTAACTCCTATCAAAGTTCCTTTTAAAAAAAATTAATAAAAAAGGTAGATGTATTTATTATTTTGTGCATATGGGTGTTTGCCTGCACATATGTATGTACACCATGTACAAAGCAGGTGCCTGCAAAGGTCAGAAAAGAGCACTGGATCCCCTAGAACTGGAGTCAGGGATGATTGTGAGCCCCATTTGGGTGCTGGGAACTGAATCTGAGTCCTCTTCAAGAGAAGCAAATCATCTTAAGCACTGAGCCATCTCTCTAGCCCTGCATCAAGTCTTTTAACAGCAATGATCACTGACACTAGGAAGGACCTGTTAGGTTGGACAGCGGCCGAGTAGGTTCTGACATATTTCCTCTTTTAATTAAAGACTTGGCAAGGTGGCCCTGTGTTCCCCCACTGCTCTGGTGCCCTGCCAGACCTCTGCCAGTGACGCATGCGACTGATGTGCACAGCCTCTGAACGCCACCCGTTATTCATCAGAAGCTCCTACTGAGCTGTTAGAAGGTGACAGGAATTACAGCATCTGCATGAGCTCCAGGCTCCCTGCAATTAGCCTCCACCACCACCACCACCACGGCGCCCATCAAGAGCTTCTCCTAAGTGAAAAATGGAGGCTAGGTCTAAAGTTGGACTTGAGAAGTGATGGGCAGACCTGTAGGCACTCCCCTCCTACCAGCCCCAAGGGCTCCTTACTGCCTGGAATGAGAGATGCTTCCTAGCCTGCAAACCCTGCCCTCCCTCTCTACCCCCAGGATCTAGATGGGCAGGCACGGGCTAGGAAAAGGTGCCCACTTGCTGAGCGATATGGGGAAATACACAATCATCTCTGATTTAGGGTCTCTTTGATCCCCCCCCCCCCAGCCTCAGCACACCTGTGAGCAGACAGTCCTGGCCTCTGCCACCCAGCAGTCCCATTATAGATAGGTACCCTGCGGCTTCTCCTTGGACAAACTTGAAGAAGCCCTCTGTGACTGAGGCGGCAATTCTGCTTACCAGCTAATACCCAGGTTTCTAGGTCAAACAAACCTAAACTCAGGACATCAGTTCAATGACACCAAACAAAAGACACTGACAGTTGTCTAGACTGGAACATGGCAGCCCCCCCAAAAGTACTTGTGGTGGTGTGTCCCTGTTACCGAGTTCTCCACTGCAGTCCTCTCCGGGCCTCCCCAGTCACAGAGATACTCCGTGTAAATATGTTTATCAGGAGCTTTGTATTAGCTCGTTCTAGGAAGAGAGAGACCATCAGGCTAAAGGCAGGCTCCCAGAGACAGAACTCCAGTCCCCTAGGCCTGTCTTCACAGAACTATGACTCTGTCCTCCACCTAGCCCATTCCAACCATCCACCAATCGAGAAGAGGGTACCAGAGACATCACTAGACCTGGGACTGGAATAGGGAATGCCAAAAAAGTCCACGGTGGATCAGGACACGAAGGAGGGACAAGGAAAAGTTCAAAGGTAAACCATGAACCGAGCAAGGACACCTGCTTAACAGAAGAGATTGGGCAGGGCTGGTGGGTAGTAAAGTCATGACCACGGCCAGGCAAACAAAGAACAGAGAGAAAGTGGTGAGGAGTGGAAGTTGGAAGTGCCTGAGACATCGTCTCAGACAGCACAGGACCAAGGAAATAAATGGACTCGGAGTACATGGGGCCCAGGAGAAGGTTCCGGTGGTCAACTTTCAGTCTGGCAATCTCCTGATACTGGAGCAGAGTTTAAAAGCATGCAAAGTTCTTTTGCCTCTTAGATTGAGTTTGTCCTTCCTGGAATTTTGTAAAGTGTGCAGGGTGGGCACCAACATGGTGCCTACATCCTCACAGACCTAGGTTCAAGTCCATGCTGCATCTGCCATAAACTAGGTGCCCTGGGGGCAAACAGCTGGCCTCCTAAGCATCCAGGTCCTCTTGTGTCAGGCCCCAGCCTCGGTCAGGAGTTCCTCAGGTAACCACACAGAAAGTCCCCAGTACAGGACACAGCACAGTGTAGGCATTTAACAAATTACAGATAATACTATAGAGGTCGATGTCAATGTTCAGTTTTACAGGAATTCACATTCATTTCAACCCATGGCACATACCTCAACATTTTCATTCAAAAGGAGAAATTTTCCCCAGACCCTGTGAATATATTCAGGTAATATTAATAAAGTAGCTTGTCATGGTCCATCTGTGTTGCTATAGCAATTTATGTAGAATGGAAATGGACTTCTCACAGCTCTTGGGGTAAAAGTCGAAGGTCAAAGGCCAGTGAGGATTTCTAGGATGGTGCTGTGTCTGCCAGAGAAGACCAGTATTGCATCTCATACGGTCCAGGGCAAAGAGAAGGATTCTCCCAGTCTCTTTTTAAGGGACTAACCATTTGTGATGATGGAGCCCCTTGATTCAATCCCCTCCTACCCCTTAATGTCTCATAATAAGAAAGGAGAATCAATATGAATTTTGAAGGGTGCATGTACAAGCCATCCACATCTGCTCAGTGCTATAGGCCAGGCTGAAGGTCAAGAATATGCAGAGAAAATATCTAGGTCTATACCTCCAACCGCCTCATCTGTCACTAGGCTGAGCTTCTTAAAGCCGACTGCTCAGGCTCCGCCTACTTGCCTCTGTCTGTGATTGACACACGCTGGCGCACCAAAGTCTGAGCCATCTAGGTCTTAATATAAAAGACCAAATACATCTGCAAACTAGGAGAACCATACCCACGGATAGTGGAAGGAAGAATGTCTCTGTGGCTAGTGGGTGTCCTCTCAGAGGGTCAGTCACCATTATTCATTTTCTCTTGGTCACTAAGTTTACAATGGGCTGCATTTGTGGTTTTTATAATTCAGCTCCCAAAATTAAAAATTTAAATTTGCAGCAGCTGAACCATTGGGGGGTGGGAGAAGGAGGAGGAGAAGGAAGAGGAGGAGGAGGAGGAGGAGGAGGAGGAGGAGGAGGAGACGACTACTATTGGAGGGGGGAAAAACTAGGTAGAGGTTTGAAATGACACCCACCCTTTTGCTAGGATCATGGGATAAGAGGAACTTCTGAAACAACTTGATCATCCCAGCCAGCTGAAGTCTTAAGTCTTCCATGTTTTCTTTTGTCTTTTGTTTTCTCTCTTTTTAAGACAAGACCTTTCTGTATAGCCTGGGTTGGCCTCAAGTTTCCAATCCTCCTGCCTCAACTTCTCTGGTGTTGGAGTCACAGGCATGTGCCACCGTGTCCAGGCTTCAATGTACATGTCTATAGTCTTATGCAACAGTTCTTCATCCAAGAATCAGGCACCGGTGATTATTCTGCGAAACAAGGGAATGTGACCTTGAGATCCAGTACGGTTGCTGTCCGTCCCCAAGTGAGACCATCCTGGGACGGAGGGATCTGCAGGACTTGGTTGGATGGGACCTGTCCTAAAAAACAGCCCCTTTTCTGTCTTTGTTCTACACAGGGACTTTTCACCACCCGAGATGGATAAACATTTATTAACACCCAGTAGGGAATGTCCCCAAAGCTGTCCCCAGAGAGTCCAAGCTGGCTGGTTTAGATGCCCTCTGGGAACAGTGGCAGAGCCTGGTGGCCTTGCCCTCTTCCTGCACAGAAAGCAGCCTCGCTGGCCTCGCTGCCGGGCAGAGCTCAGGGTAGAGACATGCAGACACACAAAGTGAGGAATGTCCTCCCGGGCCTCCTCCTCCTTCCCACCTTCTGTCATCCGGGGAGATAATTCATTTATGCAGTGCTCACAGAAGACTGACATTTTCAACTTTTTCAGCAGAATAAATTTATAAGGTAAATTAGGGGGTGGGAGCCTGAGTGTCCTAGGCAGATTCAAACTGGTAATTACCAAGGGCCTAATTATGCATTCCCTACAGAGCCTTCTGGAATGGGGAAGGTTACAGGATGGCTCCATTCTTCCTGCAGAGGACATTCCCCCGAACTTCCAGGAAGCTTTTGCTCCCATCTCTGAGCCTTCTCTGGAGGCCCTCATGTCCTCAACTTCCACAAGACCGTAGAGCAAATCCTCACCCTCTTCAGAGGATCCAGAATCCTCACCCTGCAGTGCCCACCAAGAGCCAGAAGCACAGACATCCCTCGGACCCTGGGTCTCGACTCGAATAAAACAAAAGGCACAATAGCAGGCAGGAAATTTGAGACCTTCCTCTGTCCCATCTTCCCAAGGTCCATCCAGGAGTTCTAGATCCAAATTCACCAGCTTCTGGGATCAATGCATCCTGTTCACTGACGTATCTACAGGACCCAGAGCACTGTGGAGACAGGATCTATGCTATGGTCTTCTCCATCACCGGAACCTGGCTTGGCCTCAGTACAGCCAATGAACAAGCAAACAGGGAGGGAGGGAGGGGAGGGAGGAGAAGGAGGAAGGGGAGAGGAGGGAGGGAGGAAGAGAGGAGAGAGGAGAGGGGAGGGGGGAGGGGGAGGGGTGTGGAAGGAAGAGGGGTCAGTAAAAGTGCCTTGTGACCATCACTGAAGAGCAAACAGGCTGGCCTCAGCAGAGCAGTTGGTTGGCTGCAGGGAAGCCCCGCCCTTCCCACACAGCACAGTGCACACCAGCTTTGGAGGGGATACATGTATTTTGAACATAAAACCCTCTTTTCTGTTCGCCCCCATCCATTTCCCACTATGCTCTCTGCTTCCGGGCGTCTTGTCATTTACCGTGTGTCACACTCTGTCGGGGATTCAGTTGTGCCCTCCCCAACCCAAATATGCTAGAGTCCTAAAGCCCTTGCATCTGTCCCTCTCGTGATGCTATAGCAAGACACCTGACCTTAAAGAGCTCGCTGTGGTTCAGGGTTTCACGGGCTTCCCTCAGTCCATCATGAAGGAGAAGAGGGAATGCGGTGAGCAGAGACACTCACATCACAGAAGCCTGGAAACAGAGAGCGAGGATTCCTGTGCTTGCTCCTCTTCCTCCTCTTCTGTCCCACCAGGGCCCCAGCCTGGGTCCCCCATTTGTTAAGCCTCTCTGAACACCTTCAAAGGCATTAGACATCTACCCACTCACCACCCCACACTGTCGTCCTAACATGGGAGTTCATCTGCATGGGATTACAGCCTGAGTGAGGACAGAGGTCTTGGAAAGCAGGCTGACATGAAGGAAGTTTACCCAGTGAGGTGCAGCTGCAAAGAGAACAGTTGATAAGACCGGCCAGATGCCCGAGAGCAATAACAGCTGGACAGAAGACGTCCTGGCTCAAGCCATTTGGACTTATTCTGATGCCCCATCCGGAACCCTACAACAAACAGCCTCTGGTTCCTACACCATGCCTGCATCTAGTTCAGGCTTCAATTACTGCCACAGGATTTGGTTTAAATAAGAGTTCAACAAACAAACAAACAAAAAAAGTAAAGCCGGGCGGTGGTGGCGCACGCCTTTAATCCCAGCACTCGGGAGGCAGAGCCAGGCGCATCTCTGTGAGTTCGAGGCCAGCCTGGGCTACCAAGTGAGCTCCAGGAAAGGCGCAAAGCTACGCAGAGAAACCCTGTCTCGAAAAACCAAAAAAAAAAAAAAAAAAAGAGTTCAGTACAGGAAACACCAGGGCTGAAGGATATTCACTGTGGTCCTCAAATCACACCTTCCCTCTGACCACATAACCAGCATCGCCGTGAAGCTGATCCTAAAGCAAGAGACTCAGCCCTGAACCTTTGCAGCTCCTGAGGTGTCAGCTTGGTGTGTGTGGTCAGGTTTCATTTTCACCGTAGAGAGAGAACAGGGCTTCTTAATCTTCCTGACACTGCAACCCTTTAACACGGTTCCTCATGCTGTGGTGACCCCCCCTCCCAACCATAAAGTTATTTCCATTGCTACTTCATGACTGTAATTTGCTACTGCTATGAATCATAACGCAAATGTTTGGTGTGCGACCCCAGAGGGGTCGCGGCCCATAGGTTGAGAACCACTGGTGTCGGGCCTGAAAAGTCTAGGGCTCCAAGGCTGGAAGGGCTTCTTCCCTGCTGCACTGAGTCTGCACACTGGCTTTGGTTAAGACCTGACCTACTTGTGATGGAGAAATGTTTCCATTTATCATTCCTGCACATGGCCCTCCAACCCAGCTCCTGCAGGGAGAAGGACTGAAGGACACCTCTTGGTCCTGGGCAGCCTCATCCCAGTGCCCACCCAAGGCGGGAGCCATTGCTGGTGGACTCCCTAGCAAACAAATAGAGAATTCACATTTCTGACCCGTGCTGGGTTCACACTCAGCCACCACCTGCTGCCGCTTTGATCAAACACAGCAGGCTGATGTAGCTTAGGGGTCAGACTGTGACCTTCACAAGGCGTGCAGTGCAGGGTATAGGGACTGTGTCCCTCCTACAGGACACTGGGCACTGGCTGCACATGTGACTTCTGCTTCCCCAACACCCCACACTGTCAGTCCAACGGAGTCCCCTACACAACAGGGGAACCAAGATGGGCAACTTGCCAAGGAAGCACAGCCAGCAGAGGCAGACACTGGTCCTCACCCTGTCTACCTCGGCTGGTCAGGATGAGCCAGGCAGTGCTGCTGGAACAATCAACCCCTCACCCTCACCCCCACCCCCCCCCCCACCCCCATATCCAACGGGCTTACACCAGGGAAATGTGTCTTTCCAGAGCCCTCTTGCTCTGCTAGCCACATCTGATGGGCCCCGGGACCACCACACACAGGAAGGAGGCAGGGAAGTCACAGTAGCTCTTAAGCTCAGAAGTGGCACCTTGCTCTTGTGCTCACAGCCTATTGGCCAGAGCTAGTCACATGACCCAATGTAACTGCAAAGGAAGCTGGGAAATGTATGCAAGCAGGTGCGTTATCAGAGAGCTGTGCCTATGTATCGCCCTAGAAGTATGCTGGGATTCTCAGAGTGAACTGGAAGGGCAAATGACCTCACAGCTCAACTAGGGACAAGGCCATGGGTGAAGGAAAGCGAGAAGGGCCAGGCTTCATCGCTAACTATGTTTAAGCTTTTGCCTTCTGGACCATTGTGTTTTCTCTATTTACCGAGTGTGACCGGTTTCTTTACCACACACTCTTGAGGTGGCCACACCCCACAGGAGAGAGCTGGGGACTTCCGGGCTGCAGAGACATCTTGGTCTAGTAGCTGCTTCCCTTCTGGTGCTAGCCTGCCGCCAGGAGCAAGCACACCTGAGAGATTTAAAGGTGACCTGTTAGCTCCTTACGAAAAGTGGCTCACAGACAGACAGGGCCCCGCTAATCCCAAAACTTGCCCATTAGACATGTCAATCAGGAGTCTTGAAAGCTTTGTGAGGTGGGTGTGGAAGATAATGTAACGACACCCAGGTTTCCCTTCAAAGCCCTCGAAACAGTGTTTGATGGATGGATTTGGAACAGAAATTCTAAGCTGGAAAGAGCCAGGAGATAATGCAGTCCACCTACCTCAAGGGGGAGTTGGAGGCCAAGCGGTGGCGGGCTGGCAGAGCCCAGGGCTCTGGTGAGCCTGGAGGCAAGCCTCCGGCCCTGGCCTCCAGGCCTGCATCAGTGTCTCTACCCCACCCCACCCCAACTTTTCCTTACCCTGTCAAGCAACAATAGGGTACCATGTTTGGGGAAGCACAGAAATCAGTTTCCAGTCGGCCTGACAGAGGCTCAGAGACAGTGGGTCCAGCTTCCCAGGATGACACCGGGTGATGAATGGGTGGGGCCATGTAGAGACTCTTCAGCACCAAAGAGGGGACGTGGAGGCACTTACTCCTCACAGTCTGGGGGCAAGGAAGTCCAAGATGAAGACTCTAGTGCAGTAGTTCTCAACCTGTGGGTCTACAACCTTATTGAGGGTCGAATGGCCCTCTCACAGGGACCGTGTATCAGATATCCTGCATATCAGATAATTACATTACAATTCATAACCGCAGCAATTACAGTTATGACGTAGCAAGGAAGAGATTTTATGGTCACCACAACATGAGGCTCTGTATTGAAGGGCCAAAGCATTAGGAAGAACCGCTGCTCTCGCAGATCCAGGGTGTAGTGAGCACCCACTGTGTGGCTTACCTAATGTCTTCCCGATGAGTCCTCAGCAGTGGAGAGACAGCGTGGCAGTACCGTCTCCTCTGGTAAGGCCACTAATCCATGGGTGGGGCTCCATCCCTTTTTAATCACTCTGTTCTTTGCTATGAGAAAATACTTGACAAAATCCACTTAAGGCAGGGAGCGTTTATTCTGGCTCACAGTGGAAGGGTGTCATCTATCACGGTGGAGGCGGCATGGCAGCTGGACCTTGAGATAGCTCATCGCAAGTGTCCACCCTCAGGAAACAGAGAGAGGTGAATGGTGGTGTCCAGCTCGTCTTCTCCTTTTTACTCAGTCCAGGGTCTCATCCCAAGGAGTTGTGCCGCCCCCTCTTCAGTTAACCCGATCTAGATCATTCCTCACTGAGATGCAACCTAATCCTGATAATCCTTTATAGGCATGCCGTAGGCTTGTCTCCTAGGTGACTCCAGATTCTGTCAAGTTGAATATTAGCCCTCACGACTCCCATGACCCCCTCCAAAGACCCCAGCTCTTGCTTCATACCATCATACCAGGGTTCCAATATTCAGATGGAAAGGTCACATTACTCCGTTAACAACTTCCAAGTTCTCTGCCCCTACTTACCTTCATCATGGCCTTGGGGCTCCTGTTCAAGGTCTGAGGGGCCACCCTCACCCCAGACAAAGAATCTTCCTGCTGGAAGGCCATAGCACTCTCACGGAATCCAAGGACTTACTCATAAGAGAATTAGGCATCCAGAGGGCAGAGGACCTGCAGTCTCCCCAATGCTTGGTGGGACCTCAATATGGAGAAAGCCCCATCCAACAACCCTTCTGTGTCAAACATGACATGCTAAGAACTGTCTCGGCTAGTCGACCATGTTCTTGTGCATGCTAAGGCTCCCCTTGATGTCAAGCATCAGAGAAAATGAAAACACCCCAAGGTTTTAGGGCCCCTGCCAGAAGGCAATAACTGTCTCTAAGGAAGTGTGCTGTCATTGGCAGGATGGACAATGTCCCACCGTGCACAGGAAGCCTGAGAATTCAAGTTTCCCACCTGTCACCAGTGGGGAAATAAAGGCCTTGACACAGATCCTGCGGAGAGGAATGGGAAGACGTGGGGCAGAACTGGGGGTGCAGCCACCATTGGGGAGAGGGGACCAACTATAACTCTCTGCATATCCCCTTTGGTTGTGAGGTCAAGAGGATGCGGAGCCACCTTTGAAGCTCAGTGACCAGGGAAGAATGATCATCCAGGCTACAGGCTATGAGGGGCTGGTGACTAGAGTATTGGACACTATACATTAACAGCAGCCATGTGGAGGCCCCTGGGGGTCTTGGAAAGATCTTATGTAGCTCTGAACACAAGTATGGATTGGTAGGACCTCTCAGTCCACACTCCCTCTTTGTACATAGCAGCACCACACACAGCTTCAAGGGCCATCTCCAGTTGTGCCCAATGCCCCACCCCCAGCCTGGCCTCCACATACCCCACCACCTGCTCTCCTCGCTCTGAGCCCGAGACTGAGTTCTAAAAGTCACTGCTGTTCTGGTTGGCTTCTGACAACTTCACACAAACCTAGACTTATCCAGGAAGAGGGAATCTCACTGAGGGATTCCCTCCATGCTATGAGCCTGTAGGCAAGTCTGTAGTGTTGCAGAAGATGTGAAGACGTGTCTTTGCCAAGGTGCCTTCTGATCGGTTTAATAAAGAGGTGGACAGCTGGTAGCTAGGCAGGACTTCTGGACAGAGAGAGTTCTGGGAAGAAGAAAGGGGCGGTTGCCAACCGGACACAGAGGAAGCAGAACATGTGGCAGGAGAGGTAAAAGCCATAATCCACATGGCAGCACGTAGACTAATAGAAATGGGTTAAGTTATAAGAGCTAGTTAGAAACAAGCCTAAGCTTAACAAGAAGTCTCCGTGTTGTTATTTGGGAGCTGGCTGCCAGGACAGAAAAAGACTCGCTACACTGCAGAGGCATTTTTTTTAAATGGTGGTTGATGTGGGAAGGCCCAAACCACTGTGGGCGATACCACCACTAGGCAGGTAGTCTCAGTGTATAAGAAAGCAGGCTGATGAGCAAATTGTGAGGAGCTAAACAGGAAGCAGCAATCCTCCATGGCTCTGCTTCAGTTCCTGCCTCCACGTTCCTGCTTGAGTTCCTGCCCTGGCTTCTTTTCATGATGAACTGCCATCAGGACATGTAAGTCAAATTAACTCTTTCCTCCCAAGCTACTTTTGATGCTGTTTCACAGCATCAGAAAGCAAGCTAAGGCACTCCCCCAAATCTGCTATTTCTTAACTCAGTGGTCGTTGTTCAAACCAAACCCTGAACACCACCATCCTGGCCTGTCTCTTGCCCCCTCAGCCAGCATCCAACCCGTCACTGCATCCTATCGACCCTGCATTGCAGCCCTTCTGCAACACAACCAGTTCTTACCGCCTCCCTGGACCACTGGACATCCTGCCTGGTCTCTTTGTTACTGACCCGGCATCTGTTCTCAAGAGACGTTATGCCTTTGCGGTATAACACTGTCTTAGTCAGGGTTTCTGTTCCTGGGATGAAACTCCATGACCAAAAGGCAAGTTGGGGAGGAAAGGGTTTACTTGGCTTACACTTCAGCATTAGTGTTCACCACTGAGGGAAGTCAGGACAGGAACTCAAAACAGGGCAGGATCCTGGAGGCAGGAACTGATGCAGAGGCCATGGAGGGGAGCTGCTTACTGGCTTGCTCTACATAGCTTGCTCAGCCTGCTTTCTTATAGAACCCAGGACCACCAGCCCAGGGCTGGCACCACCCACAATGGGCTGGGCCCTCCCCCACTGATCACTAATTGAGAAAAATGCCTTAAAGTTGGATCTCATGGAGGCATTTCCTCAACTGAGGCTCCTTCCTCTCTGATGACTCTAGCTTGTGTCAAGCTGACACACAACCAGCCCGTACAACTGACCCCCTGTCAACCTGACACACAAACACATCACTATTAAGCCACAACCCTTCCTTTCTTGTCATCCCCAAGATCTCACGTTAAAATCATAATTTTAAAAGTCCCACAGTCTTTACAACCTCAAACACATTAAAATTTTAGTCTTTAAAATATCTAATCTTTTTTTTTAAAGTTCAAGTCTTTCATCTGTGGACTACTTTAAAAATCAAAATTAGATTACTTTCCTCAAGGGGGAAGAACCAGGGCACTGTCCCAATCTGAATCAAGCAAAATCAAACTCCAGTGGTATAAATAACTGAATGTCCTCTCTGGGATTCACTCACAATCTTCTGGGCTCCTCCAAATGGCTTGGGTCATTTCTCCAGCTCTGCCCTCTGCAGCACACACAGCTTGTCTTCTAAGCTTGGGCAGGCTTCACTGCTGCTGCTGTTCTTGGTGGTCTTCCCATGGTACTCCAAAATTCCGGGGTCTTCTACAGCAACTAGGCTGCACTTTCACCAATGGCATCTCATAGGCTCTCTTCATGGTGCCAAGCCTCAATTCCTTTGCATGACCTCTTCAGTCCTGGACCTTCAACTACCACTGAGGCTGCACCTTCACCAATGGCCTTATTTTGCCTCTCACAGTGCCAAGTTTCAGCTGCCCTCCATGACCCCTTCATGCCTTCAAAACCAGTACCACCTGGATGGCTCTTACACATTACCAAGTCTGGCTGCCAGCATGAGGTACAACCTTGGCCAACTCTGGAACACAGTTTCTCTGTGATGTCAGGAAACATTTCCCAGAAGATTTCATCTCAGCAATACTGGTCTCTTCTTAATCGCTGCTAATTTCTTAGCTCCAGCCGAACAACATCAAGTATCCCAGTAAAACAAAGTCCCTCTCTAGTAGTTCTGGTATCTTGTTAATCACAGCTGATTCTTCAGCCCCAGCTAACCAGAACCACAGAATCTTAATTCAAAATAACAAATGACACTGACAGAATCTTTAAACATCCCTCTGAAATTTCACAAGCCAGATCTCCATCTTCTGCATGTCTTTTAACATTCTTTTTTTTTTACTTAATTTTTTCTTTTTTTTAAATTTTATTTTATAATTTAATTTAATTTTACATATCAGCCACAGATTCCCTTGTTCTTCCCCCTCCTGCCCCCCCTCCCCTCAGCCCACCCTCCATTCCCATCTCCTCCAGGGCAAAGACTCCCCTGGGGATTGAGTTCAACCTGGTAGATTCAGTCCAGGCAGGTCCAGTCCCCTCCTCCCAGGCTGAGCTAAGTGTCCCTGCATAAGCCCCAGGTTCCAAACAGCCAACTCATGCACTGAGCACAGGACCGGGTCCCACTGCCTGGGGGCCTCCCAAACGGTTCAAGCTAATCAACTGTCTCACTTATCCAGAGGGGCCTGATCCAGTTGGGGGCTCCTCAGCTATTGGTTCATAGTTCATGTGTTTCCATTCATTTGGCTATTTGTCCCTGTGCTTTTCCCAATCTTGGTCTCAACAATTCTCACTCATACAAACCCTCCTCTTTCTCGTCAATTGGAATCCTGGAGCTCCACCTGGGGCCTGGCTGTGGATCTCTGCATCCAGTTCCCTCAGTCATTGGATGAGATTTTTAGCATGACAATTAGGGTGTTTGGCTTTCCTATCACCAGAGTAGGTCAGTTCGGGCTTTCTCTCACCCATTGCCAGTGGTCTATTGTGGAGGTATCTTTGTGGATTTCTGTGGACCTCTCTAGAACTTTGCTTCTTCCTATTCTCATTCTTATCTTCCAGGGCCCTGAAGAACTGAGCTCTTAACACTCAATGGTTCTTCTAGTCCAAAGTTCCAAAGTCCTTCCACAATCCTCCCAAAAACATGGTCAGATCTGTCACAATACCCAACTATGCTGATACCAATTTGTCTTAGTACAGGTTTATATTCCTGCAATGAAACACCATGACCAAAAAGCAAGTTGGTGGAGAAAAAGGTTTATTTGACTTACATTTCAGTAATGTTGTCCATCACTGAAGGAAATCAGGGCAGGAATTCAAACAGGGCAGGATCCAGAGGCAGGAGCTGATGCAGAGGCCACGGAGGGGAGCTGCTTACTGACTTGCTCCCAATGACTTGCTCAGCCTGCTTTCTTATAGAACCCAGGACCACCAGCCCAGGAGTGGCCTCACCCACAGTGGACTGGACCCTCCCCCCATCAAGCACTAATTGAGAAAATGCCTTACAGCTGGATCTCATGGAGCCATTTCCTCAACTGAGCTCCTTCCTCTCTGATGTCTCTAGCTTGTGTCAAGTTGACACACAAAACCAGCCAGTACAAACACAGATCATGACACTGTTCTGGGGGAAACTACATCACTCCAGGTATGAAACAAAGCCCAGACAACAATCTGTGTAGGAGATCTTCCCCCCTCATACCCTGCTGGCTTCACCTGTTTCTCCATCACCACTCTTCAAGCTGTGCCTCAGGGCCTTTGCACCTGCTATACCCTGTCCCTGGTCTCCTTTCTCCCAGATATCTGCACAGCCAGTTCCACGGGCCTCTAGCAAGACCTTTCTGGGCCAGACTGCTCTTCATTGAAATTCCAACCGTTTAGATCATTTATCTAAACTGACACAAGAAGAGACAGAGAAAAGCTAGAGTCATGTCTATTCGAGATTCAGTTCCTGGTTTATGAACTTCCCTCTATTTCCCTGCCTGACCCCGCCCCCCAAAAGCTATTCTCAAATGCTTAACCTGTGAATTCCTTTAAACACTTAAGGAGGAAGTACCAATTTTACATTCATTTCTAGATAATGGGAAAAAAGGTAACAGTACTGCATTCATTTTGTGAGAATTAACTACAATCAAAACATAGCAAGGGTGCTAGCAGAAAAGAAAATTAAGGAATTTTAACTCTCAGGCACCTAGATGCCAGAGTCCTAAACAAAGAACTAGAAAGTCAAATCCTGTGTTTGATAGTCATGAGTAAGTGGGGTGTGCTGACTGATCACTCAACATGTGATGCCCTTGTGTGGAAAAGCTTCTGGAATATTGTATGAAGTGAAAAGTATAAGAGTATCCATAGAAGCCGGGCGGTGGTGGCACACGCCTTTAATCCCAGCACTCGGGAGGCAGAGCCAGGCGGATCTCTGTGAGTTCGAGGCCAGCCTGGTCTCCAAAGCGAGTTCCAGGAAAGGCGTAAAGCTACACAGAGAAACCCTGTCTCGAAAAAAAAAAAAAAAAAAAAAAAAAAGAGTATCCATAGAATACTGCATTTAGGGTAAGAGGGAAAGGGAGGAGTGAAAAATAAATACTTGGGCTAAAGAGATGGCTCCATGCTAAAATATACACTGTGAAAGCTTGAGGTCCTGAGTTTGAATCCCTAGATCTAGTAAACCAGGCAGAGTAGCATGCATCTGTAACTTCAGGGGTGAGATGAGGGAGTGGAGACAGGAGAATCTCTAGAAGCTTGTGGTTCAGCTGTCCTGCTGTATACAGCAGTGGTCAAAAAGACATCCTGTCTCAAACAAGATGGAAGGCAAGAAGTGACATCTGAGGGCATTCTCTGCCACAGCTCACTATGGCACACACATGTGAACACACACACACACACACACACCACTTACATCTGTGTATCTGAACAAAGAGAAGCAGGAAGATGTAATGGGGACAGAAAGTGAGTCGGTTTCTAGGCTTGTCTACTCCCTCCTACCACGAGAACCACAGATGCAGTAGTCAAACAGACAGTCCCTTCTTACTCTTTTAGTTCAAGATCAAGGTGTCAGCAGAGCTGGTTACTCTGAGACATTGTCCCTCAGCTTAGGCGGCACCTTCTCTTATCCAGATACCCATCATTTGGATGAAGGCTCACCTACACAACTTCATGTAAGAAAGCCAAATGTGATGATATGTGTCTATAATCTCAGCACTGAGGAAATGGAGACAAGCGAATGCCTGGACCTCATTGGCCAGCCAGCCTAGCCTAATTAGTGAGCTTCCTGCTAGTGAGAGTCTTTACCACAAAAATAAATAAACAAACAACCAAACAAATAAGATGGACAGCATCCGGGAACAGCAACACGGGTTGCTCTCTGGCCTGCACACACATGTGCACTCACATCCAAGCTGTGTCTCCAAGTACAGTCACTATCCATGGTAAAGAGCCTTGCGCTTCAGCACAGGAATTGGAAGAGACTGCAGCACGGTCTCTCGGGCATTGTGGGAGGCGGAGGAGAGTGAGGCAAGGCTGTGCAATCAATACTCCTTGTTGTCCATTGTGTGATCCTGACCAAGTCCCCATTCTACCTGCCTGAAAAGGAAAAGGAAATCCACAAGAAGCAGGGGGATAACTAAAGTTGTCTGCCATGCAAAGCTAAATTTCAAACAAATGGCGGAGCATACTAAAGGGGAAACCCAGTAACATCTGAACACAGCATTTGGGTTGCACACCCTCAGAGCATGGACCAAAAGCTCTAGAGAAATACTAAACGCAAGCTAGCTGGCTCCCTTTTTACAGAGAAAGGGATTAGCAATTCTGAAACTACTGTGTGCATCTAAGATCAGACATACACAGAAACATGCTGTGAGAACAGAAGCCAGTGCTGTCACTGTCGAAAAGGAAGCTGCAAAAGTGAAAAGGAGGGAGAGAGATGTCCATGTGGTGTTTCTGAGGATTGGAGATATCAGTGTAAAGTTACATATTTCAATACAGAGTAGAGGGAGGGAAGGAGGGAGGGAGGGAAGGAGGGAGGGAGGGAGGGAGATGAAGGGAGACACTATAAAATGGACAGATTATAGATAGATAGATAGATAGATAGATAGATAGATAGATAGATAGATAGATAGATAGATAGATAGATAGTAAGGTATGGTGGTTTGAACAGGTATGGCCACCATGGACTCATGTGTTTGAATGCTTGGCCTATAGTGGGTGGCACTATTAGGAGGTGTGGCCTTGTTGGAGGAAGTTTCTCACTGTGGGGGCAGACTTTGAGGTCTCCTATGCTCAAGCTACGCCCAATGTCATCGTTCACTTCCTGGTGCCTGCAGTTCAAGATGTAGATCTCTCAGTTCCTTCTCCAGCACCATGTCTCCCTGCATGCTGCCATGTCCCACTATGAGGATAATGGACTAAACCTCTGAAACTATAAGCTACCCCCAATTAAATGTTTTCCTTTATAAGATTTTACATGGTCATGGTATCTCTTCACATCAAAAGAAACCCTAAGACTGACAGATAGATGATA
Organism: Peromyscus leucopus; assembly: GCF_004664715.2. Taxonomy (NCBI): domain Eukaryota; kingdom Metazoa; phylum Chordata; class Mammalia; order Rodentia; family Cricetidae; genus Peromyscus; species Peromyscus leucopus. Next base: position 74,870,365 of record NC_051075.1, read on the forward strand.
GATAGATACACAGATAACATAGATGATAGCTGGATAAATAGATGACAAACAAATAAGTGATAGATGCTTGATAGATTGATAGATTACAGCTATAGAAATAGATAGAAAGATAATAGATAGATGATAGATGACGTCTAGATAAATCAACACATGATTGATAATGATAGATAAATAGATAGATAGATAGATAGATAGATAGATAGATAGATAGATAGATAGATAGATGGCAGACAGATAATAGGCAAATAGATAATAGATAAACAGATAAGTGACAGATGATTGTTACACTGATAAATGATAGATAAGTAGAAAGATAATAGACAATAGAGGATATCTAGATAAACAACCACATGATTGATGATTGAGAGAGAGAGGGAGGGAGGGAGAGAAATGAATGGAAGATGGACAAACAGGTAATAGATAGGTAGATAGTGGGTAGGTTAAAAAAATCACTATTAGGTTAATAGTTTGGAATGAAGCACCAAGAAGTAACAAATCTGACATAAAAGTAGTTGTCTTGACAGAGAAGCTACTCTCCACAGGGGCGGGGACAGCAGTTACTGCAGAGACTCATAACTGGTCCAAGCGTTGAGAATAAGTGACCGTTGGTGCTCAACCCTAAGTGAAACCTCTGTATCAAACCCAAGCCCTGCCCAGGACTCAGGGAGCATCATGGAGGAGGGTACAGGGAGAATGTAAGAGCAGGAGGGCGGGAGGAGTGTTGTGGAAAGTTTTCTTCTGAAACTCCCTGCAGCTATGGCCACCTGCATGAGATCAGGACAAGACCAGTCAACATCCCAGCAGCACTAACTGTCCTCAGTGGGTTACCTGAAAAAAGATGGAGTGGGAAGCAAGGGAGAGGGGGACATGTTGGGGGTGCCTGGGTGAGCGGAAGGGGAGAATTGTGGTGGGTGTGGTCAAGATACATTGTTTATTATGTATGAAACTGTCAATGAATAAATGCAAGGTTTTTTTTAAATAGGAGTTCTGACCAGGGTGGAAATCTCTAACAGAAGTTTCTAATCTAGTGGCAGTTTACACTGTACCAGGGTGGGCTTCTAAGAGGAGGTGTCCCCAAGTACTTAGCTATAGTTTATTCAAGACAGTTAAGACCAGCTAAAAGTTGACATGATTTTTCTTAATCCTGTACACCAGCAGTCATAACACCAGTGACATAGCCCACAGCAGTTTTTCCCTGAGTTGGTAGACTTTGGGTCTAGTTAATTTTGGTATATGCTATTTTTATTTATTTACAAGAGTTTTTTTTTATAATGAAGTTTATTTTTTAAGAAAGGCAAAATTTGCTAGTTATGAATAATTGTGTCTACTGTGGTTGAGATTTCATAATCCGGCCATCACCATCACAATAGCATCTTTTTATTACCTATTGTTTGACAAGTGTTGTATCCTAGATGAAAGTTCCAGGCAAAAAGTTTACAACCAACATATATGAATAATCTTGGGTATGTGGATTTATTTGGAAGGTATGTTCAGAATAGTTGGAAAATTGTTCAGATTGGTAACTTGAGAGGTTTATATGGAATATTTTTATAAAAAGTATAAGTTTTAGTTTGTGAAATTTGTTACTGAACATAAATGCCTTTGGTGTTAATTTTCCTTTTGCATTTATTTTTTGAACCAAATAATCAAGAAAATAATAGTTAAGATTGTTGCATGGTTATTACAGAAAATAACTTCATTGCATTGAGAGAAACTGCTAAAGGTGGTCTACTTTGGGTGTTGAATATATTAGGTGTGATGGTTAATGTTAACTGTCAACTTGGCAGATTCTAAAACCACCTGAGAGACTGAGCATGACTGGGAGGTTATCTCAGTTGAGTTAATTGAGGTGGGCAGACACGCCCACTGTGGGCAGCATCATTTCCTGGCTGGGATCCTGGACTGTGTGAGTGGAGAAAAAGAGCTGAGCAGTGGCAGGCATCAGTCACTTTCTGCTTCTTGATTGGAGGATGAGATATGACCAGCTCCTTCCAGTTCTTATTACCATGACTCCTCCACCATGATGGACTGTACCCTTGAGCTGTGAACCGTAATGAATCATTTCTCCCCTTTTGTCAGATTATTTTATCACCACAACAGGAAAAGAAACTCAAACAGGAGATGTGCCACTATCTAATTTACAAAGCTGCTGTGCCAATTAAATAAAGAGGCATATATGAATTCCACGGCTGAGTGCTCAGGATACAGCTAGTGTTCAACGCACAGTTAGTTTTGCTACTGGTGTCCATACGCATCTTCCTCAGCATTTGTCCCTCCAGCTCCAGACTTTATCTGTTAAACTGAACTTAACATTGAGATTCAAAGTCCCAAGAGTGCACCCAGCTCCGCACCCCTTGGTGTTTAATATGCATTATCTAATTCAATTCACAAACACTCTGCAAACATTGTCTTCACCCCTGTTGCCTCAGACTCCCTCAGCTGATAACCAGAGGTCTTGTGATCAAACCTGATTTCGCTGATATTATGCTTCTCCACAGAGCCATCCGGCCAGCCCCTGTGTCCGCCATTATCAATGTCGCCATCATCTTCAGCACCATTGCTGTCAGGCACCTGCTGACCGTGCATGCATCAGGAACTTCCACCCTGGCTTTCCTATGGTCTACACAAAATGACTGAGAAGAACACTTTCCTCTCAAATCTCAGCGCTTGCGTCTGGGATCATTTCCACCTGCTTGAAATATATTTATTTGAATCCTGTAAGCAAGGCTCTTCAGCCTCAGCTACCATTTCTCCGAAGGGTTTTCACTTTGCCTTTCAAGCTGCACCAGGTGTCACAGCAGTTAGGTTTCGTTGCTGGCCCAGCAAAAGGGACAGAGCCTTCTGGTTCACCCTTACACGGCTTTGTGCTCCTAGCTCCACATCCTCCCTCCCCACCCCCTGGACCCCTAGAATCAACTCTCACTTCCTGGCCCAAGTGGTCACACTCAGGGCGTTTTCGGTCTTACTGTCTCCATTGCTTGTGTGTTTGGTCCACAGTGTTGCCTGGAGCAGTTCTTTTGTCTTCAAAATGAACTTCTAGCTGACTCCAAGGATCACAGAGGAGAGAAAAACAAGTGAATGGAATTGCAAGCAAGCTATAAACAGTGTTTCTGTGTGAGAGATAGAATCTTTTGGGGTAAGCACAAAAGTACACAGTCCAGGCTCAAAGAAAGACAGCCATCCCTCCAGGCCTCTGAAACAGTGGCATCCATTTCACAGACATGACAGACACTCCATCCTAGCAAGCAATGGGTTGAAGAGTAGAGGCTTTGGAAGGAGTAGAAATGAGCCTGTCCTTGAAGGTGAATCCAGCTGAGCTCGTGGGAGACTGCAGTCGGAAGAATATTGCAAGCAGAAGAGACAGGATGGTATGACCCAAGCATAGAGGCTTGCAAAGACCGGATGAGCTTGGGGACGGGTGGCCATGGAGGGGAGCAATAGGTGAAGCTGAAAGGAAAGGTGGTGGTCAGGGAAGGAGGATATTGGAATGCCCAGCTAGGGTGTTCTGCATTCTCATTAGGAATCGGTGACAGAAGCTAGAAGCCAGAGTCAGAAACTATGTTAACTATACTCATCATGCATGTCCAATTCCTAGCACACTTTAGGCACTTGGCAAACATTGGATGGATGGATGGATGGATGGATGGATGGATGGATGGATGGATGGATTAGTCAACAGGTAGAGGGTGGAAGGATGGATGGATAATTGATAGATGGGTGGGTAGGTAAATAGGTGGATGGGCAGAAGATGGATGAGTGGGTGGATGGATAGGTGGATGGGTTGATGGGTGGATTGTTGAATGAATGAGTAGATGATGAAGGGGTGGATGTGGGTTAGTGGATGGGTAGAGGATGGATGGATGGATGGATGGATGGATGGATGGATAAAGCCTATTGTTCCAATCTCTTTAAACTGAGGGATCCAAATAACATATCCTTTTTTATCTTAGTCTGGTTAAGAACTACATATTGAGAGAGGACATTAAGTAACTAAAGGAAACACTTCAAAGTGTGTACCCGGTGACTGAGTCCCCCATGTCACTGTTGGCTACTCCCTCACTCACAGATCGTGGGCCTTCCTGAGATATTCTTTCCCTTTTTTGGGAATGGAACCGTGTAGGCGTTCCCTGGTTATATGGAACTTTGCACACGGGTTTAGGTACCCGCCAGCTGGGGAGGAGGCTGAGGGTGGGAGCCACCCAGGCCTTTGGAATTTGCCCCACATGAGTGCCAGACATTGGTGAAATTATTAAGGCCACTCCACGTAGTTAAAAGGAAGATTTATTTAGTGGGTAACTTACAAATGAAGGGATAGGTAGGGGAAGGTGTATCACAATCCAGCGGTGTTCTCTGGAGCTCTGCTTGGTCAACCTCCACCTTCTAGGGTCCAGGAACAGAGAGAGAGCTGGCCCATCCCGATCTCGGGTCTCCAGGGTCCTCCCTTGGCCCTGCCTTGTAGGAGTGACAGTTGCCAAAGCCTCAATGGGGGTTGTAACTTCCAGATCAAAGCTGGAATGGCTACCCACTACACACTTCACCGCCTGAAAATCCAAGCACAGCTTCCCCAGTGTAACTGATGACTGAAGGGGGCCCACTGCCAGCCGCTCCTGGACCTCACTGTGTGGAAGAGTTATCATTGCTCTTGGTCATGGGGTTGGAAGTATCTTATCATATTGTTTTGTCTTTTGAGAAAGGGTTTCTCTGTGTGGCCCTGGCTGTCCTGGAACTCACTCTGTAGACCAGGTTGACCTTGAACTCAGAGAGCCTCTGCCTCTCAAGTGCTGGGATTAAAGGAATGTACTACTATGCCCAACCTAAGTGCCTGATTCTTTAGCTGCTTCTGGATACATGTTTCTCCCCAGCCCCTAGAGGTGAAGACAGCAAGTGAAGAGATGATCCGAGACAAAAAGATGGAGAGAGACCAGACATGGTGGTTCATAGCCATAATCCCAGACCTCTGGAGACTGTAGCAGGAAGACTGGGAGTTTGAAGCCAATGTGGGCCATGTAACAAATTCTAGGCCATCCTAGACCCTGTCTCAGAACAAAACCAAAGATGGGCTGAAAGAAAGAGAGAAAGGATGCTATATCATTCAAGTTCCCGGGTCTATACTCACTGACATGCTCCCTGGACCTTACTCGAGGGCACGTTATTTGAAATCAGGCAGACCCTAACTCGCCCAGGACCCTCTGCACAGTGGCACTGCAGACAGGTACTCATTCTACCATTTACTCTATGGACTAAGCAGTGACCTCTTCTACCTACCACCTCCCCAGGCACCTGGCAATACAGGATGTCCCCAGACCTCATCTCCATCTGCCTTTCTCCTAGTTGGTCATAGTCATGACTTCTGGCCAGATGCTCTGGCTCCCAAGCAACATGGAGAAAAGGTAAGAATTGTCTCACAGTCATGTGTCACCTGAGTACGAACAGGGTGCACTGGAATTTCTGAGGGTTTCCCCAGCCTGCCCCATTGGAGCCACTGGCTCTAGTTTACAGGTTGGATCATCGATCCTTCCCCTCAGGAAACGACATCCAAACTCAGGTGCAGGCATACCCCAAATCACATGGCCACGGGTCACGGCGCAGAAAACAGGGAAGTCTCCCATTGAACCCAAGATTATTGTTCCCAGGTGGGGCTAAGCAGAAGGCTTAGATGAGATGTGAGTGGCATGTCTCTGCCATTGACTGATGGGTTACTTGGGGGGCATTACCCAACCTCTGTGAACATGAGAACTGAGAACGTACTTGGCCAGTGCATGTGGAATGTATTAATTTAGTACTCATACAGGTTGGAAAACAGATCAGTGGGATGAGGAGCCTGAGTCACGAAGGCAGAACAGTACTGCAGGGAGCCCCAAAGCCATCAGCAAGGGCCTGGGGCTGAGGGAGAAGACTTGCTCTTTAGTAACATGAGGGGTCTGTGAATCGGTGAAAGTACCACACTGGCTTAGAATTATCCACAGAGACATGCAAAAACAGAGCATGGGCAAAAAGCAGGAGATCCTTTTGTCTACTTCCTAGCTTCTTAAACTGTAGGTCATGACCTCATCTGGGGTCATATTACTGAGAATGGGTATCTTAGTCACTCTTCTATTGCTGTGAGGAGACACCATGATCACAGCAACTCCTATAAAGGAAAGCATTTGATTGGGACTTGTTTACAGTTTTGGAGATTTAGACCACTCTTATGGTGGCGGGGAGCAGGGCAGCATGAGGGCAGGCAAGGTGCTGAAGAGGTAGCTGAGAGTTCTACATCCAGCCCTGCAGGTGACAGGAAGAGAGAGAGCCACTGGGCCTGGCTTGGGCTTCCAAGCCCTCAAAGCCCACCCCAGTGACACACTTCCTCCAACAAGGCCACACCTCCTAATCCTTTTAAATAGTGCCACTCCCTGTGGCCTAAGAATTCCAGTATATGAGCCCGTGGGGACCGTTCTTATTCAAACCACCATAGTGGGTGTGCAGAGGTCACAAAAAAGAAAAGAAAACTGGCAACAGCAAAGGTTTCTAAATGTGCCAACAAATGAAAATTAATTCAAAATCCAATGCATAAGGGATCCAGGGAGTTGCTGGCCATGCTTGCCTGTGTGGTATCCACAGCCTCACGGCAACCTTGTCCTGAACACACAGTGTGCTCTCACATGACGCTTCACACGCTGTCACACCACACAACACCAACGAACCCTGCTGAAGACAACTTAGATCAGAACAAAGACTGTTGTAAATTAGTTTCCTGTTTGCGTTTTTCTTGCAATACTGGAGCTTGAACAAAGGACCTCATGCATACGGAGCAAGTATTCCACCGCTGAGCAACAGCAGCAGCCCTGTTGCATTTGATGAACTGTAGTGTTTTTGCTGATTATACAGTTTTCAGCACGTAACTGTTATGCCCAGATCACAGGGACCCCCAAAAGACCACCACGGAGACCGAATCCCGCATGTAAAAGCAAAGAGCCTTTATTTCAAGCTCCAGAGCTTGGTCCCTCTGTCTGTTCGACACAGCGGTGAGGACAGAGAGCTCTGAGCCCAGGCAGGGTGGGATTTTTATCATAGCAGAGTTGGGGTGAGGGGATTTCCAGGGTTCAGGACCCTGATTGGCTGACAATTGTCTAAGGGTATCTGTAAAACAAAAAATAGGTGTGTGCTAGACTCAAGGACATCTGGCTACCTAATGGTTGGAATGTTAGGTATTTCCTCATCCCTGGGTGGTATCAGTTTGAGGTTTTTCCTGAATCTGGGTGTTGCCTGCCAGTAAGCCTGTCTCAGAAGCCATGTCTAGGCCCCTAAGCCTGTCATGGCTGCTGTGTGGTCAAGCTGTTTTGGGGCCCCTTCACAATAACATCACGGTTAATTACAGAAAACAGTGTTTCTCTGCTGTTGTTCCTTGACACGTAGTTATCCAATTATTATTTCTTTGGACTGGACTATATATAATGTCCATTGTTATAATGTTTGGTTTTAAAAATTACCATTTGAGGCCAGGAATGATAGTTCACACCTTTGATCCTAGTACTTGGGAGGCAGAGGCAGGCGGATCTCTATGAGTTTGAGGCCAGCCTGTTGTACCTAAAGAGTTCCAGGGCAGCCAGGGCTATGTCAAGAGACCTTGTCTCAAAAAACAACAAAAAACAAAAATTGCTGTTTGAGTTGCTGACTTGAGTTTCATTCAAAAATATATCATTAAACAAAGTTTGGCTTAGGATTAGAACAGATTCCCAACAACTTCTAAAATGGTCCTAAACTTACTTCTCCTGTTGTATACTGTATTAATTACTGTTCTGTTGCTGTGATAAAATGCCAGGACCAAAGTAATTTATATAAGAAAGTCTATTTGGGCTACGGTTTCAGGAAGATAAGAATCCATCATGTAGGGAAGTGTAGCAGCAGGCAGCCGGCCTGGGGCAAGAACAGGGGCAGAGAGCAAACTGGAAATAGGCAAGATTTTTACTTTCAAAGCCCACCCCCAGTGACGTACTTCCTCCAGCAAACAGTGCCACCTACTGGGGCCTGAGTGTTCACATGCTCAAGACTATGGGGAACATTTCTCCTTCAAACTACCACATATGCTATGCATTTATTCAAAGCAGCATTCTCACCGTTAACAATTATGAAATCAAACTACCAATCAACTCTGGAGATACTGGAGATTCTCTGCATCTCGCAAATGTCAAATATTCATTCAAGATTTAGTTCTCCATGTTAAAAAAAAAGAACAAGCACACCCATCTAATTAATATGCAAATTTGCCCTGATTTTTAACAAATGATGAAATGATATGTGTACTATAGAACCGTTTTAAATTAAATTCCTTTGTGGCTTATTACTGATAAATGGTTGGCTGGTTTACCTATTTTAAACACCTACACATAGGGATTCACAATTTTAGAACTTCTTGGGTGAGGGCCAGTGAAATAGCTCAGTGGTAAAGGTGCTTGCCACCAAGCCTGACAACCTGAGTTCAATCCCAGGAGACCCCACGATGGAGATCGAGTACTGACTCCTGCAGGTCATTCTCTGACCTCCTCACATTCAGTGTAACACGTGTGCCCCACCCAAATAAAATAAATGTATTTTTTTAATTTATTGGATGAAAAGGATCACTAGTAGAAAAAAAAAATATATATTGAGCAAGCCGATCTCTCCTGTTTCCTGTTTGTACAATGGGAGCTTTGAAGCCCCTACCCAGGTACTCTGAGAACTGAAGCGAGGGATATGTCAGTGTGGGGGGGGGGCTTGCTTTTGACAATGTATTTTGGCTATGGGAAAAAATGGTAGAGGGGAAGGGAGCGCTCCCGCTGCTTTTGCAACTTGTGCCTCAGTAGTTGTTTAAAAAAAAAAATTTAACGTAAGCACACAGACACAAAAATCCTTCAGAAATACAGTGGTCCCTGTGGCTGGGGCAGATACTCTGTAAAATGGCTTCCACTATTCACTGTTGAAAGACTGAGCTTGCCAACAGACCTGTGGCCAGATTGTTTATTGGGTCCATAAAGACCCACCTGGATTAACTCAAATTTGTTTTGAAATACGTTGATAACTATATTTCAGTGTCATTAGCTTCCTTCCAATCTTTGAGCTTTGTCTCAGGGCCCCAGGAAAGCATTATTCTGAGAAGAGGGCCCCCAGCTGCCCCAGGTCCAGGGCACAAAGCCTTCGACACTGCCCTGGGGCCCAGACAGTCTGCAAGCCACCTGCTTGGGTGAGGAGCTGAGGTCCAGACAGGGGGTTTGGTGAGACCATGAGGCCTCTGATTCCCAGCCCACTTGGAAGGATAGTAGCTCTTTCAGGAGAAGGAACTTCTCATGTCCCCCTGGCCCACGGCCACCCCAAGTGTGTGTTTACTCTGCTAGGTGGAGTCCACACCAGGTCCACTCTGGGGCTGCACGGTGGTGGCCTTTGAGACCGAGAACAATGACACATTGTGGCCCTGCTACAGATAAAAGAGAAACTTGGCCCAACTGCCAAGAAAAAAGTGACTGTCCTTCGATATTAATGCCCAAGGTGTGTCTGCCCACACCCTGGCACTTTCGCCTTTCTGGCCGCTGCGTAGAAGGTGCTCCTGCTGCTGCTAATGGGGGTGCAAAGGCCAGCATGCCGGGCGGTACTTTATTGTCAGCTGCTGCAATAATCTTTAACCTTCGATGGCCAAAGGGCTGAAACCCAGAAAGACTAAACAAACATGGGTTGGGCCCGGAGGAGGGTGACTCAAGGAAGCCGAGCTGGGGGAGCCAGTAGGCACCCCATCTTCCCCAAGACCTGTTGATGCCTCAAAGCCCATCAAGGGGATCTGAACACTCTGGGCAAGGACCAAAGACCCACTGTCCAGATGCCATCAGCATCTCTCTATTGGGGTTGGTGAGGTGCAGAACTCCTGGGTAATGGCTACTAGCTTTATGCTGCAGGTTTAGAATGAGAGAGCTGATGCTGCGCTGGCCATATCCAGTCTTGGTCTGGAGTTGAGACTGGGCCCACTATGGGAGCAGTCCATCAAGGAGAGAAAATGGATGAATGAGGCATCAGATAAGCCCCGGGGCTAAGGCTGGCCCAGCCCCCACCACGCATCAACTGCCCTCTTGCAGCCTCAGTTTCCTTGCCTGGGCAATGGGTACACCGGTGGTTCCTCTCAGCATCAGGGCCAGCTACTGCCACTTGGGGAGCATTTGTTGTTAGCAAGGACATCCCTTGCTTCAGTTCTCTTCATACCTGGGTAGGGGGCTTTCACAGGCTCCGTTTTGCAAACAGGGAACTGAGACACAGAGAGACGGGTTTGCCCGATGGCGATACCGAGTTCTGCAACCACGTCTCCGTGAAGCCCAAACCGCGCTCTTTCCCCTCCACTGCACATGTAAGTACAAAGCCTGGCCATGATGACTCAAACTCCACACTTGGCAGATGGGAGTTCATATCCTCTGAAACTGAGGGAGATGGTCATCCATCCACGGGTGATTATTCATGGGGAGGGGGCAAAAGGTCAGCACCATCTATTTCCTCAATCTTCAATCACTCTCCATCATATTTTTTTTTTTGAAACAGGATCTCTCGCTGAACCTGGAGATCGCTGATTCGGCTGGAGTGGCTGTCCATCGAGCCCCAGAGACCCTCCTGTCCCTGCCTGCCCCAGCTCTGAGATTGCAGGCGGGTGCCACTTTTCCATGGAGGCTGGGGATCCTCACTCGGGTCCTCACACTTTCAAAGCAAGTACTTCACCCACTGAGCCACCTCCCAGCCTGCAATCTCCCCATCATAAGAAGGTTTGATTAACACAGCCCCGGGATCTGGATCCATTTTAAGACAGAGACAGAAATTCAAGAGTCTCTCCGAGTCCCTAGTCAGGTGGAAGCTCACGTTCCCATCTCATTTCCTAACAAGAGTAGGCAGGCACTGTGCACAAGAAAGAGATGAAGAACTAATCCAATCCCATCCCACTCCCCAGGGAGCAAGAGCTCGTTGAGAGGGGTGAGGTGCACCAGAGGTTGACAGGGACATTTTCAGCCTAGAAGGAGTCCTTATAACCCCTTGTTGTAGTGATGGGCTTCTCATGTCCTCAGCCTTGCTAACACAATGTCCCCTCTCTGACCACCCAGGGCTGGGCCTGCCAAGCCTTCCCACCCCCGCTGATAAGGTCTCCTTCCACACCTGGGGCAGAAGGTCACAGAAAAAAAAAAAAAATCCAGCAGCAGCTGAAGAAGGCTTATGGTCCTGGGGATCTGCACAGGGTGAGGCCTGGGGAGGGAGAGATAAGAGTGGACAATAAAAGACAGAAAAGGGGGGCAGGCAGAGAGTGTGGCCACGCGGTGCCATCGCTTTATGACCATAAGGGACACGCTAACAGCCAGCCACACAAGCCTTATCTTCCCATCCTGATCTGTAAATGATCACCCAGAGCCCACCACTGGCCTCCAGAACGACAGCTGTACTGGCCACACAATGGAACGGAGCCATAGGGCACTGGGACTCCTGGGTCAGGGAGGCAGTGAGCTTGGCTTTCCTGCCAACTTCCCCCCCCCCCCCGGGGCCTCTGCTCACAGGCCGGGAGGCTGCAATGCCTGCATGCAGCTGCGTGGTAGCAGGACCCTGAAGAGTCTTTGGAAAGCCAGCTGCCCCTGACCAGGAGCTGAGAGAACCCATGGCTCACTCCAGAGGGGGATCCAGGAATATCACATTGTTATTCTTTATAGTTACTCTTTATAAGGTTAACCGTGGTCGGACCAGGCTCTGGGCATCTGTATGGTCTTGGCAGCATCCAAACCAGCACAAAGCATGAAGAAGGGGAAGAGTGATGGGGAATGAGGCACAGTGATGCCAGCCACCGGCTGCCGAGGTATGCCTCGAGTCTTGGCACCATGGGAATGCACCTCCAATTCCGAAAGTGGACCTGTGCTTCCTGAGCCCTGGTGTGCATGTGCTCTGAAATCTGTCCAGAGTTCTTGACAGTCAAAAGCTCAGCAGGACAGGGACCTTGCTGCCACCTTGAGCCCTTCTCCAGAGTCCTTCTGAAATGCATGGAGATGCCATAGATGTGAAGAGAGGCCTCTCTTCTGTGTGCATGTGTTCTTGTGTGTTTGCACGGGGTGGGAGTTGGGGGGGGGGCTGCATGTGTACGTGTATGCATGTGAATACCAGAGATCACATCCTCAATCCCTCTCCATCTTAGTTTCTGGGGCAGAGTCTCTTACTCATTAGACTGGCTGGCCAGCAAACTTCCTCCTCCATGCCCCAGGACCCTCTGGTCTCTGCCTCCCTAGTGTTAGCATTCCAAGCACACACCACTACACCTGGCTTTTAAATGGATTCTGAAGGGCCTCATGCTGAGCCATCCCTCCAGCCTCTTGACACCCTAGAACTGGCAGCCTGGGCCAGAGCTCCCTTCCTGGGGCAGCTTCCACAGCCCTTTCTGCCTTCTAGTCCCCTCTCCTCTGTGTGACTCTGGAATCCAGAAGCCAGCCAGGGCAATACTGACTTAGCAGCTTGGTCTGACCACCGAGCCACCGGCAGGTCCCTGCAGATGGGAACAGGGGAAGCATCTGGTATTTCTTCTCTGCGCTCTTACGTGACCACCAAGGTGCTGGCTGCAAGCCATGTCCTCCTGTAACAACAGCTTCAACCAGGAGACTTCCTCCTCGACCCCACCTCATGCCCCTCCACCGAGGGAGGGCTCATTGCTCCAGCCACTTGGTACCGTGGCTCCTGTCCACAGAAGTATTGCTGGTGGGCTCCTTCAACCCCACTCACGCCTCTGTAAGAATGCTCCAAGGGAATGCCCACAAGTTTTTTTGGTGGAAATAAATTAGCATAGCTATTATGAAAAACAGTGTGATAGGTTCTCACTGTCATATGATCTAGCAATTCCACTCCTAGGGGAACATTCAAAGCAAACAAAATCAGAGTGAAAAAAAAAAAAAAGACATCTGCATCCAAACTCAACACATTATTTGGTGTCCCTAATAGAGAAGCAACCCAGGTAACCATTGATAGATGCAATGCAGAAAAAAAAAGTGTATGTGTGCAATGGAATATTATTCAACCAGAAAAAAAAAAGAATGGAAGCCTGTCTTGCAGCTACTTGAATGAAAATGGAGAATACTGTGTTAAGAGAAATAAGCCAGATCGAGAAATGCAGGCATTGCATGCTCTCACCTGTGAGTGGAAGGGAAATTTGACCCATGGAAGCAGAGAACGGTATGGTGATTACCAGAGGCCAGCAGGAGCAGGGAGGAGGAAGAGGAAGAAGATATTAAAGGGTGCAGAACTTCTTTGCATCTGCAGCACAGTAGGGCAACTCTGTCTGACAACTGGTTGTTTCTAATTAGCTACTGCAGAGATTTTAAAACATATTCCCAACACAAATAAATAATAAGTGGTTGAGGCAATGGACGAAAAGTTGACCCTTTTCTCATCTTTGTGTGATGCATGCACGATTGAAATGCCACCCTGCAGGGCTAGAAGGTGGCTCAGCAATTAAGAACTCACACTGCTTTTGCAGAGGACCTGAGTTCTGCTCCTAACACCCACATTGGACGGCTTGTAACTGCCTGTAATTTAACTTCGGCTCTCCAGGATCTGAGGCCCTCTTTTGGCCTCTGGGAGCACCTGCACTCATGTGCACATACACACCCACAGAGACATGCACACAGACACATAATTTAAAAGAAAAAAAAAAACTTAAGAAAAAAATGCAATAGTGCATTTACTTTCACCTACCCCCCCCCCCACCCCCACCCTCTCTCTCTCTCTCTCTCTCTCTCTCTCTCTCTCTCTCTCTCTCTCTCTCTCTCTCTCTCTGTTTTTCAACACAGGGTTTCTCTATGTAGCCCTGGCTGTCCTGGAACTCATTCTGTAGACCAGGCTGGCCTTGAACTCACAGAGATCCACCTACCTCTACCTCCCAAGTGCTGAGATTAAAGGTGTGCACCACCACCACCTTGCTCTTTTTTTAATCAGTGTAATTTTTTTATTTTTTATTTTTATTTTTGGGTTTTTGAGACAGTATTTCTCTGTGCAGCTCTGTCTGTCCTGGAACTCACTCTGTGGACCAGGCTGGCCTTGAACTCACAGAGATCCGCCTGCCTCTGCCTCCCAAGTGCTGGGATTAAAGGCCTGCGCCACCACTGCCCCGGGCTCTTAGTCAGTGTATTTTTAAGTTAAGTTGCTGTACTCCGTGCTTGCTTGGAATATTGCTTTACTGGGTAGCCCTGACTGCTAGAACCCCCTCAGGGAGGTGGAGAGATGAGAGCCCAGCACCCCAGCCCCACCCTCTTGGCCAGCAACGACATCCTGTCCCAAGCCAGCTCACAGAGGCTGAGCTATCCCTCTCTGGCGAGTTACCTCTGTGGGTTTTCAGATCCGCCCCAGTCAGGTCTCTCCAGAGAGAGGCAGGAGAGTGAGACAGGATTGCAGACAATGGCAAAGGAGCCGTGGTGCTGATGGTGCTAAGCTCTGGGACCTGAGCACTCTAACTATGTCACTACTGAAGCAGCTGCCTGGGAGAGGGGGGAGGTTGGCAGGAGCCCTCTGTCCCAGTCAGGAAGCTCTGCAGGGGGGTGGGGGCTGGCTCCTGTGCTCACACCCCTTCCCGTGAGGGCCGTGGAGGATGCCTGCTGCTCAGAGGCATGTGGAGTCCTTGGTGAGACTGAGGTCTGGATATGAGGGCAGGTGGTTAGCTGCCCTGGATTTTGCCCAAGGGATTGAAAGAGTTTTATGACTCAGAGGAAAGGAGAGATGTGACCCAGGGAAGGTAGAGTCAAAGTCATTTGGGTTTGAGCCCAGCCCAGACACGAAGGGTCAGTGAACCTATCACAGCCCAGAAAGCCCAGGTCCAAGTGTCTAGAGCACGGTTTGAAAATCTGCGGGCACGTGAACAACAAGCGACCTAGACACACCGCGGTGACCCACGCTGCCTCCTTCCGTGCCCTCTTTGGAGACACATTTGCATCCATTGTCCTGTGCTAATTAATTAATATGCAGATTCTAGAGAACTAGAGTTATTACCAGGGCAACTAGAACAGGAGCATAGCAGAGCCACCAAGACAAAGCGAAGAGGATGGCAGGCAGAGGTGCCTTGGAAGTCTAAAGACGGGGAATTCGGCAGCCTCAACCCCCATTTAAACATTCAGTGTGTACCTACTGTGCGCCAAGTCCTCACAACAGCTCACACTGTCTCTTCTTATCCTCATCTTGAACTCGCCTCCCGCAACCCTGCGTCTCTCTGAATTCCGGGTTTCTTCTAAATCTCCAGACTGAGGACAGAGAGCATCAGTATTTGGGATAGAATGGGTCGTCAAATTTGTATCTGGAAGCTGAGTGTAGAAGCACACACCTTTAATCCCAGCACTTTGGAGGCAGAGGCAGGCAGATTTCTGAGTTCGAGGCCAGCCTGGTCTACAAAAGACATCCAGGATAGCCAAGGTTATACAGAGAAACCCTGCCTCAGAAAACAAACAAACAAACAAACAACAACAACAACAACAAAGTGTCTGGCCACGTGTCACACACCACAGGAAGGCCTGAGTTCCTTCCAGGCTTCACGGACCAAGTTTGGATTAAGAGGAATCCCTGGAAAAGAACATTTCCTTGGTAATAAAGTTGTTTGGGTCTGATTTTATAGTGGGGGAGGCTGTTTTGCTTCCCTCCCTCCCTCCCCCTTCCCTCCCTCCTGCCCCTCTCTCTTTCTTTCTTTTTTTCAGCAAAAGGCCTAGGCAGCAGGCTAGTAAGTCTCATTTTGTGGAAAGCCAGTCGATGGGGATTTGTTGTGGCACCACACAACAGTGGAAGTGAAGCCACGGGTGAACCCCTGAAGTCTGAAGTCAGATGAGGCAAGTTACCCTGCAGTAACCATTGCAAAGTTCGTCAAGACCTTCCCTCATCCCTGAGTGGGTGGAGCAGAGCCCATCACGTGCAAGTGAGTTCTTGACACAAGGGGGCGCCACTGAAGCTTGTAAACTCCGGTCCTGGGCTTTTGGTGGCACAGCAGCCTCTGGTGTCCCTGGGCACAGAGCCATGGTGAAGAGAGCTGGTGATTGTCACAAGAGGACTGGGGTGAGCATGTGGGCCCTGAGAAGGACTTCAGGGGGGGCTCACCTGGCCAGCTGAACAGAATGGGCTAAGATGGCAATCAGTTACCTCAGGGTTTTCTGTGGCTTTTTAGGGACACAGGGGGCCCAATGGTGAGACCTCAGGACAGCTGAAGTGTTGCCCTGCAGAGCTGTGCACAGAGAAGCACCCCTCCCCCCCCCCGGGGGCCTAGAGGCTGCAGAGAGGTCAGCGCCTGGGCCAGCTCGCTGACCACACAGGCCATGGTCAGGGGCAGGCTTTTGTAGAAGTGAGAAAACAGCCCTGAGCTAAGCACAGCTGAGTTCTCACCTCCTCCCACCTTTGTGGCTCTGCTTCCGGACCTATTCTGTCCTAAGTCCTCCAAACCCTGACCTGTCATGTCAGTGTCCAAAGGAGGACAGCCTTGGCCTCTGACAGCCAGAGAGCTGGTAGGGGATCCCTTCCAGAGACTTCCTGGTGGCTTTGCGAGGGTTCCACCCTGCCAGGGTTCATCCAGGAGTCAAAGTACAGGGATGCAAGCCCCTAGCCAGCCTCAGTGGAGGTCCTTGAACTCTCCAGGACCCTCCTCTGCCAGATGCCAGAATCCAGGGCACTTGCTCAAGAGGTACACCAGCCTGACCTCCTCTTCTAGAGAAAAGAGCCAAGCCAGGCATAGTGGTGAATATACTGTTAATACCAGCATTTAGGGAGGCAGAGGCAGGAGGATTTCTGTGAGCCCGAGGCCAGCTTGGTCTACAGAGAAAAGAGCCAGTGGACACTATTGTCAGCAGGTCAAGGACATCTGACCTGCCCAGTCAGTGTGGCTTTGATGGCCTCCTGCCAATCTTGCCTGCTTCTGGGTGTTCAGTGGGTTACCAGGCTCAAGCCCACCACCAAGCCCTGGGAACAGGGCTGGAAGCAGAATGGCACCTGCTGATTTGATGCCAAACAAAGTTTGGGTATTAGTCTCCAGGATAGGCTGTGTTTGCCTACCAGCAGTCTGTATGTGGACACATACACAAGCACGCACACACCTTTGCACATGCGCTCACACACCCTCACAAGCATGCCGAGAGGCCGAGGAAGATGGTCTGTGATGCTGCTGTGGCGATGTCTGGAACATGCTTCTCTGTCTCTCTCTAGCCAGACCCTGGCCACAGCGGTCACTGTCTTCCTCCTCAGTCCAGGACCTCCTCCTCAAGTCGAAACCCAGGGTGAGTCAACTACACTTTTTCCAAGCATCTCCCTTTTGTCAGCCTGCACTGGTGACCGAGAAAGCCCCTTCAGGAATCAAAGTAGCTTTACTGAACCATAGACCTGGATCCAATGTCTTACCTCACCTATTGACCCCGAGAAATCTGAACAAAACACACCTTGTGCTTCTGAGCAACAAGTTCCTCTGTGTGTGCACATCTTAGATGCGCACACATGAGTGGAAATCCACCTCTGTCAACTCACCAATCTAACCAGATTCCAGCTGACCTCATCTGCCACTGCCTCCGAGAAGCCCTCCTTGATCGTTCCGGGAAGCCGATGCTCGCTCCATCTGCCCACATCCCCCTGTCTATCCCTCCCATCTGTCTCTGCTTCATTCCCCTGCCTCCCTGAGGCAGGAGCTGGTGTGGACCGGCTGTCCATCACTGAAGCCTACCCAGAGCTGCATCCTAGAGACAGGCAGGCGCGGATGGAAGGGGAAGGATGCAGGAAGGGCAAGCTGCCTCCGAGCTTCCGCAACAAGAGCTGCATCTCCCGGCAACGGGAGAAGGATGCTGACTTCCCCATATGTTTACCGTTCTCCTCTTCTCCCCAGCCTTAGCCTAAGGAGCAAACTTGGGGGGTTTGGCAGCGACCCCAGGACTCCGTGCTTCTGTGATCCTTCCAAGGCACCAGGAGGCATCTTCTTTCTTGGGGGAGTTTGCAACCTGATTGGGGAGCTGGCGAGGGTGAGGGGAGGCCTGGGGACTCTTGTGAAGGGACAGTCTCCTCTCCGCACAGCCCCTCCCTCCCTCCAGACACACCTTTTCCTGACTCCAGTCCCCTGGGGGGCTGCGGGGAGAAGACAGCATTGGAAAGCAAGTCTGGGAGGGACCCACCACCCTGAGCCAAGGGCCTGCTCCCCCGTCCTGGCCCAGTGAGCTGGCTCATCAGGTGACACAGCTCTCCCAGTTTCATCTGGATGTCTGGTGTCCCCAGTCCACTTCCTGTCCCTTACCCTGCACTTGACCCCGGCCTCCTGACCTCTCCTGTGGCTCCTACACTACCTGTAACCCTCCAAGCTTCCTCCTGCTGAG
The DNA here is from genome assembly GCF_004664715.2 of Peromyscus leucopus. Lineage (NCBI taxonomy): Eukaryota > Metazoa > Chordata > Mammalia > Rodentia > Cricetidae > Peromyscus > Peromyscus leucopus. Next base: position 74,888,685 of record NC_051075.1, read on the forward strand.
GCTCTGATCCCTCCCAGGTGCCCGTGGACATGACTGGAATCCACATGTGTGGGCTGGCCAGACCCATCATATCTGGTGCTTCTGCAAACTGGACACATGCCTGTCCACCAACGCTGACAGGTCGTCTGTAAAACCGTCTAAGCCAAGGCTAGTCTCCAACCCTCTTGGACCACATAAGGACATGGAGGTCACAGCTAGGGTTCAGTGTCCTTGATGGCAGAACAGATTGGTAGCCCTCACCCAGCAAGGTCTGCATTAACTTGGAGGCCACACACCCATTCCCATCACCCTAGTGGCCCAGCCTGAGCTGGGGAGGAAGAGGCGTGTGGGCGGGGGAGGTCCCAGTGCATCCGCCTCCACTACATTCAGCACTGTCTCCAAACTAACGCATTTCCAGGGCTCATGTTTAAGAACCCAGGCTTAGCTGGGCGGTGGTGGCGCACGCCTTTAATACCAGCACTCGGGAGGCAGAGCCAGGTGGATCTCTGTGAGTTCGAGGCCAGCCTGGTCTCCAAAGCAAGTTCCAGGAAAGGCGCAAAACTACACAGAGAAACCCTGTCTTGGGATAAAAAAAAGAACCCAGGCTTGACCAGACCTTAATTTGAGTCCAAGCTCCCCTCATACTGTCTGTGACAAGTGATTTTACTCCTGAGTCTCAGCTTCAACACCTGGAAAATGGGGGAAACAGCCAAGACTTTTGTTTCTCCCCTTGTTTGGTTACTTGGGGGAGTCAGTTCTCTCCTGCCATCATGCAGGTCCAAGGACTGAACTCGGGTCATCGGGCTTGGCAGCAGACACCTTTATCCACTGAGCAATCTAGCCAGCCTGTTTTTGTTTTGGAGGCACGAGCCTGTGCAGTCCAGGCTGGCCTTGAGCTCCCAACACAGCTGAGGATGATCATGGTTTTCTGATTCTCTTACCTCCATGCCCATGCCCCCAGGCTCTGGGACTACAAGTGTGAGCCACTATACCCAGCTTTACGCAGTGATGGGGTTCGAACCCAGGACTCCACGTGTGCTAGGGAAGCACTCTGCACACTGAGCTACCTCACTGGATTAGAGAAAATAAAACCCACAGAGTGACTATCAGAAATGGTCTTAGCTGCTATTGATGTTCGTGTCTACCTGGAAGTGGCGGAGCTGAGGTCTCATTTGTCTGAGGAACAGCGATGCCTCCTGGACCCTCAGGAAAGGGTGATTCACTCATGGGACTGAACACAAGGACTGCAGGTCCTGAGAAGCGAGGCTGACACAGGAGGGTGGTAGGTCCCCTAACTCCTACTCCTAGTAAGGTAGGCAGAGCGGGACCCAGCAAGCCTTCCCCAGGAGCAGGGGATAGAGCAGCAATCATTCTGGGGCCCAATGGCATGTGTGGCCCGTGGCCCAGGCTCCAGCAGCTGTGGAAGGCAGGCTGGCCAGGGCCAGAGAGGAACAGGGGTTCTAGGAATCCCTCAGGGTCCTCTTGGGAGTGGGAACAGATGCCGTATTGCCCTAAGCCAGAAAAGGGCCCTGTGGAGGTCCTTCATTTTCTGGAATGGGAAAGAAATTTCTTTTTCCTTACTGGAAAAAAAAAAAAAAAAAAAACAATTGGGGAATTTGTCCTTAATGCCAGTGAAATCCCTCCAGCCTCCTTGTTGCATCTGCCTTCCAAAGGACACCACTGTGCCCTCTTCTTCAGTGTAGACTTGTAGGGAAGGATGTTTGTCCAATCAACAAGTATTGATAAATGCATCATTTTAAGCCAGGCATCGTGGCTCATGCCTTTATTCCCAGCATTCAGGAGACTGAGGCAGGGGGATGTCAGCAGTTTGAGACCAATCTGGGTTATACAATGAGTTCCAGGCCAGCTATAGGGTGAGATCTAGTATCAAAAAAAAAGGTTATTTTTAACTGACAAGTAAAAATTATATATGTTTATAGGGTAGAACATGGCATACACACATGTGCACGCATGCACACACACATATTTGCGCGCACACACACACACACACACACACACACAAATGTGGTGTGATTCCCTCAGTACATCTTTACTCAGCACTGTCCGCACCTTGGGCGTCTCCTTCTTGAATGGTGGCCACACCTTGTCTCACTGCAGCTGGCCCATACCGCTGCCCAGAAACTCACAGGATAAAGCTCAGAACAGCACACGCAGGGCCTCACAGCTCAAATCGCCTGTTCTCTGTCCTGGCCTCACACTTCCCTCTGCAGACAGACAGAGAGAAGACTGATCCGATTGGTTCCCGGGAAAGTGACAAGGCACTCAAAGAAACAACGACCCTTTTCTGATACCTGAGGTGGGGCCACCTGGGTAAGGAAGAGCAGATGCCCCAGGAGAAGGAAGTCGTCACCATCTTAGATCTGGTGTCAGGTGGGGCTTCGAAGAGTTGCTGTATATTACATGGTGTACCCCAAGGCATCACGGGTAGAATATGAAATGGCCCCATGGGCTCTGATTGAAGGCTCATTGAAGGTCTCCATCTGGTGAGGCTATTCTGGCAGGTGGTGGATGCTGTGGGATGATTTGTATGTCTGTGGAGTTCTTGGTTCTTGTGCGTTACCAGCAGGTCGATAGAGGATGATTAGGACATGGACCTGAGTGCAGTGTTGAGATGGTTGCACTTGGCTGTGCTGGGGATGGTCTGTATGTCAGTTGTTCTGATTGGTTAATAAATAAACTGATCGGCGTGGCTAGGCAGGAAAGATAGGCGGGACTAGCAGAGAGGAGAAATAAAGGAAGAAAGGCAGAAGAGACGCTGCTGCAGCTGCGCCATGACAGAGAGGCTGCAGCGCGCCATGACAAGAGGCAGCAGCCGCGCATGACAGCAGCTGTGAAGACGCGATAGCACAGCCCGTGGCGAGGTATAGATTTGTAGAAATGGTTACTTTAAGATATAGAACAGTTAGCAGAAGCTGCACGGCATACAGTTTATAAGCAATATAAGTCTCTGTGTTTACTTGGTTGGGTCTGAGCGTCTGTGGGACTGGCGGGTGGCAGAGATTTGCCCTGACTGTGGGCAAGGCAGAAAAACTCAAGCTACAGGTGGAAACTTTGGAAGGTAGGATGTTGCTGAAGGAAGTTAGGCCTTTGAAGGGCACATCCTTGGCCCTGCCTCTTCCTGTCTCTCTACTCCCTGGCCACCATGAAGTGGAGAAGCTCTTTCCCCGTGCACTCCTGCAGCCAGAATGCAGTTCCGCCCCACCACTGGACCACAGCATCTCTAAAATGGAGCTAAACACTCAGATATTTGTCTCATCTGTGAGAAAGTAATGAATACACAAGGTTAATCCTGGTCTACAATACTAACTGGAAAATTCCCGAAATAACTCAAAAGTTTTAAATTGGCTTTTATTGTGTCATATTACTATAACTATCCTATTTTATTAGTTACTGCTCATCTCTTACTGTGTGTGCCTGATACATAAAGTACACAGTGTTATTAGTATGCCCATACAAGAAAAACATGGTTTACACAAGGCCTGGTACTCTCCCTGGCTTTAGGCATCTGAGGAATACCTTGAAATACGTCTCCCTGCAGGCTGTGCATCCCGCTGTGGGCAAGAGAGGAGTGATATCTATAAAGACGGTCTTATGAGAATTCAAGAACAAAGCAAAGGGGCCCAGAGGTGGGTTCACAGAAGTCTTACCAATGGCTTCCCTACCTCCCTCACCAAGGACACATCCCTTGTTTTTAAAAATATCATTTGTGCCACCTGAGAAGAAACAAGGAGTACTTCTTTTTTGCAAGACTTATTTATTTTTATTTTATGAGTGTGTTTGCCTGTGTGTGTGTGTGTACACCTTGTGTGTGCAATGCTCATGGAGGCCAGAGAGGGCATTGGATCATGGGTGACTGTGAGTCACCATGTGGGTGATAGGAAACAACCCCTGGTCCTCCATAAGAGCTATAAATGTTCTTAACCTCTCGGCCTGAAACAAAGAATACTCCTCCCTCCAGGAAGCTCATCTGCTTCCATCTATCCCCAGCTCCAAGGACCCTCTCAGCATCAGCATAGGCCGGTGACCAGCTCCTGAGAGCCGCCTGAGCTGGATCCCACCAGAACCTCCCCTGTCCAAACTGCACTTGGGTACCAGCCACAGGGAACGGCTTATGGCTACTAGAGGTGATAGGGATGGGAACTTCGATTCTGTGATCATGCCATGGTGTCAGTCAGGGCTCCAGGTGAAAACAGAAGCCATGGGTCACTAGTGCTCACAGCAGAAAGAGCTGGGCGAATCCTAAGACCCTCAGCCAGCAGATCAAGCTAGACACCCTGCTGCAAGCAGTCTGGGCTTCCAAGCAGCTCCAGAGCCACAAAAGGCCAAAATGCAGTTCAAAGGTCATCAGGCAAGCATCCTTGACTCTTTTTCTAAGGAGTCTTTTTCACCTATGCAAGCCCTTCATGGGTTGGAGAAGGCCCATCTGTGTGGAGAAGAACCAAATGCCTATGAAATGTTATCCTCACCCAGAGACGCTTGGGCACCCTGGGACAACCCAGCATCCAAGCAGACCACTGACCCTGACCTGCCGACTTTTCCTCGATGAATTGCATTGTGCCCAACCTGCATGAGGTCCTTGGTATGCTCTGTGTGTTGAGGATGCTGGCACCACACACTGCCATCCTCTGTAGGTAAGGTGCCGCCTGTAGCAAGCATCCAGTTCAATCTCAATTCCATACGAATCATAAACAAGATGCCAGCTCAAAGTCATCTGTGTAGTCGCTGCGCACATTTAACTCACCCCACCAGTGGTTTGATCTCATCTTCTTATCGCTGCTTTCCCTTCCAATTCCCTGGATTCCTCCAGATCTGGAGGGATGGGAAGAGACTCGTAACGGGGTCTGGCTTCCTGACTTCCTCTCTGCACAAATCCCTTGCATGTGTTCCGCTGTGTGTGCCAGCCTCAGGGGGCTTCCCAGCAGAACCTCCCCAAGGCAGAATGTCTCCACTTCATCCTCTTCCCTGGACTCCCTCCCTTCGCTGTTCTTCCTGCTCTTCAGACAGGCCGAGTTAACTGAGCACGATCCAGCCATATCTTAGCCTGATGTTGGCTGCATGTTTCCCTGACAAGTCTGGGATGCCCTGCCTTTCTCCTCTGTGTTTACCGTGTAACTCCCAGAAAAATATCTTAATCCAGAAGCACATAAACCTTCAGAGGATATGCCAACGTCATAAGCACCCAATAGGAAATATAGTTCTGGTTGGGAGCTGACAAGCCCCGAAGCCACTCAAAGCTACACCAGCCTAACCTGTGCCCGGAGTAGCTGTGAGAGGCAAGTGTCCTGGACACAAAGCAGGGCATGCTGTGCCATTGCCCATCTGCAAAAGGTTACTGTGAGACTCATATGCCCACTTCACCTTCAGGCTTCTTTCCACAATGGCCAGGGGCCCAGCTGCCAATCTGAAGTTTAGTTTCCCCCAGAACTAAGCAGATAATCTGGCTGGTGCCGTAGTGAGCAGGAGGGGCCCAGCTAGGATCCAATCCACCCCAGAAGAAACATTTGTCCTTTTGTTCAACACCAGCCAAGGTTTGCTCATGGAGGGAGCTGCAAACGACATCACCCACGCACTTGAAGCACTCACAAAAGCTGGGTTTTCAGGGATGCCAATTTAGCGGTGATCATACTATAAAGAGAGATTTGGTCTTCAAAGAGCAACCAGACAAACATACGAGATGGAGGCAAGCAACCGACTGATGGCCTGTGCTGTACTAGATGCAAAGCCACCCTTGCCAGACCAGCAGAGCACGCGTGTGTCTTCTGTTCTTTGCACCGACTGTGAGGGCCAATGTCATCTCGGTGCTGAGGTTCTCCAGACTATGACAGGTTCCCCATACAGAGTGTATAAACTCCTCAGACATTCCCCAGTAGCAAGGAATTAAGTGAAGCCCTAAACTTCAAGTCTGGAATCATCATGATAGGTCATCTAAGCCTGATACCTTTGTCCATGTTAACGTTTGAGGAAACTGAGGTCCATCAAGGAAAAATGACTTGTCAGAGACAGAGCCATGCTTGAGCAGTGGAATCAGCTGGAGAACTTTGTGGGCCTGTCATGGGACCCCCACCACCGCCACCTTGGGAAGCGGCCAACACACTGCTTACAACCACGTGCAAAATGGGGTGGCCCAGACAAAAGGGACATGACTGCATGTCTGTAGGCCCAAAGCCACTTCTGCCCTGCTCTGGATCATGTTGGAGCTCTACCCAGCCAGGGAGGGCAGTGACGCCACACCAGTAGCCGTTCACCGAATGGCCCCAGGAAAACGGACACCGATTTCAAAGGGACCGCCCTTCCATTGTTGAGACAAGAACAGGGAGGTGGAGGGATGGTACTATGCTGAAGTTGAACACACACAGAGCTGGCCTGGGCAGTGTCTGGAATCCAGGCTGCCCAGTTAAGCCCTCCGACAAGCTGCAACGCGTTGCCGGCACCTTCCGGGTCTTCAGGCTGAGCGAGGGCTGGTCCAAGGAGACAGAGGAGGTGGATTCCAGAAATTTGATCTTTCAGCACTCAAGAGATAAAGCCTGGGGAGGTGGGAGGGAAATTCCTTCCTGTCTCTTTGAGTGGCTTCATTTCTTGAGCAGAGCTAAGCAAGCCACCTGAATACTGCCCAGTCTGTTCTCACTCATGAGGCAGCAAACGGGCTGTGGACACCTATGGTGGGCAGGCCAGCAGCCATGAGGGCACAGAACTGGATGGACACAAGCATGCATGCGTCCCGGTCCCCTTCTCTGCCAGGGACACCCCCCCCACCTCTCTCTCAGAGACACCTGCCTTTGCTGTGTTCCCCCCCCCCCCCAACACACACACCATCTGCTGAGTGCTTACAGAGAGAACAAGCCAGCCAGACTAGGATTCTCGAACGTAAACAAGGGAAGATGAGGTCATCAGGTCTCCTTAGGGTGGGCCTCATCCAATGCGACACGGTCCTTCCAAATGGGGACGTCTAGACACAGGCGGCCTGCAGGGAAGATGCCATGTCAAGACGAAACTGGAATGGAGTGAGGCACCTGCAAGCTGAGCTCTGAAGTCCGGTAGCCAGAAGCCTCGCGCCGGACAGAGGCCCAAGCAGATGCTCCCAGAGATGCCTGGGAACCAACCTAACCCTCAGGTCCTGACCCCAGAACCGTGAGAGCGTCTCTTGTCTAAGCTGCCTGGCATGTGGCATGGTGATAGAGCAGTCTTAGCAAATGACTCTGAGCTGAGGTAAGAGACTGGCAGCGATCGTGGAATATACACACAGCAAGAGACACCAGAAACTTGTCTCTCAAGAAGGAGAGCTCTGGTGTCAAGCACACACGACAGCAGCAGCACTTCCTGGACACTGGGCGTCATCTAGGCTTACGTACCTCATTGATATGCAGAGACACAGTGGGGTCAGAGAGCTGGCTGGTGTGGCATGTGACCTGAGCCCAGGACCCAGAACCTGTGCACCTGAGCTGCCAAGATCCCAGCTCCGCCTCTTATTAATAATACCATTTGTGCAAATACCCCACCTCTCTGGACCTCAGTTTCCTCATCTGAAGAATGGAGCTGTTGGCACCTTCCTCTAGAAGTAATGGAGAAGCTGGAGGGCTGGGGAGGTTTCTCTATAGCGCTGTGGAGGGGGCACTCCAGTCTCTGTCACTGCCTCACCTTCCAGCCCCGGAACCCTCCTGAGCAAAACCCATCCCTGGCTCCTACTGCCTGTGAGGAGACTCCATCTCCTACCGCTGGCTTACCAGGTGCTCCCCAGGCCCCACCTGCTCCTTGGGCCTGGGCACACCTGGGTTTAGATTATATTCCCACCAACCATTGGCATGCCACACTGGGTCACTGGCCATTTATTTCCCCACCTATTCACAGGAAGAGAGAGGTTCAGGGGTCGTGGAACACTAAAGAAAGTTCCTCATAACTTATGAACGGCTTGCCACAAGACCACCACAGTGCTTGAAGAAAGTATCAAGTTCCCGCCATTGCAGAAAGACTGTTGGGAGCTGGGGAGGGCAGGCGCACATGCCCAGGGCTGACCTGTACAACTCACAGGCTTTTAGGTCACCAAGAAGGTGAACATGGAAGGCATATCTCCTTCCACGCCAGTACACGGCTCTCATAGCTCACACAGCACTTCAGTCCTGAGGTAAGGCCACCTCTCAGTTTTGAGCCTCAAATATTTCAGGACGGGGCGGGTAGGTGGTGGCGCCAGCTGATGTCAAGGTGGCAAAGCTTTTTCCTGCCTCCGGAGCTCCTGCAAACAGGACGGATAGCGTACGAGCTGTCAGGTCAACGCCGAAAACTTAGAAAATCAAATCCGAGAGGAGATGGAGCTACCGGGATTCCATAGCACCCTAAAGAGCAAGAGGGGATCTGAGGGGCTCCACCTTCAGGACGGGCCCTGGTGGCTACTTATGTACTGAGACAGAGATGGTTGCCAGAGGGCAGTGGAGACGGATACACAGGCGTGGCCTCGGCTCCATCAGGGGTGCAGGGCTCCAGGAAGCAGTATTTGCTCCCTGGACAAGGAGTGGAGGAGCCACTCCTGCGCCAGCCCCCAGCAAGGTAGAGAGAGAGGGGACAGGCCATCTTCATGCTTGAAGAGCCGGTAGGCAGCAGCTGAGGGATGGCAGGCCACAGAAGAAGAAGGGCAGGAGGCTACCGGGACGGTTATTGGAAGTGAGGTAAAAAGAACTTCAGGACCTGCACACAAGTGACTTGGCCAGGCTGGAGCTCTGCAGAGAGGCAGAGTGAGTTGCCTGGCACTCGGAGCAGCCTTGCTTGAGTCAGGTGGGCTCCTGGCATGGAAACCCTTTCTGCTGGAGCCCCTGGCTCAGAGCACCCAGACGAGGAACCTCCCTCGCTCCCATCTAACAGTTTGCTTTCTGGGCAACCTTTACCAGCTGCGAGTTCCATGCTCACAGGAGACTCAGGGTGTCGTGCTGACATTTCATCTTCTCCAAGCTGCTTGTCACCTCCATGTTTTATTTCTACGCGGCATGTTAGAGGGTGGTATCTGGCCAGCCACAGAGCCCACTGAGCAGGTCTGGCCTTTTCTTGGGGAACATTTGAAAGGTTCTTGGCAGGACCCCGAATACAAAGCTGGAAACGCTCCAGAAGGGGAAGGAAGAGAGTTGCAGAGAACACGGAGACATTCCAAGCCTCCGATTTAGGAGATCACCTGCTGGCAGACGCCACCAGACGACCCCAGGTGCATAAAGGCAGTAGGGCAGACCTGCAAAGACAGCCCCATAGGAGTTTCGAGATCAGAAGGAAGTGGCAGGACCTGGCTCTGCAAGAGCCAAGCTCTGGTCTCACCTCTACTGTTTCCATCTCTGTGAGATGCATGCCTGATGCTCTCTGAGAGCCCATCGTGTCCTCTCCTAAAGTTAGGTCACAGGGTTCTCTGCTTTGTAAAAGACCCATGCTTGGTAGACTAGAAAAATGCCACCTGGACAGGAGGGATTAATGTTGTCCTTAAAACCAGACACTAGTCACCAGAAGCAGGCTGCCCACTGAGTGAGATAGTTCCCTGGCTGAGGACCCAGGCAGAGAAGTACACAGGCCACCTTCACTGAGTCTGTGGCTGGAGACATCTGAGTTAGCAAAGGTCAAGCTATCTGGAACTCACACACATGCCTGTGTTCTGCACGCTTTGGCCCCAGGGGAGGAGGCATCGTTTAGTGTGAGTTGAGACTCAAAAGTGACAAGTGAGTTGGACAAGAAGCAGGTCAGCATGCTGGGCGGCGGTGGCACATGCCTTTAATCACAGCACTCGGGAGGCAGAGGCAGGCAGATCTCTGTGAGTTCGAGGCCAGTCTGGGCTACAGAGCGAGTTCCAGGACAGGCACCAAAACTACACAGAGAAACCCTGTCTCGAAAAACCAAACCAAACCAAACCAAACAAACAAACAAACAAAAGAAACAGGTCAGCTTTAGGAGCCTGAAGAAGGGTAAAAACTCAAGTCCAGCTGTAAAAGTAGGAGAAAGATGGAGGTTCAGGATGGGGGATGTGGGAACCAAGGAGAGTTAAGTTTCTAGGATACTTAAATATTAGTGGGAAGGAGCCAGATGGGAGAGGACAGGAGAACGGGAGGAGGGAAGTAACCGATGGTTTGTGTAAGGTCCTAAGGACAGGACCTCGGATGCCGCCTATGGTGAAGGAACCAACCCAGTGTAGAAGACAGCGGTGCCTGTGCATGGATGTGTGCCGACACACATATGCTTGTGTCCGACACAGGGTGGATGTGTGTGAGGGCATGCCACTGGCAAGCCAGCAGCTCCAGGGATCCTCTCTCTCTCTCTCTCTCTCTCTCTCTCTCTCTCTCTCTCTCTGTCTCTGTGTGTGTGTGTGTGTGTGTGTCATATGCACACATACCAGCACTAGGATTACAGATAGGTGCTGCTGCGCCCTGCTTTTACATGGGTGTTGGAGATCTGAACTCAGGTCACATGCTTATGAAGCAAATGCCTTGCTCAGTGAGCTGTCTCCACAGCCTGTTTTTGAGTAGCTTTAGGTCCTTTCTTTGTTTTGGGGTTTTTTTTGAGTGGGGGAGAAGATGTGAGACAGGGTTTCTTTGTGTAGCCTTGGCTGTCCTGGAACTCACTCTGTAGACCAGGCTGGCCTGGAACTCATATGGATCCACCTGGCTCTGCCTCCCAAGGGCTGGGATTAAAGTCGTGCGCCACCCGCTGCCACCGCCACCGCCGCCACCACCACCACCACCACCTGGCTGGGATCCTGTTTTCTTTTTCCTTCCTTCCTTCCTTCCTTCCTTCCTTCCTTCCTTCCTTCCTTCCTTCCTTCCTTCCTTCCTTCCTTCTTTATTTCTTTCTTTCCTTTCTTTTTTTCTTTTTCTTTTTTTTTTTTTTTTTGCTTTAGGTCTTTTCAATGCCTGAAAGAGTTATAATTTATGCAACAACATAGAGCTGAAAATCATATAGGTGTCTGTGCATGCATGCATGTGTGCATGCGTGCATGCCTGTATGCTCAAATACATGTGTGTGGGTGCAGTGCAGCAGAGGAGGTCAGAGGTTAACTTTTGGGAATCAGTTCTCTCCTTTACAATGTGGTTTCTGGCTCTTCAACTTTGGTTTCAAGTACCTTCTTTACACATTAAACCATCTTGCCAGCCCTTGTGAAAGTTTGTGGGCTAAAATTTCAGTGTTTGTATACTTGTGTCAATGGTTTTTACCAGCTGGAAGTTGGGAAGGGGTATGGGAGAGGAAAGTGGGGGACCAGAATGAATGAAAATAAAGTATGATATCACGTGTGTCTAAAGATGTCGTAATGAAACCCAATACTTTGTACATTAACCTAAAAAATTAATAGAAAACAATGGGCTGGGCATGGTAGGGCATACCACCACTCAGGAGGCAGAGGCAGGTGGATCTCTGTGAGTTCAAGACCAACCAGGGCTACATAGTGAGTTCTGGTCTCAAAACCCCCAGACAAAACATAATAAAAATTAATAGAAATTATGACTTTTAGTAGTCTGTGGTTTTCTGTATAGTTGTCTGTTTTCATTTGGATTTTCAAAGTAATGGCACAATTTCATATGAACCTGCATGTAATTCTTTTTGCATGCAATCTCTATGCAATCACATTCCCTTTGTAGCACTGTTGATATTTCTGGATTTTTTTTCTGAGACAGTGTATCTCTGTGTAGCCCTGGCTGTTCTAGATCTCACTCTGTAGACCAGGATGGCCTCATATTCAGAGATTTTGCCTGCCTCTGCCTCCCGATTTTAACTGAAGTCACAAGCCAGATGTGGTGACACAGGCCCATGACCCTAACTAACACTTAGGAGGTGGAGGCAAGAGGGCCAAGTGTTCAAAGCCAGCATCGGCTGTATGATACCCACTCTCAGGAAAATGAAACAGGTCAGCTTTAGGAGCCTGAAGAAGGGTAAAAACTCAAGTTCAGCTGTAAAAGTAGGAGAAAGATGGAGGTTCAGGATGGGGGATGTGGGAACCAAGGAGAGTTAAGTTTCTAGGATACTTAAATATTAGTGGGAAGGAGCCAGATGGGAGAGGACAGGAGAACGGGAGGAGGGAAGTAACCGATGGTTTGTGTAAGGTCCTAAGGACAGGACCTCGGATGCCGCCTATGGTGAAGGAACCAACCCAGTGTAGAAGACAGCGGTGCCTGTGCATGGATGTGTGCCGACACACATATGCTTGTGTCCGACACAGGGTGGATGTGTGTGAGGGCATGCCACTGGCAAGCCAGCAGCTCCAGGGATCCTCTCTCTCTCTCTCTCTCTCTCTCTCTCTCTCTCTCTCTCTCTCTCTCTGTCTCTGTGTGTGTGTGTGTGTGTGTGTCATATGCACACATACCAGCACTAGGATTACAGATAGGTGCTGCTGCGCCCTGCTTTTACATGGGTGTTGGAGATCTGAACTCGGGTCACATGCTTATGAAGCAAATGCCTTGCTCAGTGAGCTGTCTCCACAGCCTGTTTTTGAGTAGCTTTAGGTCCTTTCTTTGTTTTGGGGTTTTTTTTGAGTGGGGGAGAAGATGTGAGACAGGCTATTGACATTTCTTTAGCATTTGAATCAGTTCATATTTGTCAGCTGTCATCTGTCATGTCCAGTTAGGCTTCGTTTTGTTAGCGCATTTTCTCCTCCTCTTCTAAATTATTAGTCAACCACTTAACTAATGCATGTCTTAGCATTCTTTTAATATAGGTATTTAATACTATGACTGCCTTGAAGAATAGCTCTCTTCTTACAATACTTAGCATTTTTATTTTACTTTACAAATTCTCAGTAAATTGCATTCTGTTCTAGGTTCCAATAATCATTAATGGGAGTTTTGTAATTTAGTTACTTGTGATTTAATTTAATGAGAAAGTGTAACCTGTGAAATGTGGAATTATATATATATATATATATATATATATATATATATATATATATATATATATATGTATCAGTAGGATTTTTGAGACCTAATATCTCCTTGGTCCTGGTCAGTATCATTGATATTTAAAGATAAGGTGTGTCATATTGATTGTTATTGCAACGGCTGCTACTTTCTTATCAGCTGACTTCCTTTCACTGATGATCATTATTTAAAATAATGGATCCAAACTCCCACAAACTGTTGTCACTCCAAATATGTCTAATAGTTTTTGCCTTAGAACGTCTGAGTTTGTAGAGTGTTCTATTATATTAGTCTTTTCTGCTTTGTATTGGAATCTAGTTAAAGTACACTCAAAATTTCTTTCATTTGAACTTGCCCAATATGATTTCTTTAAACTTACTTCTTTTTAATTATGTGAGTCTCTGTGTGCCTGAGTGTGGGTATGTGCATATGAGTGCAGTGCACAGAGAGGCCAGAAGAGGGCATCAGGTTCCAAATTACAGGTGGTCATGAGCTACCCCATCAATGTGGGTGCTGGGAACTAAACTTGGGTCTTCTATAAAAGCAATAAGTGCTATTAATCATTGAGCCATCTCTCCAGGCCTCAGTACATATTTCTATGACACACACACACACACACACACACACACACACTCAAGGGAACCTGAGCAACCCTTATCTCCAGAGTCAGTTGCTCCACTCAGCTTGCAGTTAGTGGCTAAGGGAAGGGCCATCTCCTCCAGAAAGTACTGCCCCCACACACACCCAGCTCCCTGGCACTCCTTGCACCCTCTACAGTGTGTGTTCTTTGGAGGAAGTTTTTTTGTTTTGTTTTGTTTTGGCGGGGAGTGGGGGGAGGGTGTTGGGAGGGGTTGAGGCAGGATTTCTCTGTGTAGTTTTAGTACCTGTCCTGGATCTTACTCTGTAGACCGGGCTGGCCTCGAACTCAGAAAGATCCGGTTGAATCTGCCTCCGGAGTGCTTGGGATTAAAGGTATGAGCCACCACCACCCAGCTGGGTTTTGTTTTTTTTTTTTGTTTTTTTTTTTTTTAAACAGATATTTTCCCTGTAGCTAATACAGTTTCCGGATTTCATCTCAGCATACGGATCTGCCCATAGCAAAGGTGGGCAGGAGGGAGGAAGGGTGTGATGACCTTGGACATTTAGGGTGGGGAGAGTCTTTGCTATGTGGTTCTATGAAAAGAAGCAAGGCAGGGCTAGACAGACCTTCACCGCTGGCTCCCTGGGCAAGCCATGCCCTATCCAGGTCCTCATGCTTGTGGCGCTAGAGTCTCCTGTGCCCCATTGCACGGAGGTGGGGGTGGGGTGGGGGGGGGGGGGGTGCTGTTCTCCCTGTCCTCTCAGAACCCCATGCCCCTGTCACTCTGGGAAAGGCACCTTAATCCAGCTTTGAGTCTCTGCCACTGCCAGTAACCACTTCTCTCTCCTCTGGAAGGCAGATGGGATTAACAGATTGTAGCCACACAGGGATCTGCATGTGCCTCGGAGAAGACAGGTTCTCCAGCTGCCGCTGGGGAGGGAACTATGAAGCCTGCAATGCCCGCCTTGTTTAGAAATCTGCTTGCTGGGGTCAGTGGGTAAAGACGCTTGCTGTCAAGCCTGATGACCAGAGTTCAGTCCCCAGAACCCCCATATTAAAAGAAGGGAAAAATTCCCATAAGTTGTTGACCTTTGACTTACACACACACACACACACACACACACACACACATGCATGCACATACACACACACACACACACACACACACACACACACAATAAATAGTTTTTAAAAAGTCCTTAATCAAGCAGCCTGCATGATGCATCAAGATAGGATGGAGACCAACTACACATGACTGAATTCCCAAAGTCACACGCCTCAGATCGGAAGGAAATACTTAACTCTTGCACAAGACATAGATAGGGAAGTAGTAAACACAGGACTTCAATATGAAGGACATGGGGGCCCTTAAGAACGTGGGCTCTTTCTATCTTACTCAGCCACCATCATAAAGGCACGGCTCTTGAGCCCTAAAAAGATTCTGCTTGAGTTCCAGCCGTCACATCCACCCTCCAAGAAGCAGAGAGAGAGAAGGTTAAAAGGTGGCCCTGATTTTTTACAAAGGACTTCCTGGAAATACCACAGGACATTTCTGCCTATATTTCTTTGGCTACAAAGGAAATATGTGTGATAGCTCCACGTGAGGTCAGTCGGCAAGAGATGTCCCCCAGGGACTTCTAATGGGAGAACATGATGAAGAATTGCAGGTCTTGATTGGCCTGATTCAGCCACTCTGGTACAAAAAGGGACATCTATGGCTGGAGACATGGCTCAGTGGTTAAGAGCACATACTGCTCTTCCAGAGGATCTAAGTTCGATTCCCAGCACCCACATCAGGTGGCTCACAACCATCTGTAACTCCAGCTCCAAGGAACCCAATGCCTCTGGCCTCTGCAGGCGCTGCACTCACATGCACAGATACACATATCCATACTTAAAAATAATTTTTAAAAATAAAACATTAAGAAAAGAAAAATCTAGAAAGAAGTACCAGTGATTGAGCCATAGGACCGTCTTTCTGGAATGGCTGCCACACAGACCTCCAATGTTGGGGAATAGTATTTTAAGGTGTGTTCCTTTTGTTTATGTTGCATTTGTTTAACTCTGTGAAGATGTGTGACTTTGCCTGTGTAAAACACCTGATGGTCTAATAAAGAGCCGAACGACCAATAGCAAGGCAGGAGAAAGGATAGGCGGGGCTGACAGGCAGAGAGAATAAATAGAAGGAGAAATTTTGGAGGAGAGGTAGGAGGGAGAAGGAGCAAGAGAAGGAGGAGAGCCAGTCACCCAGCCACCCAGCCACCCAGCCACCCAGCCACCCAGCCACCCAGTCACCCAGCTACATAGCACAAGCCACAGAGCAAGAGTAAAAGTAAGGTTACAGAAGTAAGAAAAGGAAAAGCCCAGGGACAAAAGGCAGACAGGTTAACTTAAAGTGGAGAAAAGCTGACAAGAAACAAGCCAAGCTAAGGATGGGCATTTATAAGTAAGAATAAGCCTCCGTGTGTGATTTATTTGGGAGCTGGGTGGTGGGCCCCCCAAAGAGTAAAGAGCCAAAAAGCAACCAATAACACTCCAACCTCAGGGAGCATGTCTTAGGCCCCTCCAGTGGGGATGAGAATCCAGGGCCTTGGTGGAGTCCACTCCTGAATAACAGAAACTTTAGGAAGGGAAGAACATGTTACTCTGGGACCCCCAGGAAAGAGGAAATTTGACCTTGATTGATTTAAACACTCAAAGAGATGTGTGTCCAGTATATGACCTGACTGGCTGGGAAAGTAAGCAACAGCTGTGTATGTGAATGTTGAACTCGGTCTGTGTGGCCTGAACTCCTTTCTGCTGGGGAATCCCAAGCAGAATGTGTAGAGCAGGAACAACAGCATGCCTGTGGCATGAATTCTTCCTCTCTGGCCTTGCACGTCTACCTGAGACACAGAAAGAGATAGTGCCCTAAGGTGGGGAGAGCCTAGGACCCTTCGAGGCCCATCATGTGCACAAGGCACACACCCAGAGCCACCTTACTTTGCAGAGGAGAGGTAAGGCCACAGGGCCTCCATGAAGGCAAACCCACCCTGAGTGACAGGTGGGGGACAGACTTCCACTGTGGTTGACCAGGAAGACCCATCCCCAAGGAGGCAGGACCCATGAAGAGAACCTCAATGGCTGTCACCCCAGGCCTACCTAAACCTGGAGCTCCTCAAATTAGCCAAGGGGAAGTTACAGGAATACAAGCAGGACCTCCATGTCTGCTCAGGAGGCCAGTGATGGAGCTAGGCACATGTGGATCCATGGGAGGAATCCAGCAGTGGTACAGGACTGGACCCTGGACCCCAGATAAGTTTTGGGCTATCTAGTGTCTGGAGAATCTATCCCCGTCTACTTGTGGGCTAGCTGGTCCCTGGGAGTAGCCCCATGTAAATGTCCTGCTCTGACAAGCTGATGGGGATGTGGAAAGGGTGTGAGATAGGGATAGATTAAGCATGTGAAATGTGTTACGATGTCTAAGCTGTGTCCCAGTCTCCAAGCAACTGTCTCCTCCTGGACCTGTGTTTCCTCATCAGCAAAGTGAAGTCATGGAAGCTGCCTTTGGCTTCCCTTGGTGTGACTTCAAGCTTCCAACCACAACACCCTGCAAAGTGCTGGACCCGGAACCCTGGGCACAAGTGGCCAATTGGTTGCATTGTATTTTTAGGTAACTGCATAGCAGACTCCTGGGATCTGGGCTAGCCCACTGAAGGATGCTCCTTGCAGCTCAGGCATCCCTGTGAGCCTGTTGTGATATCATAGAGGTTGGCAGAGCGGGAACCTGCATTCCCGAGTGCCTGATTGTGGAACCTGCCCTGGGCACAGGGGCACAGAAGTCTCCAGTGCTTCCTCTCTAACTCCATGGTGGTACTAGGACTATGAGGAGGAGGAGATTGCAGCCTTGTGGTGTCTGGAGTAAAAGTAATTACTCCAGGGTTAGCGGCTGCATGTGTTTGATCTGACTCCGAGTCTAATGAAGAAATATCCCCAAGCAGGCATCTGCCCAGCTTGCCTTGGCGTTGGTGCATTTGTGTATAAAGCTCAGCTTGCTTGAATTGCAACCCATTTTAGGTGGTGAGAAGCCTTCTGCCCACTTTGACTCCATCACCCCCTTTATACTTCACCCTGAGCATTGTTTTCTGGGGTGCGAGATGGAGCAAGACTCTGTAGAACTCAATGGAGTTTCACGGGGCCTTGCAACATTTGGTATGCTAGTGTGGTTTTCAATGGGGACCACCATGGTTTCCTCATCATGGAATGAATATTCCATGTGACCAGGGTGGCTCTGTAGCTATGGAAGTGTGAGGTCACGCCTGTGAGCACAGGGAAAGGGATGCGGGCACTCAGCTGGATTTCTCCTTTTCCCTTTTTATTTAGTCCAGGCCCCCAGCCCATGGGATAGCACTGGCCACATTCAGGGTGGGTCAGTTGATTCTTTCCACAAATGCCCTCGAAGACACCCCCAAAGGTGTGCCTCATCAACGCTCCAGGTGTTTCGTAATCTAATCAAGCTGGCAATGGACACTTACCTAGACACCTATGTCACCCAGCAACAGCTCAGCCCATAGCACAGCCGTCTACGGCATGCCTGGGAACACTTCTCTTTTGACCCAAGGTTTTATGCAAATGAGAAAGACAGCCTTATGTTAGTTCACTCAGACAGAGGGACAGAGCCCGCCATACCCGCCATACCCACTGCGGTAGCTGTGCTAAATTTGAAGCTTCAATGTAAGCTTGAGAAGACAAACATTTCTTATCAAGTAAATATTTTTGGCTTTCTGGGTCTCAAGTCTCTGTCACAGCTACTCAACTCTGGCGTTGTAGTATGACGGCAGCCGTGGACAACATGTGGGTACAGGGACATGTGCTCATTCTAGTAGAACTTGATCTATAGAGGCATGAGTGGGCTGGGTGTGGCTCACTGACCCTTGGTTTGGGGTCACACCAGTTGTTGCTATAATCAAAATGGAATCGGTGTAGCTAGATGAGAAAACCGTGTGTGTGTGTGTGTGTGTGTGTGTGTGTGTGTGTATGTGTGTGTGTGTGTGTATACAGATATGGAAGCCAGAAGTTGACATCAGGTGTCTTCTCTTGCTCTCCATTTTGTTGTTTGGGGTTTGTGTGTTTGTTTGTTGAGACAGACTCTCACCTAACCTGGAGCTCTACAATCCAGCTAGTCCAGCTGGCCAGCAAGCCCCAGGAACTGCCTGTCTCTGCCTCCCCAGCACATGTTTGCGGATGCCCACTGCTGCATGTGCTGGGGGATCCAAACTCAGGTCCTGACCTTACACAGCCAACACTTTCCTTACTAAACCATCTCCTCACCCCTTAAGCAGCTGTTTCTGGCCAGTGGAAGCTCTCCCCAAAGTTTGAATTCGGGCCCAAGACCCCTGCCACCCTAGGGACCCAGACCACACAGAGAGGCTGCATTTGCTGCTATCTACCCCCCCCCCCAAAAAAAAAGGGCAGAGAATCAGGGGCTGCCTTTTAGTTCTTTGCCTGGAAATGTCCTGGGTTTCTTCCTGGACCTCCCTGAGGAGAAGCAGTCATGGCCACACAGATGCAGACGGAGCCAGGAGGACCTCTTTCCACCATAGCTTGGGTAGACACCTGACTGCCAGCGGAAGGAAAATCATAGTCTCCTCCTCTTACCCGTAGGTGGCAAATTCCCAGACACCCTTCCCCCCCCCAACCAGGGAATACAGAGGTACCAAACACCATAAACACCAGGGCATCCCAATACACACCTATGGTAAAGGTGAACTCATAAATCAGGCACAATAATACATTGAAACAGTAGCTACTAATAAAATAGATCAATACAATACCATATTACAATACGAGTTAGGAGAATGTAGCCTTTCACTCTCCAGATAGCTAACTGTACTGCCATTCCTGCCGTGATGCGATGGACCTGTGCCTGCACCATGAGCTGAGGTGATGTGGATGATACAGGCCTTACAAATAAGCATGGACTACCACAGACAACCTGAAAATACATCAGAGGAAGAGCATCTGCTCCCTGTCAGTCTATTGTAGGTGGAGTTTTTCTGCGTTTCAGCAGCCACTTCCCAAATAACCAACACAGAGGCTTAATATTAATTACAAATGCTCAGTCGATAGCTCGGGATTGTTACTACCTAAGTCATATTTAAATCAACCCATATTTCTTATCTATGCTTTGGCTCATGGCTTGTTACCTCATTTTCTACATGTCCTGCTTCCTCGGCAGCTGGCTGGCATCTCCTCTGACTCTGCCCTTCTTCCCATCATTCTCCTAGTTTGATTGGGACAATTAGCTTGTTATTAAACCAACTAAAGTGACAAATCTTCACAGTATACAAAAGGATTATTCTGCAGCAATCTATATTCATTCAGGAGTGATGCTGTTGGGTAGGTAGTGTACACTGTATGGATACACTGAATGCAGTGTCCCAGGTGGCTGGAATAGGTCCACCCAAGTGTGGTGGACTGTGTGTACAAACAAGGATACAAGTATGGAGGCCAGAAGTTGGCCCTTAGAACAGTGCACCATGTGCATTGCTTATTTTTTCAGTTTTCCATCATATATTTCTGGGTAGTCATTGGGTATCTGAAATTCCATAAATCAAAACCTGGAATAGGGGCGGGCTACTGCACCGGATACTCCAATCAGGCATGGAAAGAAATACTCCTGCCTGGGAGGGGTCGCTGAGGTCGCTGGACTCCAAGAGGGCAGGAAGAGTATTCTGAAGAGGACAAGGAGAGAGGGGTTCCCTAGGTTAAGGAGCCAAGCAGGAAGCAGGCAGGATGGAGGACGGCCCCCAGCCGGGAAGGTTCGGTGAGCAGTCTCCAAGCAAAGCCTTCGTCTCCAGGACAAAGGACAGCCAGAGGGAGACATTATTAAATTTGTGCCGCAGGAAGACGAGTCTCGTGGCCATCTGCAGCATGGGTGAGAGGAGGCTGGAGACAAGAGAATCAAAGAGTCCTTTCAAGATCTTGGCAAGCAGTGGTGGGGGCGGGGGAAGATTCTGGATCACTCCAGGAGGTAAAGGCAGGCAGTTAAGGGGGACTGGAGACGCACAGGCTCTGAGATGGATGACTGAGGTGGATACTGGGGACCATCTTAGGAAGCACAGAGGAGCAGGCGTAGGAATGGAGATAACTTTTCTGATGTGGTAAATCCGAGGTGTCTAGGAAACCCCGGAGTGGCAAAGGATGCCTGGAAGCCAGGGAGTGGGCAGCTGAGGTCCCAGGACTCACTCGGCCCTCAGGACTTGCATTCACCCTGTCCACTGCTCTGCTTGCACAGTGAGGCCGTCTGGAGGAAAGCCAGGTCATGGCACAGCCACGGGACCAGACGTGTCACAACTTATACCCAGGAATATTAATTTCCAACAGGTGGGAAGTACAGGCCAGGGAGAGTAGACAGGAAAAGACCTGGGCACCCATTTATCAGGGTTTTAGATCAACCAGACCAGATGTTCTACACACAAAAAAAGAAAAAATGCAAAGAATTTCATAATTTATTCCGCAGACAAGGAGTAGAGAAGGGCAGGGCAGGCAGCCTGGGGTTTCAGGTCAGACAGGAACTGTGGGGCTACTTCCCATAGCGGAGGACAGGCAGTGCCAGACACGTCCCACCATGTCTCTTTGGAGGGCAGGAGCAACATTGCCGTGGAAGAGCAATAGCACCTGCCTCCTGAGGTCCTTCCATCTATCCTCAGGAGGGAGCCCGGTGACCCAGACACTCACCATCCCCTCTCTGGGGTGCTTATGACCTGGGAAACTGTGGGCCAAGACAGGCTAGCCCACATTCTCTGGCCAGCTCTGCCAGCCTCCTTGTGGACCTGGCCATGTGGTCTCGCTCTCCCAAGCTCAGGGAGAGAAGCCTGGGAAGAGGTGAAGAGGGGCCAGACCCCAGGCTGTGTACAACAGAACCCAGAATGGCACCTCAACCCAAGCATTGGCTGAAGAACTGGCATTTAAAAAGCCATGGTGGGGCTGGAGAGATGGCTCAGAGGTTAAGAGCACTGGCTGCTCTTCCAGGGGCCCAGAGTTCAATTCCCAGCAACCACATGGTGGCCCACAACCATCTAGAATGAGACTGGTGCCCTCTTCTGGTGTGTAGGGATACATGCAGGCAGAACACTGTATACATAATAAATAAATCTTTAAAAAGCCATGGTGAAGCCAGGTGGCTGTGACGCACACCTTTAATACCAGCACTTGGGAGGCAGAGCCAGGCGGATCTCGGTGAGTTCGAGGCCAGCCTGGTCTACAGAGCGAGATCCAGGATAGGCACCAAAACTACATGGAGAAACCCTGTCTCGAATTACCAAAATAAATAAATAAATAAATAAATAAATAAATAAATAAATAAAATAAAATAAAATAAAAGGCCATGGTGCCTGTCCAGTGAGATGGTAAAAACACTTGCCACACAGGCCCAATGGCCTAAGTCCTAATCCCCAGAATGGCGAGAATTGGTGCCATAAAGCTGTCCTCTAATCCACACGGTGAGGTTCCAACGTGGGTGCCGGTGATCAAACCTGAGTCTTTTGTAAGAACAGCGCATGCTCTTAACAGTTCAACTCTTTCTCCACCCCCAGCAAATAATTTTTAAATTTTAAATAAGTAGATAGCAGCCCTGGTTTCTGTCTCGTTTCATTTCTATTACCATTGCTATAATAAAACACCCTGGCAAAAAGCAACCCAGAGAGAAAGGTCTGATTTTATCTCACAGCTCCAGGCCATCGTCCACCAGAGCAAGGAAGTAAAGGCAGGAACTTGAAGCAGGTAGCCACACCACAGCCACAGTCAAGAGCAAAGAGAGGATGTGTGGTACTCAGTTCACATCCTGGTTCACATCATGCTGGTACTCAGTTCACATCCTCCATGTTTATATAACCCGGGACCCAAACCAAAGGAATGGTACTGCCCAATTTTAGACATCAATTAATGAAAACAAGATGATCCCCCACAGAGACACCACAGGCCAACCTCCAGTCCCTCATGAGACTCTCTTCCTGAGTGCCTCTAGAATGTGTCAAGTTAACAATTAAAATTGTCAACCATCAGCTTCCACACGTCCATAAAGTACAAAAGTCTGATAAACTAGAGCCCAGGTGGGTCCTTGGAAGCTCACCCTGACCCCCTCAGGCTGGACTGACCCCAGAGTCTGTGCCTCAGTTGGTGAGAGGGGCTGACTGACAGAACACCGGTGCAGTATTTTATTCCATTAGACGGAAGCCAGGGTTAGGGCTTTTGTGGCTATAGGAGAGCCTTGTGTCCTGAAAAGATGAGACCGCTCGGATTATCAGGCATGAATTCAAACTGAACTTGGGACATATGTCCGGGGAGTGTGGGTTGAAAATCTAAACAGCCCTCATTACTCCTTTAAAAAAGGGACATCTTTCAGGATGGAGAGATGGCCCAGTGCGTAAAACACTTCCCTCACAAGCATGAGGACCCCAGCTTGATCCACAAAACCCACATGAAAATGTCTATAGCAGTGGTACGTACTTGTAACCTCAGCATTGGGGAAGCTGAGACAGGGGGATTTCTGGATCTCACCAGCCAACCACTCTAACATAAATAGTGACCTTTAAGGCCCACCAGAAATGATGTTTCTAAAGAGTAACGCCCACCAAGGTTGTCTTTTGGCCTCCACACGTGTGCACACGTGTGTATGTACCTGTGCACGCTCACTATAAACACACACAGAAATAAAGGGACATCATTTGGAAATCGCCAGCCCACCATAGTGACTCCTCCCTCACCAACTGCATGCCCAGGGAACACTCGGGCATAGCCAGTACCTTAGAGTAGGCATCTGCCAGCCACAAGCCCAACAGGGACAGACTGTAAGGTACAGGACATGACCACAGCACTGGGTCTATACCGTAGGCTCCAAGAGTAGCAATGTAGAGAGCCAGCAGGACCAGGCAGGGCACAAGTGACTGGCACAAGGTCACCACTGTTGGACTCCAGCTCCCGGAAGGAGCAGCTCAGCCTATGAGGGCTTGCCAGCTAGGACCTACTAGGTGCATGCTAAAGGATGTGGGGGAGGATTGTTGGAAGCAGTGTGTAGAAGGAAGAGAGAAAGAGGTCTCACAGTAAGCCACTCAGCTATCTTCCAGGGTAGCTTGTCTCAGGGGTCCCTGGGGGGGGAAAAGCCCTAGCCTCCATTCTGTAGCTCGCTCTCCTTAGGCCTCGAACCCCCTCATCGGTAACACTGACCTCATGGCACTACCTTCTTGCTAATTTGCAGACTCCCTGATCAGGCTCAGTCTCTGTGGCGTAAAGTGTCGTCCCCAACCCGGGGCGCACGGGGACTCTCAGGGACCATTTGTTGAGGGAAGAATTAAAAAAAAAAAAATGAGTAGGTTATTCAGGATTTCAGAACTGGCATGTTGGGGAGAGGGGGGGTGAGGCTGGGTGGAGGGGGTAGAAGTGAAGCTTCCTCCTCCTCTGCTCCCCCCCCTACACGGGCCCCCTCGTCCTGAGTGGCTGGGCCCCAGTGAGGGAGCCAGCAGACCAGCAGCGTCCCGGCTGCCGGGAGCAGTGACTCAGCCGCCATCTGTTATCTAATGAGAAGATGACAAGCCAATTGGCGAGCGTCCCCCCCATCTCTTTAATATGGCAAATCGAAAAATGTGACTTCTCTTGATCTGTATTTCTGACTCGCTCACTCTTACTTCTTTTCATTCCACAGTGAACAGAGCCAGGGTTTGCCAGGCGGCCCTCCGGAGACTCCTCGGTGCAGAGCGTTATCTTTTGCTAAAGGTGAGGAGGGTCCTGCCCAAGTCACAGCCTCCCCGGCACTGCCATGGAACTGGATCAGCTCAAACCTGGTGTCGGTCGAGAACGTCAAATCCATAGCCCACTTCAGAGAGGCTACACTGCCGTGGTCAGTGACAAGCTGGCCGTGCAGGACAGGGAAAGTTGGAGGCTGCACCTTGGGTAGGGGCAGAAGGTGGGAAGGACCTTCGCTCCAGGCCAGTCCCATAGCTGACCCTATGCGTGCTTTTGGAAGTCCGTGTCTCTATCTGCAGGGAGGCATGGCTAAGCCCCAGTGTTCTGAAGGTATCCCTGAAGGTGAGGTCCTTCCTTTGGGACAAGGGTTCCAAGGCCTGGTAGGGCTCTGTACGCCTCTGGGCAGACTGGACATCCTCTTTTAAGAGGATATGGTCCACTGTAGTCAAGTTCCCTGTGTGTTGAGTAAGCCTTGGGTCTAGGCATGTATGTTAGAAGGAAGGCGGCACCCACCAGGTGCAAGAACTATCTACCACAGAGATGCATTTGGAAAGGAAGTCCCAAAAGTGCCAGCCTTGAGCAGTGAAGGCCACCTCTTCCTAATCAGAGGTCAACAGTAAGTCATGTGCAGCTTAGCCATAGAACGTATTGACTGACCCTATTGTTAGGAGGGTCCACTCTCTTCTCTCTGGAGTTTCTCTCTCTCTCTCTCTCTCTCTCTCATTGTTTTGTTGTGTTTGAAACAGGGTCTCATGCAAACTGATCTCAAGCTCACTGTGTAGACAAAGATGGATTTGAACTCCTAATGGTCCTGTTGAAGCCTCCCCAATGCTGGGATTACAGGTGTGTGGCACTGTGTATCTCAACTGTGTCTTCCTTGATCCTTACAGGCTCCCGGGATACAGGAGCCCTCTGGCCCCACAGATTATTTATTTTTCTTATGATCATAGCTCCTAGCTCATGGGGCCACACAGTGTGTCCATAAGAACGTACATTTAGGAATTGAACAAGCCAGGGTCTGGTTCCGCTTGAATGAAGGAACCCCTTTGAGATTTGGTTTCAGAGACAGGTGGATCTCTGTGAGTTTGAGGTCAGCCTGGTCTGCAGAGTGAGTTCCAGAATGGCCAGGGCTACACAGAGAAACCCTGTCTCAACAAACAAACAAACAAACAAAAACAACAACATTGATAAGGACAAGGAGACTCAGTTTCCCCACCTGTTCAACAGACTCAAATGCTCACCCCAATGACCCAGTGAGTCTGAGCAAATGGAGGGGTCAGGGCTCACTGTCGGAGCGACCACTGCTTCTCATCCTTGTGTCAAGTCTCTTCATCCCGAAATCTGGCCACCAGCTCTCCTTCCTGCCCGGACAGAGGACCTGGGGGGCAGGAGGGGCTGAGACATGGCCACGTGCTCTGCCTCAGTCCAAAAGCCCTGCTCACGTGACCATCGACAGTGGATTGATGAAATTAAGCACAGATGGCTACTTTGTTGTTGTTCTGTGAACTGACAGCTGCTGGTATAAAAATAAATTAAATTAAATTTCACATAAGTCAGACTTTTTTTTTGTATTTTTTTTTCAAAATGATCTAAGTTTCTCTGTGTTGTTGTGGTTAGATTGTTTTCTTTCTTTTTAACATACGGAGGCAGAGAAAACTCCAGGGCACCAGAAACACGAAGGAGAGGCTCATCCCTCCCCTGCACAGCCACCTCCTTGACTTTCTGAAAGGCCGTGGAGCTAACGGTTAAATCTCAGCTGTGCTGAATTCAGAGCTTCGGCTGGGAGGCCACAGAGGCCTGGTGTGAATCTGGGGCGGGCCCCCACCAGTCAGGTGAACTTGGGCTCTTTCCCTTTGCCTTCTTTCCCCGCGCTCCGGTTTACTGTTCCGTACAGGAGGTGAGAATAACGGCCCCTCAGGATGAGGCGTGGGGAAGCAGGCCCGGCTCCCGGAGCTCCGTGGCTCCCAGGTAGCTGTCAGTAGCTGGGAAGCTGTGAGTACGGCATCTTTATACACCGAAGCATCACCATGGGGTGCATGGGGAGACACCCCTCGTGCCTGCCTATTATCCAGAAGACTCTCAGAAGGTCCTCCCTGAAACCAGTCCTCGCCCATCCACACTCACCTCGGCCTCTCTGAGCCTCCCTTCTGCCCTCAGGACCCCTGGATAGGAATCCATGTATGCCTGCAGAGGAAGTGAGGACTTGGCCTGCTATTCACTGGCCATCCTGTGACTGAAGCCCTCAGTCACCCGCCGCCGTACCTAGGAACTCCCTTCTCCTCTCCACAGCCCGGCCTGGAGCCACTGGTTTCTTAAACACACTGCCTCTGGCCTCTGGTGACAGACTTAATGGGGAGCATCCAGCCCAGGTGGCAGATCAAAGCCCCTGAGGAGCTGCACATGCCACATTGGCTGACACATGAAGAAAGTGGTCTGGCACGAGACAAGATAGCCAGCCAAGGGGGGGGGGGACAAAGGTGGGAGAAACGTCCCAGGGCACTCTCAACTCTTCCCACAGTCCAGCTGTCCACCCAGGCGCTGCCCTTCCCTCCTGCCTACGCCAGCCCCACTCACTGCCTGCCGCCGCGACCAGATTGCTCTGTGAGTGGCTAGCTGACCATCCAGGGAGACGATGTCACTGCAGACACAGTGGCAGGCCGAGAGCGGAGGAGGACGCACACCCTGAATTCCCTGAGAGAGTGACAGGAGCTGAGGCATGGGGGGGGGGGGGCTGTGTGTCTGCGGATGTGAGGAAGGGGAGGGCCTCTGCACAGGTGTGGATGAAGGGGTGTGTGTTCAAGTGTGTCGAGGGGGGTGGGGACAGCGAGGGAAAGGCCGTGGAGGCCGCGAGCCAGGCTGTGGAAGCCCCAGGGTTCCGCGAGGACCAAAGGCTCATCTGTGGTCGGGGGGAGCCGGGGCTATGCCTTTCATCAACCCACGTGGCATGTCCAGCCTTGAATTCACTCCTGAGGATGAACACTTAGGCCTCCCTCCTCCTGCTCAGCCGCCAGGCCCACTGCCCCAGGGAGCTGAGGGCCTGTGTAGGTTACAGCAGAGACATTTCTGGCTTCTGGGAAGGGGACAGGGGAATGCGCTGGAAGACCAGACAGACAGGATGCTACTGCAGTAAGCCAAAGGCAACCTAGGAATGAAGAGAACAAGATGGAAGGTGGAGGCAGAAGAGAGAATTTGGCACCCGGAGCTGCAAGAGGAGTTGGTTCTGGGCAGTTACTCTACATACGTCCCTAGCCAGATGGAGCCCCAAACCTCTCAGGAACATATTCTCACACCCTTTCTCATCTCGGGACCCAGCACAGCCTGAGGAGGAAAGGATAGCTCACAGAGGGTATTAAGGGTGAGAGGGAAAGAGAATTTCCTTAAAACACCTTTCTGAGACCCCGGGGTGGGAGCAGAATGCTTCTCTGACCTTGGACAAGGGCCTGGCCATCACTGGGCCCCCTGGTGACATCACCCTAGGGGGTTCAGGGTGCAGTCAAAACACCCTAGATCGGGTGGCTTACCAAGGTGTTCAGGGTGTGGTCAAAACACCCTATATTGGGTGCCTTACCAGGGGGTTCAGGGTGTGGTCAAAACACCCTAGATCGGGTGGCTTACCAACAACAGGTCCTGACCCGCCTCAGCGGCAAAAGCTAGAAGCAGCCCAGGACCCAGGAGCCTGCAAAGTCAGAGCCTGGGGTGGGAAGGCTCTTAGTCACTCTGGTCTATTCTGGAGACACACCGGCCATCCTAACCTTTATATGTATAAATCCATCTTTACTAAGACAAACTCTAGGTTTACATCCTTCCAGTTTTTTCTTTTATTTACTGCTTTTCTTTATTAATACCATGAGACATAACAGCATTAATAAATGAATGTAATATTAGAAAGAAAAGAAGGGAGGGTGGGAAGGGGAGGGAGGGAAGAAGGGAAGGAGGGAGGGAGGAAGCCGGATGGACCCCCCCCCACACACAAGGGTGTTAATCCACACATGAGGACTCTGCTCTCAGGATGGGTCACCTACCAAAAACAGCGCCTGCACATCCTCACCTGGGAAGAGAGAAGTCTACATGCAGGTTTATAGGGGACATGGACATTCAGTCTAAGGCAGCATCCACGACACAAATGATATGGACAAGAGCCATCGCTTCCCAGTTTGTTTCAGAAGCAGCTGAGCCTCGCTGCGAGTCTACTACACCCACTACGTGTGTGGAAATGACAGTCTGTCCTGCTCCCGTGAGAGAATCCAGAACTCCCTATCCTGAGGGGGCGGAGCTGAGTCTGGCCCTCCTCCCCCACCTAGGCAACGCCATGGTGAACATTGTCAGCCTGGCTGCCTCGAGAAACGCCCAGAAGGCAAAGCTCTAGGCTTGTCTGTGAGGAACTTTCTAGAGCATATTAACTGAGGAACAGCGGTCCACCCTAAATGGCATCATTTGATAGTCTGGGCTCCTGGGCTGCATGAAAAGAAAGCTAGACCGAGGTAGTGGAGTACACCTGTCGTCCCAGAATTTACGAGGCAGAAGCAAGGAGATCTCTATGAGTTTGAGGCCAATCTGGTCTACACAAAGAGTTCCAGGCCGGCTGAGGACCCTGTCTCCAAAAATATAAGTAAATAAGTGATTTAAAAAACAAATTAAAGTGAGCCGCGGAGTCCGTCTCTATCTGCTTCCTGTTGCTGGGTGCTGTAGAGTCAGCTGCCTCAAGCTGTGTGCCGGAATAAACTCCTCCTTTCTTGCCTTGCTTCTTGACAGGCTTTTGGTCGCAGCCACCCTCAGAGAGGGCAAATATGGTACGTCAGGACTGCTGATTCCCAAGGGAGGAGTGCTGTGGGATGTCCTTCTGCGTGCTGTGAATGTGCGTGGCTCCCATTGGATAATAGATAAAGCTATTTTGGCCTATGGCAAGAAAGTTTACAGCCAGTCAGGAAATCTAAGCAGAGATACAGAGAGAAAGGCAGAGTTGAGAGAGAGAGAGAGAGAGAGAGAGAGAGAGAGAGAGAGAGAGAGAGAGAGAATTAATTTAAGCCTCTGAGTAATTATTTTATAAGCAGCTGTGGGACTGTGGGTGGGGGAGATTTGTCCCGACCACAAGGCCGGCAGGGACACAGAGAAACTTTCCTCTACAGAGGAGGAGTCCTAAGGTGAAGTAGCCCCAAAGGACACGAGGCCAGCAGGTCCTAAGTGTCCTAACTGAGCATCCAGGGCTGTAGGCTCCTTGGACGGGGACCAGTGTGGAACTGAAACGCTAAGACACAGATCCGAGGTTCAGGAACCAGAAAAAAGCTCACTATCAACCAAACTTGGCCTGGTGAAGAGGAGTGCAGGCCTCCCTCCTCCCTTGGGGCACCTGGAGCCGTCCAGGAGACCTAGGAAAGTACCCTGGACCAGCAGTCAGAGAATTATGGCAGCCTTACTTCCCACAGCATCCCCTGGCACACCTGACTGCATGGTCAAAAGTACCCCACACTGTGGCTGGCTAAAACAGAAGCCACCGGCCACTACTGCCCACAGAACTCTTGAAATTGTAGCTAATACAAGGGAGGGACTGGAAAAAGCCCAAACTCACATTTTATTTCATCTAAATTAGCATTCATTTAAATAACTCCATGTGGCTAATAGCTTCCACACTGACTGCACAGTTTCAGACCGAGAGCTTCCGTTTTCTAATCTATAAACCAGGAATCCCGACCTCTCAGGAAGTTGAAGGATAACATAATAGTGATGATGATCATTGGCCATAAAGAAACATCATGAAACAAACACTGTCTTTTGAGAAACAGAGAGTCATCCTGTCTTTCGTCAGGTCCCCGGGAAGTCCTGGTCTTCAGGCACAGAGCAGGGAGAAGCAGACCTTGTGTTCATGGAATCCACTGAAGACTTGATCACCCCACAAACTGGCAGTCACCATGAGCTCAGCGAAGACAAAGGACAGCCAGTAAAGTGAGAGGCCATGCCATCCTAGATGGACTTTGTGGTCTGAACCTTCTCTTGCCCGTGAGATCAACTCTAGCCGAGAGCCTCCTAGATGTAGAGCTTCTGGAAGCCAAGTTGGGGAGTCCCTGCTGCTGACCAGTCTAGGTAGCCTGGACGGGAGACCCAGAGGACAAGCCAGGACTCAGTACACTTCTGCCTCGTGAATCCTGCCTCAAACAGAGCTGTCTATCCAGCGATGCTCTGACGCTGTCCATGAAGAATGTAGACAGTCTGTGGCCTCAAAACAACATGGCTGCCTGAGCAAGACCAGCACAGTGACAACGGAAGCTGACGCATCACTGCGGACCGGGAAAAACCATTTTAATGGTTCCACCCCCTGACGAAGAACTGCAGGTGCTCAATGCCTGCTGAGAGAGGGGGCATCCATTTCCTCCAGGGCTGAGCTTCCACATAGGCTGTCTAATCCCAAGTGGTCAGCCTTGGACACATAAACACAGGAACAAAGCTAAATAAACTCAGTAGGTTGTATATACATGTGTGTGCATGTGTGTATGTATAACAATAATAATTTAAAAAGAGATTATGAACTTGTAAGAAGAGTGATAAAGATGTAAGGCTAATATGTGAAGTTCTCTGAAACATTCTTTTGTTTTAGTTTTGGGGTTTTTTTGTTATTGTTTCTATTTTTTGTTTTGGGACCTTTTAAGATAGGGTTTCTCTTTGCAGCCCTGGCTATCCTCGAACTCACTCTATAGTCCAGGCTGGCCTCAAACTCACAGAGATCCACTAATAATGCAGCACTTGGAGGTCTACGTTAGGAAGAT
The DNA here is from genome assembly GCF_004664715.2 of Peromyscus leucopus. Classification (NCBI taxonomy): domain Eukaryota; kingdom Metazoa; phylum Chordata; class Mammalia; order Rodentia; family Cricetidae; genus Peromyscus; species Peromyscus leucopus. The sequence goes on from NC_051075.1 coordinate 74,919,608, forward strand.
CTGGAGTTCAAGGTCATCCTCAGCTACATACTGAGTTGAATGTCAGCTTAGGCTACAGAAGATCTGATTGTCCCCCGCCCCCCAACAATCTGTAGGGCACAGGATGGAGGAAAGACGTCAGCTCTGTGAATGAACTCTGTCTGGTCTAAGATGTCCTGCTTGGCTTCCTATTGCTGTGATAAGACACCATGACCAAAAGTAACTTGGGGAGAAGAGGGTTTATTTCACCTTACAGCTAACAGTCCACCATGAAGGGAAGAAGTCAGGGCAGGAACTCACAGTAGGAACTCGGAGGCAGGAACTGAAGCAGAGGACCTGGGGGGACCACTGCTTACTTACTGGCTTGATCCCCATAACTTGCTCAGCCTGATTTCTTATAGACCACAGGACCATCTGCCTGGGTGGTACCACCCATAGCGGTCTGGGCCCTCCTACATCAATCATTCATCAAGGAGTGCTCTACAGACTTGCCTATACAACCAGTTGGCTGGAGGCATTTTCTCAGCTCATGTTTCCTCTTCCCAGATATTCCTAGCCCATGTCAAGTTCACAAAACTCCTAACCATCACAGAGGGGAGCCAGAGCCCTCCATCTTCTGACCTAGGTTTTCCAGTTCAGTAAAAAAGATGCTGAAGCCACTGAACTTTTTTGGTTGGTAAGAGCTGTGGCTTTCTCGAGCCCTACAATGTCTGTCGATGAACAGTAATGTCCACTCATGGCCAGACGTGAAGCTAAGGTTGGCATTTTTGTTGTAGTCTCCATTAGTGAAGGAGACTGTATGGTGTGTGGACTCCTGAGACAGGACAGAGACTGAGGCCTGGGTGGGGGGTGAGACAGAGCCAGCCAGACTGCTCTGTGACACATTATTTTGTGCTTGCCAGGCTGGGGCTCTCAGCCTTCTACTTAATGGCTTCTACATCAGAATGTCCTGTCCCTGCTGTGGCTACAGTCCCAAACATCAGGCTGTAGGCCCCACCGGTTTGCTCACCCTCAGACAGGAGGTGTGAAGTGGACCCCTGAGGAGTGAGGAAATCATTAAAGGCCTTTGGTATTTTTTTAAGGACATTTGCTATTGCTATTACCACAACGCCACAGGCTGAGTAAGTTATGAAGGAAAGAGGTCCGTTCTGATTCATGGTTGTGGTTCAAGGTCAAGAGGGACCTCTGGCGAGGGACGCTTGCTGGAGGCAGCACAGAGTGTCACACAGGATGAGTTACAGAGATGCTCAACTGTCTCCCAGTCTCTCCCTTGTTTCCTATTTTGTTCTGTTTGAGCCTGTAGTCCAGGCTGATCTTGAACTTGTAGCAATCCTCCTGCCTTGGCTTCCCAAATTCTGGGCTTGCTGGTGTGAGAGGCTAAGTATGACTTCTCCTCCTCTCCTTACCAAGCTTCAGATCCAATCATAGGGCCCACCCGGATGACTTCAATCCTTTGCATCTCCCAAAGGCCTCACGGCTGAATGCCCTGTAAGGCACGTCAACTTCGTGTCAGGGACTAAACTCAGTGCGTGTTTCAGGAAGCACAAACTGACTTTGGGCCGGTGAGGACAGACTCATCTGATGTAGACCTTCTCAGAGAAGGGCTGTAAAGTGTTTGCTTTGCCTGACTTCAACCCTCAGCACCCACATAAAAGAGCTGGGTGTGGCAGCAAGTGTCCCTGTAATCCCGACGCCGGGGAGGCAGAGACTGGAGGATCTCTGGGGATTCCTGGCCCACCGTTCTAGCTGAATCCGTGAGCTTCAAGTACATGAGAAACCCCATCTCAAAAAGTAAAGGGAGCTGGCAAGCTAGTTCAGCGGGTAAGGATGCACGCCAACATACCTGGCAACCTGAATTTGACCCCTGGGTCCCACATGGTAGGAAAGAGCCAGCTCCCAAAAGTTGTCCTCTGGCCTCTGACCATTGCAGAACACACACACACACACACACACACACACACACACACACACACACACTAACTAAACAAACAAGGTAGAGCAGCGGTTCTCAACCTGGGGGTCAAACAACCCTTTCACAGGGTCACATATCAGATATCCTGCACATCAGATATTTACATTATGATTCCTAACAGTAGCAAAATTACAGTTGTGAAATAGCAATGAAAATAATTTTATGGCAGGGGGTCACCACAAACTGAGGAACTGTATTAAAGGGTCACAGTGTTAGGAAAGGTGAGAACCACTGAGGCAGAGAGTGACTGAGGAAGACACAAGTCAACCTCTGTCCTCCACATGTGGGTACAAATGCACACCTGTGTACACACACAAAGAAGCAAGGTCAGAGTTCAGGATGAGCTTCTGCCACTTCTGATGGACTCCACACTAGCCCAGGTAGAAGGAGCCTTTGGACCAGACACATCAACACACAGACATACAGACACACAGGCACATGGACACACAGCGTATCGTACCTGTGGGAGCAGGGTTGGCCCACATGCCTCAGCTCTCTGAAACTATTTTCCCTCCTGAAAAGAGGCTTGACAACTGTTCCCTCCTCATACAGGGGGGAAGCAGAGGGCCGGCTGGTATAGCAGATCAGCTCCAGGCACCACGCAAAGTACACCATCAAAGACCTTCAGTGGGTGAAGACTCAAGACCATGTGCCTTGGAGCCTCAGAAGTCCTTGGCATCACAGAGTCACGCTACTACCAGGAAGTCGGTCCCTCGGGAACAATATAGCGGCTTGGACTGGGACAGAGTTCTCCTCTACAGGGCCAGTCCTCAGGGCTGAGACCCCAGCCACGTGGCCAGAAGAGCCTGGCAGCTGCCCGGCCCAGTAGCACCAAGAAAAAAGAGGATTCCAAGTAAATTAAAAACAAGCATGTGTGTTTCTCTTTGGCCCATCTGTGGCAGTTTCTCGAAGCACCAGCTCTCGTGGGGGAAGGGGGCAAAGCGGAAGTAGAACGGCTTTTGGAGAAGCTGGAAAAATTAGCAATTAGGAGGGGAAATTGTAATGAGAAAATGATCCTTAATAGGGCAAACACAATACTGCCGTGGCTTTCTTTTCTTGCTCTCTCGCCACAAACAAGTGATGACTTCATGTCTGGGTTTCTCTGCTTCCCTGTGGCAGAGCCAACTGGGAAAGAGCTGGAGAAAAATGTCTCCATTGTCCCTAGACAGTATCCCTGGCATCTGGGAAGAGAAGTCCCGTGTAACTGTGATGAGCTGGGACTCCTGCTGGCCCTCCCGGATGACGCGCAGATAGCCTCAGTCAGGATGGGCTGCATCATGCCGCAGTAACACACCCAAGCCCTCCGAGAGCATCTTACCTACACAGCTTGTTGACAGCAGTTCAGCTCATCCCTGTCCTTCGGGGACCTGGGATGGTGTGGTGGTCGGTTTGGGGTGTCAATCCGACTGAACCAAGAGAAAATTGAAACTTGCGGGGGCATGTCCAGAGAGGATAGACAGCGGGACAGCGGAGGGAGGGCATGGTGGGGGCAAGGCACCCAGGTGAAGAAGAAAAAGGCAGCCTAGGAAAATGCAGTCTGTGCATGCCTGCCTCCCTCTTGTCTGAGCAAGGGCTATTGCTGCTGCCTTGGTCCCTCCCCTGATGCCAGACTCCAGCTTCTTGGGCTGTTCTCATCGCTAGCAACTCTTCAAGGAGCTCCCATATTATTGTGCCAGATGAGGACTGCTGGCATTCCTGGGCTGAGTGAGGACCTAGTTCATTGCCTCTCCAACATGTATATGCCACTGTTGGATTGATTACCCAGCACCTACAGTATAAGCCATCTCACACACACACACACACACACACACACACACGCACGCACGCACGCACGCACGCACGCACGCACGCACTCTTCTGTTCTTCTAGAGAACCCTGCATCACACAGGTAACCACAGAGTCCATGTTGATTCATACCTCCACCACCACCATAAAGGGGACCATGACGCTGAATCTCTTGCTGCCATTAAAGCTCTCATCTAGAAGGGACACTCATTGCATACACCCATGTCTCATTAAACAAAGACGTCACTTCGACCATACTTTCTTCAAGGATAGCAACTGAGTTCCAAAGGAAGCTGAGAGGCATGTGCCAGCCCTCATGACTTCACTTCCTCAAGCATGGAAGATGGCGGTGATGACCCACACTCTCCTCACAGACCAGAAGAGAGTCTCCAACTTGTCCGTGTACTCATTGAGGTCTTCGTTCAGCCTTGTTCCCCTACACTTTTCATTCAGCAGTTGATGATATCATCATGCCTGATCTGTAATTCATTTAGCAGGCAGCCAACACTCCTTGAGGCCCAGCACCATGGATGAACGCAAAGTCCCACCTGCAATAGACCAAGGGAGGAAGACAGATAAGGAAGAGAGGTTCAGCAAATCAGGAAAGGATAACCAGCAGCTGCACTCATGAGACTCAAAGACACCAGCAGAGAGGAAGCAGAGTGGAGTGAAAGGGGACCCAGGGAGGGAAGCCTAGAGCACCCAGCCCTGCATCCACCATGTATGGCAAAGAGCAGCCCTTCTCACACCTGCTCCAGGCCGCAGGCCTGTTGGTTTCCCATCTGTGTTTTCCATGTTGGACCAGCTAGTGAGGCCCCACAGCCATACCTGCTGTGGACAGATCACTTCTCTGTGGCAGAGAGTGACAAGCGCTATGCATTAGGGCCCAGAGAAGTGGAATGTTTCACAGTCCCCCCATGGCTCAGCCTGTCCCTCCCTGCCTGCCCCAGGAGAGGCCAGAGCAGAAGAAACAGCTGGGCTGCCTGCACAGTGTCAGATAATGGTGGTTGTAACTCCTCCAGCGCCTCCACGGAGGAGGGATGAACGATGCATCATTTATGGGGGTCCGGATCTGTGCAGCTGGGCACCCACCAGCAGCTAGATGTGTATGAGATGATGGGAAAGTACCCAGGGGTGGCCTGCCCAGAGCTGCAGCTCTGTTCTTCTGAAAATTGAACATCACAGGCTGGGAGAGAGAGGCCAGGAGCTAACATTGCCCTGGACTGCACTTACTTCAGGTGACACGGTGGAGAGAGACAAACTGATTTATTATTTATTTGTGTTGGTTTTGAGAGCTGAGTCACCAGCCCAGATGAGGAAGGGGTCTCTGGAACAGCCCTGGGATCCTCTCATTGCCTCTAACCCTGATTTCCCACCTGCATGTTTGATTATTGTCACACACACACACACACACACACACACACACACACACACACACACACACCCCACTCCCTCACTACTGGAATCTCAGCTCCACAGGAACAGAGACCCTTGGGTGTTTTGTTATGACTCTGTACATGTAGACGTAAGATCTGTATGTGGCGTACATGTACGCCTATGCATGGGTTAGGAGGGGGGGCCTGCCTGCTAAGTTCCCTGAGTGGAGACCAAATACAACCTCGTGTTGGCTCCTCAACTTTCATCTTGTTCAAGGCAGCATTCCTTGTTCGTTCTCTGCTGCCTATGCCGGCCTACCCGACACACAAACTCTGGGCTCTCTCCTGTTCCTACCTCCCATCTTTCTGAGGAAACACCGGGGTTACAGACACACAGCTTTACATGGGTCCTGGGGAGCCGAACTTTGGTCCTCACGATTCTACGGCAGATGCTTTATCCGTCTGCCCAGATGTTTTGTTGACTGCTGTTTTCTCAACATCTAAAACAGGGCAGGGTCTGCAGTAGCTAAATAAATCCTGCTATTTGTTGACTGGCGGCTGGAGTTCAGGAGCTTAGTGGACAAGGTGTGGGAGAGTCGAGAGAAATTTGAATCCTAATTCTCTCTCGGACTAGCAGTGTGACGGCCAACCAGTATGTTCTTTGTGAATGGTCCAGGCTGTGTTTCCTTCTCTGTGATGAAGAAAGTCAGGTTGTTCTTTAGAGACCCTAGCAGGGGCATCGCTAGATAGATGGAGAAAAGGGAAAAGACTCACAGCTGCCACAAGCCCATCTTGGGAAGCAACACAAGACACAGAAATACATTCTGCATACTAGTATCTCATAGATGGAGGAAAATGTGTCCCCTCTACCCAGGGAACGTAAGCAGAGACCTTGAAGAGAAGCCAGGGATACTTCTGGGTGTCCTGTAGGGCACAGGATGGCCCCCAGCAAAGAACTGCCAAGCTCTCTATATAAATGGGCCTGGCATGTGGAAACTTTGTCCTGGACCAGAGAGGGCACCCTGGCCTCAGCTTTCCCATTAGTGAAGAGGAAGGGCCATGGGGAAGTCCCTCACAGACTTGAAGGCAAACCACAGCTGCCATACTCCAAACCTCCCAGAGCTCAGGAGACAGCTGAGGAGCAGAAGAGTGAGCAGCAGCTTTCCTGGGCACAAGGTGTTCTCCTGAGTTCCAGGGCAGCAGGTGATGCTAGGTCAGAAAGGCAGGAGCAGTGATGGCCCCTGAGGGCAACTCAGCTGGTCACATGGCACAAAGAACCTCCCAGCCTTTCTTTTTGATCTGAACCTTCAGCAAGGCCCCTGACCTCACTCTTCCCATCAGGCACTCTGTCCATCAACTGTGTTCTCCTGAATGGGCTCTGTATTAGTGACATTATTCATGCCGGTCAGAATATCTGATGAAGGGCAATGTAAGGAAGGAAAGGTTCACTTAGGCTTGTGGTTTGAAGGGACGCAGTCCTCCCTGGTGAAGAGGGCCCCATGGCAGGAGTGTGCAGTGTCTGGTCACAGCGCGTTCACAGTCAGGAAGCAGAGAGATGAACATGGGCGCCCACCTTGCTCTTTCCGTTTTCCTTTTCATCCTCCCTGGGTCCACCCCATGAGATGGTTCCACATATTCAAGATGGGTCTCTCCTCCTTAGTGAGATCTGTCTGGTCCTCACAGACCTGCCTGGATGTGTGTTTCCATGGTGACCCCATATCCAGTCAAGCTGACAATGAAATGAATCATCACAGGCTGTGACCCGAAGAGACAGAGTGAGTTTTGTATGAGGTGTGTCCACTTTCCAGACTGGGAGTGCCCAGTTCTAGAACCATCTCCCTGAACCCATCAGGGTCCTCAAGCTGATGATCCTGGAATTCTAGACTACTCTCCAGCATTCTGTCCCCTGAGAGCCATCTCCTAGGGATCCATAGGGCAAAGCTTTAAGGGAAACTCATCCCCTGTTTTTGGAATTGTGGAATCTAGTACTTGACATCTTGCAGAGAATCAGGTGACATTCACAACCACTGAGAACCAGGGCTGTCAACCTGATGGGTCTGACCTGTTTGCAGTCACTTGGGTAACAGTAGTGCTAAAATCAGGGTGTTCTAAATCCCAGGCTTTCCTCCTGGACGTGATGTCCCTACAGGGGTTGTCCATGACTACAAAAAGTTTTCACAGTCCCAGTATGCTCAAAATCGATTTGCTGGCACTTGGGGCCCCTACCAGTGGGGACACAGCTGGGCTATTTTGTCCAAGAGTCTGGCTGGAAAGGGGCCTTGTACTCAATAATGCATTCTCTAAATGAAGACATCCATCAGGGGGTGGAGACAGTGGAGCCCCCTCTTGGGTCAGGACAGAATACCACATCTGTCCCAGCCTGAGGCACCGGCTGCCTTTTTGAGCCTGCGGCTTCCCCAGCCCATGGGGCCATTTTGGGAGGGAAGAGCTCGCCAGTGCTGACAGGCCTGTTCCTCTGCCCAGCCGCCTGAATATTCCATGGGCTTGAATAATGCAAGCCCAATGCTTCCTATTGATCCAAACCAACCGAGGCTGCAGAACTGCAGAGAAAGGGTGGCCGGCTCCACGGCCTTCTCCGCCTGTGACTCTTTGAAGGAGAGGGGCAGAGTCCATTCCAGCTGAGCCGGGAGGATGGTTGATGGCAGCGATGGTTATTCCATCCATCCTCGGTAACATGGATCTAGTAGGGTGGAGAGATGGTGTGCTGGTTAGTTCTCGTCAACGTGGCACAAGCTAGGGCCACTTGGGAAGGGGAAACCTCAACGGGGAAAACGCCTCCATCAGATTAGCATGTGGGCAAGTCTGTAGAGCACTCTCTTATTGATGATTGGTGGGGGAGGGACCAGCCCACTGTGGGTGGAGCCATCCCTGGGCAGGCGGTCCTGGGTTATATTGGAAAGCAGACTCCGCAAGCCACGAGGAGGAATTAGCCAGTAAGCAGCATTACTCCGTATCTTCTGTTTCGGTTCCTGTCTCCAGGTTCCTGCCTCCAGGTTCCTGCTCTGATGTCCCTCCATGACCAACTGTGATTGGGATGAGTAAGCTAAAATAAGACCTTTCCTCCCCAAGCTGCTTTTGCTCATAGTGTTTATCACAGTAACAGAAAGCACACTAAGACAGATCATCACCACCCCTACACACAACCTCTGTGATATGGGACTCTCCTGTACTGGAGAGGAAAAGGCAGGGTTGGGACTCAGAGAAATCCAGGTTCCAGTGCTAACCCCACAGCTTGACGGCTGTGGCCCCACACGAGCTTGCTCAGCCCAAGCTCTCGAATCTGTAAACTGAAGACATTGTCTGTCAGTAATATTACAGGCTGAAAGGAGAGGAGACGCACAGACTGCAAACGTCAACATGCACTGACCCCTCCCTGCCATCCTCCTCCTCCTCCTCTTCTTCCTTCACCCCCCAGTCTCAGTACAGTGCTGTCCTGAAGTCTTCAGTGCCCAGGCCTGAGGAGCAAAAAGCACTTTCCACCCTTGCTTCCTGTGTGTGTTCCCTGTCTGATTTCTTATACCCACCATGAGCCATCATTCTGTCCATTGCTGATGGGAATCTCTGCTTTAAAAAAAAAAAAAAGGCGTGAGCAGGCAGGTCTTTGTGAGTTCGAGGCCAGCCTGGTCTACAGAGCAAGATCCAGGAAAGGCGCAAAGCTACACAGAGAAACTCTGTCTGGGGGGGGGGGGGGGGCGGGAATCAATTGACGCCATGCACTGAACACCCAGGGCCAGAGGCAGCTTCCACTATGCAGAGAGCCACCTCGTGACTCAGCCAAGTTCCCTTACACATTCTCTGGGCCATGTCACCACGCTAAGATTAACATTTTAACCCCCAACAAGCCTGTTACTTCCACACAGGCCCAATCAAAACCCAACGGAGATTTTAAAGGATTTGACAAGCTTTTTGCAACATCCAGAAGGAAGAGAAAACTTTCAAGGCTGGCCAAGACAGCTTGGAACAAGAAAAAAACCAAAGGGGGGAAATTTGCCCGACAAGATGTCAAAGCATATTATAAAGTAATTTTAATAAATATAATGTGATATTAGCACACGAATAGATAAATATATCTCAGAACAAAAACAGATGATTAAAATAAAAAACCAGACACATGTATACACTAGAATCTACTTCGTGAATAGAGATGGCGTTTCAAAGCAGCGAGGAGAAAGGCAGATTATTCAACAAGGGCTGGAACAATTTATTACCTGGAAAACAATAAATTAAAATACCCCCTTTCACATCATTAACAAAAATTAATGAAGGACTTTTTCTTTAATTGAAGGAATAGAAGACAGACTTAGACAAATACATCCATGACCTTGAAGAGGTTGAAATAGATTTATTGAGAGGCAAAATTCATAAATTTAGCTCCAGAATAGAAAAGTCTGTATGGATCCAGATGTGGGAGCATACACCTGTCACCTTAGCCCTTGGAAGGCTATATTCAGGAAGGCAAAAGGGTCATGAGTTCAAGGCCAGCCTGGGCTACTTAGTGAAACTTTGTATGAAAGGGAACAAAAAAAAAGAAAGGAAGGAAGGAAGGGAGGGAGGGAGGGAGGGAGGAAGGAAGGAAGGAAGGAAGGAAGGAAGGAAGGAAGGAAAGAAGACAAAACACTCTTTCAAGAAAGCTAAAAGAGAAATGAAAAACAGAAAAAAATAGAATTTACACACACATTACAACATAGTAAACACACGCCAACAGTACCCATAGGAAAGGAAGAATTGATAGTCACAGGATATAATTTCTTCAACCAGAAAACAAGAATAGGCTCAGAAGGGAACCAGGAAGGGTTAATTCACATACTAAAAGATCCTCAATTTATTAGTAGAAAAGAAAGAAAATGCAAATTAATTTGACATTTCTTTCCATCAGATTGGCAAAAAAAATTCAAATGTGCCAACATCAAGTATTGGAAAGCATACAGGGAAACGGGTTCTCCCCTCCACCGTGGTGGGCTTATCGACATCGGTGAGGGCCGGCATGTCGCCATCACGCCTTTAAGGATTTTACAAGGGGAGCTTGGGCACAGCCGAGCTCCATTAGAGAAGCCTTGGCCCTGAGAGTGCGTGCATCCTTTGACTCCTCCAGCAACTGGTCGAGCTGTGAGCGGTCAAATCGAGCACCAGCCTCCACTTGACAAGAACAAAGCGAACAGACTCCAGGGTCTGCCGGAGTTTAGTTCCTGCAGCCCTGCCCTGAACCCTAGCTCACATCCTTTCCTTCTGGAGAGTTAACAGTCCCAACTCTGCCTCCTGCTTCCCAGAGCCTTCTGGTGTGGACAGACATACAACAGCCACAATGCAGTGGCAGATATATATGCCTCAGGGATCCAAGAAAGAGGCGGGGGTGAGGCAATATGCAAGCGGGAGAACTTTGCTGGATTTGAGGGCCCCCAAACCACGAAACTGACTTGGAGACAGCTTGTCTCTGCGATGCTCTGGTGCTGAGCCCCAAGCCAGGTACGCAGGCCGTCGATGGTCACGAGGAAGGACTCCTCCAGCTGCAGTTGCTCCAGTCTCTCCTCTATTATGTACACCACAAAGCTGCCTTGTGCAGTGGGCTTTATCTCCACCCCATTTTCTGGATAAAGACATCAGGATACAGGGATGCCCGCCTTGGGATATAGGGATCCTCATTCCCTTGCTCTAGTAATGATGATTTCCCCTCAGCCTCATGCACTAACCCTGAGTCTTCCAGCCACCGATGCTACTTTTTGTCGGTTTATTTATTCGTGTGCATGTGTAGAGAGAGGTCAGTGTGGAGGTCAGAGGACAACGTTTTGTAGCTGGTTCTCTTCCACCTTTATGTCAGCTCTGGGGATTGAACTCGGATCACCAAGGTTGGCAGCAGTCATCTTAACTTGCTGAGCCTTCTCACTGGCCCCTGCCTGTCTGTCTGGGGCAGATGTTGGGTTTTTAGAAGTTAAAGCCTGTGTGGAGGTAATGGGTCACTGTGGGGAAGTCTTTGCAGGTATCCCATGGCCTGGCCCCTTTCCTTCCTTCCCCCCGTCCCCCACTCTGTTTTCTGTATATTAAGAAACAAAGAAAAGCCTCCTCCACAGGCTCCTGCCACCTTGAGGGTCTGCTCAAGTGGGCACGGTGAACCCTCTGAGACCGTGAGCCAGGATAAATCTTTCCTCGGGTTGCTTCAGTCAGGGCACAAGAGTAAAACTAATGCAACAGGTGGTATCTCTCCGTCATCTGTGTTGCTTTCCCAGCAGATAATGAATGAATGAATGAAATGAATGAATGAATGAATGAATGAGCAAGCCAGCATACAAGCCATGCAAGTCTTCACCCTAGCCTGTCCTGAATCTGTTCTGTACCTGGCCAGGCTCTGCCCACCGCAGCCTCCTGTGTATGGAAGAAGGTGCTGATGGGTACCCAGAGACTCATGTTAGCTTGCGAGAATTTACATTTTTTTTTTTTTATTAAAAATGTCACAGGAAGTCCACTAGGAGCACATGAAACCACTGCCAAGAGTGTACACGCTTGATATTAATTAAAGCAAAAGATGACAGCCCCCAGGAAAAGGAGTAATTTTCTTCTCTTGGATGAATGACCTTTCCAGCAGACTCTGCGCCACAGCTCTGCCTGGTCATTATCAGAGATCAGAGTGTTTCCGTGAGGTGGGGCTTGCCAGCTCTGCTCACCGCTTTCTGCCTCTCGGGAAGCATGAGGACTTCATTCCTTGAGGACCGTTCACTGTGGGTGTCTCCTGGCAAGCCCACAGTGACGTTCCTGGCAGTGATGAGAGTCCCCTTCAAAAAGAGCTTTGAATGCACTGAGCTCTGCTCCCCGCAGCCACCCCTATGAGAAGCCAAGTGGTCCCGTCAGCATGTAACTCCTCGCTCCCTGGATCTCGCTCACCTCACCGTCTCTGGCCTCTGGCCCACAGACACAACTTGACTGTGTCCTTGTTCCTCCAGCTGCCTCTCGCTGGCCACCTCCTCCAGGCCCCAGCGTTTCCCATTTCCAGCACCCTCACCTGACACCTGAGGCCTCATGAAGACTGAGGCCTTGTCTATCAGTCTCTCTCCCAGCTCACAGATCCTCAGTGCCTCCCCTCCATCTGAGAGCCCCGACACACAGCCCTCCCCTGAAGAATCCAAACCCCAAGCAATTAAACCTTATCTCCCCCCCACACACACACACACTGTAATCTCAGCACTTGGAGGCTGAGGCAGGGGGATTGCCACGAGTTCGAGACCAGACGCTTACAGTGGTCATTTGGTGTCACTGTATGTTCATGGTCACCTGCAGCCCCTCCCTGTCTCAGCAGCCAGCACCCCCTGCCCTCTTCAGGCCCCTCCTGCTCCTCACCACATAATGAGTTCATCTGGTTGGTCCTGGACGAGGATGAGCGCTCCTTTGCTCCCCTCCTCAAGCCCACCCACCTTCAGGGAAGCGCCACCCTCCTTCCTCCTCAGATGGTCCTGCAAGGCAATCGCTCCCACAGCACTCTCTGTGACATGGTCACCACAGCCCCTGTCGTGGATAGTCACCCCATCCATGCCAGCCACATTCCCTCCTGGGGCTCCTCCCCACTCAGCCCTGAATGACAAGCAGATCTCCAGAGTCCTCAGTCATCACTCCTGCAGGAGGGTGACCCCGTGACACCTCCTGCTCGGCAGTGCCCCCCCCCCATCCTCCTCAGTGTCTGCCTTGGGTTTGGGTTGAGGGACGGACCAGTTTGACTCTCTCAAATGATCCTGAGCAGCCAGGTACAGAACTGACCTACAAGCAGCAAGCTCATTGGAATTCTAACCATGGCAATGACATGGGGTAAGGGTGTCCTGTGGACACTTGGGCTCCGCACAGGTTCCCTATCTACAGAGCCAGTCAGGGGTCCAGCTCCAGATCCGTGATCAACTAGGATGGCTACTGAGTCTCACTCTCCTGCCTCTGCCCAGCACCCCCAAGACGCAAGGTCAAGCCAGGCCTGATGGGTCAACCTTGTAACCCCAGCACTTGGAGTCTAAAGCAGGAGGATTGCCATGAGTTCATCGTCAGCCTGGGCTACAAAATAAGACTCTTTTTTAAAAAAAAAAAAAAAAAAAAAAAGGTGGCAGAGAGAAAGAGAAAGAATATCAGGGCCCTCAGGATCTCCTTAGCTCATGCCACGTGGCCCAGGTGCTACATCTGACCACACTGTAAAACCAGATGGAGGGTGGTGACCCAGTCCAGCCACCAGCTCTGTGCTACTCCCATACCCTGTGGTCTGGACCTCCAGCCCCACCATCAGATTACTGACTGACAGCCCTCCCCCAGCCCTCCCCTAGCCCTCCCCCAGCCCTCCCTAGCCCTCTCCAGCCCTCCTCCATCCCCCCCCAGCCCTCCTCCCCTCCTCCAGCCCTCCTCCAGCCCCCCCCCCCTCCAGCCCTCCTCCAGCCCTCCCCCCCCCCTCCAGCCCTCCTCCAGCCCCCCCCACAGCCCTCCTCCAGCCCTCCTCCAGCCCTCCTCCAGCCCTCCCACAGCCCTCCTCCAGCCCTCCTCCAGCCCTCCCACAGCCCTCCTCCAGCCCTCCTCCAGCCCTCCTCCAGCCCTCCCACAGCCCTCCCACAGCCCTCCTCCAGCCCCCCACAGCCCTCCTCCAGCCCTCCTCCAGCCCTCCTCCAGCCCCCATAGCCCTCCTCCAGCCCTCCCCCCCTCCCAGCCCTCCCACAGCCCTCCCCAGCCCTCCTCCAGCCCCCCCACAGCCCTCATCCAGCCCTGTGTCCTCTGTGGGTGCCAGTTTCAATTACCACTGACCCTGAACCCCGTTCCTCATCCTGGTCTTTTCTTTGCCCAGCTCCTGCCAGAGCGGCTTCTCTGTAACTGAACGCATGCCGCATCCCACCCCAAGAACCTACCTCAGGCATTCCTATTAGAGCTCACAGCTCAGCCCATTCACCTCTTCAGGTCACCTGAACTACCTACCACAGGGTTCTTCTCTCTCCAGCCACCCAGAAGGTGGCTCCCATCACCCTGACTCCTTTTCTCCTGCTCTTTCTTCTCTAGGCTTAGAACCCCTGGAACTGTCTCACTATGTTGATTCTCACCCCCAGAAGGAGAGTGCCACCCTCCGATGTGGGGTCTTTGTAGGAGCAAGGGCTGCAGAACCCAGGCCAGAAGAAGCACTGAGTCTTCTGTTCAGGACTTTCTCTGCATGGTCTCTGTGTATTAGTTTCCACATCCACACAAGGGTGGAACCACAATTCTGCTGTCTAGGGGCCAGGCTGAAGAGTTTGGAGGTCTGTGAAGGCGGCTTCTCACACTGGCACCTACCTACCTTACTGAGCCACAAGCTGGCCCAATGCCCTCCCTCAGGGTCTGTTTCTTCTCTGGCTAAGTTCATTCCTCCCACTGCCTGAGTCTCCTTCTCTGATCCTGGACTTTATGGGCACACTACGAATGCAATCCGAATGGTAGGCTGAGCATCCTTTCTGTCCTGGGAGGGAGCCTTTTCAGGGTTACCCTTCCCTTGCAGGATAAGCAGTTAGTAGAAAAGGAAGGTCATACACTAGTGAAGGGAAGGGGGGTGTTTTAATGGTCTGATGCTGGGTGCTTAGCTAGGGTTTCTATTGCTATGGAGAGACACCATGAGGTCTCGTCCATTATTGTCATGTCAGGAAGCATGAAGGTGTGCAGGCAGACATGGTGCTGGAGAGGTAACTGAGACTTCTACATCCCAACAGGCAGCAGGAAGAGAGAGAGAGAGAGAGAGAGAGAGAGAGAGAGAGAGAGAGAGAGAGAGAGAGAGAGAGAGAGACTGGACCTGACTTGAGCATTTGAAACCTCGAAGCCCATTTCCAGTGACACACTTCCTCGACAAGGCCACACCTACTCCAGCAAGGCCACACCTACTCCAGCAAGGCCACACCTACTCCAGCCAGGCCACACATCCTAATAAGTTCACTCCCTATGAGCCCATGTGGGCCTTTTTCATTCAAACCATTACACTGGGTGTGGATTTGAAGGGGTTGTTTCAGAGGTGAGTCCAAGTGCAGGCTTCTCCCGGATGGTGAGTGTCAAGAGGAGGATGTGGGGAGATGCAGGCCAGGCTCCGGCACAGACGACTTAGTCCTTAAGGGTGAGCAAGTCACTGCTGTACCTCATTTACTCACGCCAGAGGAGGGTCGGCACGCATAGGGTCCACACCACTGACCTTTTCTACGGGGTACTGATGTCATCACCCGGCAAGTTTGAACTTTGAACATAACAAAGGTGACATACTTGGAAGGAACAAATACGGCCTCTGTGGGCTGCCGTCTTCCTCCTCGAGAAAGTGGGGTGTAAGATTGCCTTTGCAGGGCCTCAAGTGAGGGAAAGCCTTGCCATCTGATGGAGAAATAAAAAATGCTGGAGTGTGAGCAGATGTGTAGGGCCTTGGCAAGTGTCCAGTGTGTGTTGGATAGGCACTGTGTCCCTGGCTCCCTGGGCAGGGGCATGAATGTAAACACGTCTGCCCTTGAGGCAGTTTGGGGATAGAATAAACACAGGAACAAAACCACTTAAGAGCCACTGGAAAGGGCACCAGGAGAGACAGAGGAAGGAGGTGCCATCGAGTCACGTGGAGAAGAGGATCCCCACTTTCTGAAAGCTGCTGTTTTTGACTTTCAATGGAAGGAATAAACATTGCTCAGAGCCATTCGAGACGGAGCAGGTGCATGGGTGGGAACCAGGCTGCCTAGAGCAAGGAATGTGGCCTCTGTGGCTGTGTGCTTTTGGCTGGCCACAAGCTTATCCTTCTTCCTCTAGCAATGGGAAATCATGGACCCTCCCCGTGTTGCTGGGAGAGACACCTTGAAGGCCCCGTTGCACCTTAACATGTAAGTGCTCTGTCTCACTTGCTTCTGTAGACACGCCTGCACGCATAAGCACACAGCCATGTTCTCATGTGCATGTTTTTACACAAGTGTCCACACACACACACACACACACACACACACACACACACACACTTGCACAATCACATACTGACCTTACTGGGCCTCAGTTTCTTCACTCACCCACCAGAGCCCTAATGGTGCCTCAGAAGAGAGGCGCTCAACCTGTGGTAAGGACCCAAAACACACAGCAGCTCTGAGAAATCCATTCCATCCTTCTTCCCGTCTCTGCCCAACCCCAAGGGCAGCATCAGAGGCAGACAGCATCTGAGCCAGATCAGGGTTCGAGTGGAGGCACAGTAAGCCTACATGGGTAAGGGCTCGTGCCCATGGTGTGGAGATAGTGCGGTAGAAGAGAGGTTTCCTCAGTGTGGCAGCAAGCAGAGGCAGGTAGGGTAGGAGAATGAGCAAGGCATGCTGGGTCAGTGGGCTGAGCTGGTCAACAGTGGCCAGCAATGGGAGTCAAATCATACACAGAGCTGTGTTCAGCTCAGCTCAAGAACACCCACCCCCGCACCCCTTGACGGAGAAGCAGTAGCAGCCTGTGTTGCTATTGGCTGGGTTTTGTCACTCGCCTGAGAAGCCCTGTCCTTTTTCTCTTGTGTGATCTACCAGTCTCTCTGTGTTTTCATCTGAAAAACAAAAGCAACGCTTGGACCCTTCTGTGCTGCTACAGTTGGTCTTCGGTTCTCCTTGCACTTTTCAAAAAGAAATTTAGAAACGCCCTGTGCAGCCTGGCAGCTGGCTCCCCGCGCTCCACAGCAGACAGCCCCACGGCCCTGGGCTATGTCCAGAGCTCTGGCATTAGCCCTGCCTTGTCCAGCAAGTGACGGGGGTGGGGGGTGGGGGATGGCAGGACAGGAATTCAATCCCAGGCTGGCCTGGCCAGGATGCACGGTGTTGTTGGGTGTTGATTTTGAGCAAAGTTTACAGAAACACAATGGGGTCTGGTTCCTGACCCTGCCTCTCCCAGGGCAATCCCTTCTGTCCCCAGGCCATCAGTACACACAGGTGGCAGGAGGTGAGACTGTTCCCTGAGCCACAGACCCCAATCCTATTCAGACTACACCAGATTGTCCGTTAACACCTTTCCCCATTCAGAGTCCCATCTAGGGGCTCGTCTTGCTTTGATGTCCCATCTCCCCGGTCCTCTATCATCTGACAGTTTCTCGGTCTCTGCTTTGGCTCCCAGATGCTGACATTCAGTAGTTATTATGTCTAGTGTCCCCTTGTGTTAGGCTGGTCTGATATATCCTCAAGGCCGAACCCAACTTGGCCATCTTTGGCCAGAATCCCCAGAGGCAACACCACGTCCTTGACATCTCATGTCACCTCAAGGGTGTCAATACCTAGTCACTGGAGACACCGGCCTTGATTCTTGGTGTCTGCCTGGCTTCCCCATGGTGACGTGACCATCTCTCTTTTGTAATTACTTCAGGGAGAGGTCCCTGAGACCTTATGAGTCCCGTTTCTTTAGACATTTTCCCACAAATACTGACAGCCCTCAGTGCATCTCAAAGGCAGCAATTGTCACCGTGGCAATTCCCTAGTGACTTTCCTCCTTTCTCCTCCCTTTGATGGAACAATTAGAACCCACATCAAGGGGCAGCCGTCTCTCCTCCTCATTTACCAAACCGGTCTTTGACTTGTCCTGCTTCAGACCTGCTTTTATTTTCTCCTGGGCACCACAGTTCAAACTCTATTTATCTTCTCGGCCGTTGTGACTGTCTTCATCTCAGCCCCCGAGTCTTTCCAGCCAGCCCACCGCTTGCCCCAGCACCTCCCATCGCCAGTCACCCCCAGATGGACCGTGTACAGTGTCACCACCTGTGCTGGAGGGTGAAGTTCAGAGGACAAAGGGCACCCAGTGCTCTGGGTGTCGCTGACCCATCAGAGTCGGGAAGCACAGGAGGAACGGAAATCCTGGGAGTCACTTCTTTGTTTATCTGGAGGTAAAAACTGTCTGTGGAGATGACGCAGCAGGTAAGGGTGCTTGCCATCAAGTCTGACTGATGGCCAGCGTCCCATCCACAGCTGAACTCCAGAGTACCTGAGTGTCACCTGGCCTGCTTGGAAAACCACAGTCAGCTAGACCAGCTCTCCTGCCTCTGGCTCTGGTAGTTCCTCCCTGGGTGCCCAGGCTAGCCCTAATCCTATTAACTACAGGGAACTCGGTTCCACATGGGCTCAGGACAAACATGGAAGATGCATCTATAGGAAAAGGGAGCCGGGGCTGGACCGGTGCAGAACAGCAAGCACTGTGGAGATGAGGAGAGGAGAGTGGCTGGGACTAGAGGGAGACTACTTTGTGGTCAAAGCCAGGGAGCTGGGCACTAGGAGGCAGCAGGGAGGCATACTTGCATACTGTGGGTGAGATCCCAGGCTGGTGGTGAAGGGAAACACATCAGTCACTTTTCCCACTGTTCCCAGGCCAGACAGCCTGCTTTAACAGTGCACCCCGCAGTGGGTCCCAAGTATCAGGTGTGCTCAGATTTAACACTGTCTGCAGCCTGTGGGGGCTATTTCCGGTCCAGCAGATGCTGCTCGCACCCCCTCGCTCTTGCTCTCCTAAGAGTCCTGTGCAGGTGACTTTCGCAGCACGTGGCACAGGTTCCTGAGGATTTTCTAACAGGACTTCTGTCAATTGAATCACGTTGGAGTCATCTGACTTTATATCTTTGATAATTTATCCTTCATTTTGCATACGTGGACATGTGTATATGCTTGTACAGGCACATGCGTGTATATGAACCTGTACAAATGTATATGCATACATGTGGAGACCAGAGAACCACCTTGAGTGCTGTTCCTCAGGAGCCTTCACCCTTATTTTGAGACAGGGTCTCTCAGTGGGTGGAGCTGACCAGTTAGGCTAGGCTGGGTGGTCAGTGAGCCCCAGGCATCCACCTGTGCTGGGGTAACAAGCATGCACTACCACGCCTGGATTTTCCCCCCTTTACTTTACTTACATGGAGTCGGGGCACATGCCAAGGCATGCATGTGGAGGTCAGAAGACAACTCTCAGGGGAGGGGATTGAACTCGGATCACCAGGCAAGAGCCTTTACCCACTAAGCCAACTTGCCAGCTTCATGCCTGGCTTTTGAACACGGGTTCTGGGGATCAAACTCAGGTCCTCTCGCTTGCAAAGCAAGCGCTTTATCCACTAAGCCATCTTCCCAGCTCTATAATTTATAGATCTCAAAAGTATGTAGTCATTGTGTTTCCATCCACCATGGCATCCGCTCTCAATCCCAGGCAGAAGTTGGCAGAATTGTTAGAAATTAAGCATTATAGTCAAAGTCACCATTCTAACAATTTCCCAAATTGCACATTTTTAAAGGCTATTTTTTTAAAATTCAGTAGACTCGAGCTCTTTTGGCTGAGTTAAATGAGTTGGATGTCTTGCTCAGCGTTTTCCGGTCATCTATTGTGTGGACAGAACAGTGGGGCCTGGGCTAGGCTAGCCACAGCCCAGGAGAGAGGCAGACCTGGAGAAGCTGGTGGGAAAGCAGAGGGGGCCCAGCAGGCACATGTACGAGCTCCCAGCTTAGCTTTGGTACTGTGTGGGTAACAGTCGGGGCACAAACTATTGTCTACTCAGCACAGAACACAACACTGATTGTTTTCCCAAAGCAGCAGCAGCTATGGCCTCAGCCCTCCCAGGAGGAGCCAAAGGCCCTCTCCTTAGGATTCTGGATGGGTGAGCAAGGTAGGTCTCAGGAGGTAGGAGGTAAGGTTTCTCCTGGGTTTTCATAGGGCAACATGGCAGCTGTCCTCTTCTCCTAGCCAGCATTGCCACCAGGGGGCGCAAACAGAGAAGGGGAAACTGTCCAGGACGGGTTCCCACAGGTCCAAAGGGAAGGTGGCTGGGGACTGGATCAGGGAGGTTGATATTGTTCAGGTGGAAGGAGAAGGCTCTGTGAACTGCCTTTTCCCACGCCACAGATCTTCTTCCTTATCCCTTCCGAGGTCCAGCATGGGTTGATCATAGTGGGTATATGATAGGACAGCTGGCCAGAACTGTGGGGTACCTTTGTCCTTAGCCTTTGGTCACTGGCTTGCTGTAGATCATTGTCCTCAGGAATGACATGACTACTGTCCTCTTGAACTGTTAAATAAGATTGGGCTAGTTAACTTTCTGCCATGGACAGGAGAGGCTCCTGAAGTCCCACCGATACTCCAGGTTTATCAGCAATTAATGGTTGCTGGTGGTGGGGCTCACAAGTCCACACCCCTCCCCAAGGATATATAGACTGTTAATGGTTGCTGGGAGAGAAAATGGCATAGCTACCCATAAGCTACCCATGCTCCTGTGATTCCAACTAAACTCATTGGTGAGACCAGGCTAGACCTGAATTGGACAGTTTCTTTGGTCTCTAGTTGGTGCCCTATGGGGTGGGTGAACATTGGCTCATCGCCCCAGGAAGAGCTCACACAACTTGGCTGCACTGCTACCGGCCCATCTGTGGCTCTGTGTGAGGGCTGCAGCCTGGTGGTGACATTTTGGTTCTGAACCCAACTTGTACTTCGTTGCTAGTCTGTAGAAATGACTTCTTTTAAAATGTGCAGATTCGATAGTTGAAGGCTGAAGTCTGTGTAATTGAATGGCTGGAACCCTGAGATGAGTTAACAAGCGCACATACATTATCCTATTCACAGCACACATTATTTGGGCTTAATTTTTCTATTTCCCAGGCTTGTAATCTACTTTCCCTCCCATCAGATACACAGCAATTCTATTCTTCCAGGGTCAGCTGCTTCATAATCATCACCCTGACAGCAGGACTACATCCTTGTTCACTTAATAACTATTTATCATCCGCTATCTTCCCACTTTCAAAAGGGAATAAGTTAAATGCTCCAGAAATTGGAAAAAATTGAAATTTGACCTTTATTAACTGGGTTAATTGTCAAAATCTCTGCTTGTAAAAAAAAAATTAATGACCAAAAAGTGTAACTTTTAGAGTTTCAAAGATTAGGTTAATGTCCAAGGAAGTATAAACTTTGACCTTTGTGACACATGTCACGAGCAACAGCCATTCTAATAAATTGCTACCTGTGAGCAATTATAAAGCTCCCCCTGTATCCAATCGGGCCATTTAATTGCTGCAGGAACCCCGGCTTCCTCCCAGACAGCCTGCAGAGCCATCAGATGCCTGTGGGAACCGGTTTTTATGTTTGTTGTGGGGAGGTATACTTCCTTGTTCAGTTGGATTTCTAGACTGGGAAATGGTCACCGGCAGATTTGAGCTGCAAACTGACACAGGAAGGAAGTCCCGACCATAGGCTCAGGGAGGGTCAGTCACTCACATGGAACTTTCCACTTGCTGAATTGCCCGTTCAAGGTGTGCTGGTGTGGGCTGTGGTTTGACCATGTGCTAAGCGCCTCCGAGTTGGGCTGAGGGGTTCCACAGGATGGACATCTGTGAGCTGGTGCTAGGGAACAAGCTGGGTCCCACAGATCAGTGACATGGGTTGCTTCGGTGTAGGCAAAGGGAATGTGCTTATTGGGTCACATCAGGCAGCTCACAATTATCTGTAACTCTAGCTCCAGGGGAACTGGACACCCTCGTCTGGACTTTGAGGGCATCTGCACACACATGGTACACATAAACTCACTCAGGCATACACTTATCCACACAAAAAATAGGTAGGTGTAGTGATGTGTGCCTTTAATCCCAGCAGCTGGGAAGCAAACTCTGGTGGATCTCTATGGGTTTGAGGCCAGCCTTGTCTACAGAGTTACAGGCTAGGCAGGGCTGAATAGTAAGACCTGTCCTCCTCCCCTCACAAGCATATTTTAAAAGTTGTAGACAATATGTTTGTATAGAGGAAGGTAAAGTTAGGTTGAGAAAGAATACACAGAGACATGAGTGCGGTCTGGCAAGTTTCCCATTAGTGACTGAGGACTGGAATGGCCCTTAAAACCTAGTGCAGGTGGACTATCTCTAGCCTGGGGGATGGGTGGGATGGCATCCTTTTCTATCATCTTCCCTGGTTACGAGAAGGTCACATTGGCCCAGCACATATCAGACACCCCGGTGACTGCAGGATGATATCAATGTCACTGACTAAAGTGTATGAAAAAAAGCCCGGAATGATACTATATACACAACTGGTCATCTTTCCATCGGCCCGCAGTGACAGGGCCTATACTTGCCACCTGTGAGGCAATGCCTTGACCACCGGCTCTAACACCTTTGAGTGGCAGGTCCTGAGAGCCACCAGATGCCCACTGGGATGCTGAGGGAGAAACCCCTGGGGGTTGTGTCCTCCAATGTCTAACTTGTAGCAGGATAAATGTTTTCTTTGGATGCCCCTTGTTACTCCTTGGCCCCCAGAATTCGAGTGCCTCCATCCTTGCCAACTTCAGGTTAAAGGCATGGAGTCCCCAAAGGAGGAATCCTGTTGTCTGCCATAAAGCAATCATGGAGAACTCAAGTTTCCTGGCTTTGGGGAAATTGAGAACTTGACTTAGGTAACTTCTGCAGAGAGCATGCTGTTCCATGCTAATTGCTAATGCTGTTAATATTTGAGTCACCGGCTCCCACAGCACCCAACACGTGTGGAGACTCATGGGCCCAGGCTGTACCCCATGCTCCTTCTTCCCCTTGGAGCCCAGTCCTGCACAAACAACACGCGGTGGCCTTTCGGTGAAGCTCCACCCACCTTTGCTAGCAGGGGCAACAGCTGCAGGGTTCTGCTTCACATCTGGCTTAAAGTGTGTACGTGTGCGCGATAGAGAGAGAGAGAGACAGAGAGAGAGACAGAGAGAGAGAGAGAGAGAGAGAGAGAGAAGAAAAAGGAGGAGGAGGAGGAGGAGGAGGAGAAGGAGGAGGAGGAGGAGGAGGAGGAGGAGGAGGGAAAGACGGCAATGGCATCAATTTGATCCAAGAGCAGACCAGGAAATAAAGTCCCATTTCTGTTTTTTTGTTTTTGTTTCTTCCTGAAAGAATCTTTTTAAGACACCAGTTCCTCCCAGCACTCGGGAGGCAGAGCCAGGCGGATCTCTGTGAGTTCGAGGCCAGCCTGGGCTACCAAGTGAGCTCCAGGAAAGACGCAAAGCTACACAGAGAAACCCTGTCTCGAAAAACCAAAAAAAAAAAAAAAAAAAAAAAAAAAAGACACCAGTTCCAGTCCCTTGAAAGTCCAAGAAGTGTTAGGACCAAATCCCTGGCTTTAATTGTCTTCCTGGTATCAGCACTGAAATCAGTGGATAACATATGCCCAACACTGGTTATTGCAACAAATACCAATGACTAGAAAGGAACAAACTTCATGACTGGGGGAGGAGGGTAACAGGAAGTTTCCATCATTTGCCTTTTAGGACTTGCTCGATAGGATGCTCTGGTCCCAGCTATGGTATTATTTCCAGAACTGTACAACTGAGGTGCATGCGGCTCTGACTGCCATCTCTTGCTGTGACTTGAGTCAGCTGTCATTTCCATCAACATTTGGAGCTTATTTTGAGCTATCTGTAAGATGTGAAAACTGAGTTCACAGTGACATTAATATGTATAAAATAACGTTTTCAATGTACATGGGGGACATGACAGCAGCCTCCTGAGCTAAGGCCATGTGTTAGAATCCCAGGGAATTCTCCCCCCACCAGAGAGCCCTGCCCTTTCCCAGGGATGTGATTAGTATCTTCAGCCTATGCCATGATTCCTTCAAGAGCCCAGGGAGCTGGCTACTGAATCTTACTACATTCTTGGCATTCTCCCAACAACCTCCCATGTCTATTCCACTCTGTAGTCAAGAATTCCAAGCCTCTCACCAAGGAGTAGGTGCATGCCTGTAATCTTAGCAATAAGGAGGCTGAGGCAGGAGGATCATGGCCTGAACAAAACTTTTTTGAAAAAAAAAAGGGGGGAGGGAGGAGGCGGAAGGAGGGAGAGAGAACAACTATAATCCCACCCTGGGCATCAGTCCACTTGTTCTGGGGCCCAGGCAGTGGTAAAGGCAGTGTGTCAGGATTTACTTCAGGTCCACCTGACTTCCTAGGCTATGGCCCTGCTAACAGACTCAAATGCAGACAGTCGGAAAGGTCCTAGCAGTCACTGACACTGTAGTAACAGTTTGTTTAATGCCACCTGGAGAAGGGACTTTGCATGAATGAAAGGTGGAGAGGGTTCAAGGGCAGAAAGAACACTGACATTTCATGGGGAGTAAGGTCATTAGAGAGGCAGCTACTCTGGGGTGCCCTCTGGGTGCTTTGTGGAGATTTTAAGCAGATCTCAAGACACACTTTTATATCCACCTTTTCACATTGGTTCTGGTGATCCAAATTCAGATCCATATACTTTGCAACAAATACTATCCACCTGGTCACCTCTCCAGTGCCCCTGGCATTTTTATTTATTTTTAATTGGAGACAGAGTCTTATGCAGGCCAGAGATCTTCCTTTCTTGACCCTCTCAGTGCTGGGATTACAGATGTGTGCCACCATAACCCCATTATGCAGTGCAAAGGATTGGACCCAGGGTTTTGTGCACACTAGGCAAGCACTCTGCCTACTGAGCGACATCCCCAGCCCAGTTTTCTCATTTTAAATAAGTATTTAATTCAGCAACACTGTATATAATGGGAGCCTGGAGATATTATTAACATATTGCCCCATCTCTCTTTAAAACATGAAGTGCACCTTAGTGAACCTGTTTAGAAACTACTGGGAGAAAACAATCGATTGGCAGTGTGTAGGGGAAAGTAGCTGTTTTTTAGGCCAGTGAACCTCATGCTCTTACAGGCCAGGTGGTGGTGGCAGCACTTCTAAGACTGTCCTCGGCAGCCTCTTGTCCAACAGCTCTAGGGAGAAAGAAAACTTCAACATGATGTGAGAGGAAGATCCATTTTCATGACATGTGGCAATGAGGGTTGGTTCTTCAATACCCTCCATTTCTGAATGGGGACACTGTGGCTTCTGGGGTCCCATGTAGTAGCACTCTGCCTGTGAATAGGTAGGAAACTAGCTGTGCTTCCCCTCAAGAGTCCCTGGAGGGAAGCCTCTGCCTCTGGAAAGCAGCGCTGCTCAATAGCTACTGTCTTTGGACATCACACTCGCAGTCACTTGGTGGTCCAACGGCTCACAGACTTCATGATGGAGAAGTGATGGGCAGAACAGACTGTGGGGCCCCAGGAATGGGTGTCACCATGTCTGTCAAAGGTGTTCTGGGACTGGGGCTGGAATCCTTTCTCTCTTCCCCAGAAAACAGTTTACAATCTACCCCGCGCTACAATGCTCTTTTCCCCCAGGACTGTACACGAGTATGCACAAGACATTTTTAGCATGAGGCTTGAAAGCTTTTAGTCTAGTAAAACACTATCTACAAGCAAATTAATGCACAACTTACTGTTTCAGCAGCATTCACTAGAAGATGCAAGGACACAGAGATCAGTATGCAAACTCCCCGTGGACAGTAAAGTGTCCCCAGTATAAGGCTGACAAGAGACTGCATGACATCTTCTCACAACAGCAGCAGGTAGTGACAGATGGGCCCTGCGTCACACAAGCCTGTACTAGCAACCAGTGCAGCAGGTGAGCCTGTCCAGCTGAGATCTAAGGTCCTGCCCAGTGTACTGCCCACCTGAACCCAGAGCAGAGAGCCAAGCAAATCGTATCCATGTCTCCTCGGAGCAGGAACAGGGATGCTACACAACCACCTGTACCTCTACAGCTCTTATCAAACCACAGTGAACCATTTACACGGCAGTTTTCAAAATGAGCTGTCTTTGTCAGCTCAGAAGTCACTGGTGACGTAAAAATGTATGGTCAAGGAAAACTGGACAGGAATCAGTAGCCTGAAAACTAGATGCTTTTGGTGACAGATCTCATCCACTCCTCCAGAGGGACACTGCTCCACCCTCCACATCCCCTGAAAGCCAACCTTCTCTTCTCTCTCTTCTTTCTGTGGCCTGGGATCCTTGTGGCCTGGGACCCCACCGGCAGCTTAAGAAGGGACAGGCTGCCGCAGGCCTCTGGGTGTCCAGGCATGTTCCCATCAAGTCTCTGTGTCTGGGATGAACATAGCCGTGGCATGGCAAAAGTCCCCAAGTGGTCAGAGAATATGTGGCATGACGGTCTGCATAAAAGCTTGACTCAAAGGGCCTGCCTATTTCCAAAGAAAGGAACAAACAAACACAAACAAAAACACCAGTCATGTCTGTCTTTTAATAAGGGGTTTTACTCAAAAGGGTAGCTTTGAAAATCTCTAGCCTGTGAAAACTGGAAAAGCCAGGGAGCCACCTCATCCTGAATCCACTACATGAAGCTGTGGCGGCTGTGTCTGCAAGAGTCCACTGCCATCACGGGAAGAAGTCAGTGCACCTCTGAAATCAGAGTCAGCATTTAAAATCAAGGAAGAGGACACAAGTCCTACTTTGATTTCAGGAAAAGGACAAGTTTTTAATACAGCAAAACAGAACACAAAATGAAAACAAATCCTTAGAAATCACTAGATATATGTGTGTATTTATATAATTAAGATCATCATCAACATTTTAAGCCATTAAAAATCAGGCTGCCACCTTACCTTGTCTTTTGGTACTGGGGATATTATTTTTAAGGAGGAAAAACAAAAGATTTTCCCAGACCTCCCTTGGCTCTTTCCACTGTGCCTCATCCCCACAGTCTGCTGAACACCTAGAGTCCGACCTTGGCTCCTCAGCAGGAGGCAGAGCCAGCTTTCATTCTGGAGTAAGTAAGGATGGCAGGCCTGCAGAGCACAGCTGATGGAGGACCTCAACTCTTCCCCAGGAAGAGACTCAAGTGTCTACACAACTGGTCTGCACAGTCTCCCAAAGGCACCTCCTCCTCATCCTCCCTCTGTCGCTGTTGACTAGCTCAGCCCAGAAGCAAGATGGCAATCTTAATCAAAAAGGGAAGCTAGATCTTTAAAATAACTTAAAAATCACTTTTATATAAAGCAGCAAAAACATATTTCCTCTCTGCGAAAAGAAAAATGTTAACAAGGAACACAGCGATGTAGTGGGCTGTCCACAACTTCTGCTGACTGGATTCCCAACCAGTGCGTCTCAGAGCCGCTCCTTTGCGTCTTCGCCCATGCTGCCTGAAGACTCTTTGGTCCCATTAGGGATCACGTTTTCCCCATTGACGAGCCCGTTCTCAGGAGCCTTGGCTTTGCTGACAGTCTCCGTGAGGCTCAGAGACTCCTGCACACCTGCCTCCTCCTCCAGCTTTCTCAGGACCAGAGGGAGCCTAGAGTCCCCCACACCGCCCTCCAAGAGTCCCAGGTCACTCTCCTCATATCTGGGCAGCGGAGCCCTCTCCTCCATGTGTTTTCGGTAGTACTCCCGGTTCATGGCTGCACTCTTCACTGCTTTTTCCAAAATTTCCTTTTCACCCAAGCGCAATTTGATGGCCATTGTGGCACGGACAGACAGGTCAGGGTTTTTCAAGACAATCTTATCTTCCTGGGGGAGAGGGGTGACACCAAATTAATGACAAGAACTCTAAATCAGCAAAGCTGCCAAGGGCAGTAGGTCAGCCTGAGGGGGTTAAGGGTGCTAGAAGCTATTCAGATCATGTGGTAACTTGATGTACCCATCAAAACTAATTTGACTTGTGACTCTTAGATAGTAAGTTGTATCTCTCAAAACAAAGGCCAAGTCAAATGGAGCCAACACAAAATGGAGGGCGTTACTCACTTTAATCACCTTGACTGGAGCCTTCATGTTGGGCCCAAGGTGAAGGACATGAATTAAAGACTAAGAGACAAATGAGCCTTCTAGGCAGGCCTGGTGCACAGCCTATCATCCTAGCTAGTCAGGAGGCTGAGACAGGATGGTTCAACGTTTAGGACTGGGTGGGCTACACAGTTCAGGGCCAGTCTTCGTGAGGCTCTGCCTTGAAAGTAGAGAAGGGGGGCTGGAGAGACGGCTCAGTGGTTAAGAGCACTGACTGGTCTTCCAGAGGTCCTGAGTTCAATTCCCAGCAACCACATGGTGGCTCACTACCATCTGTAATGAGATCTGGCACCCTCTTCTGGCCTGTAGTCATACATGCTGCATACATAATAAATAAATAAATCTTTAAAAAAAAAAAAAAGAAAGAAAGTAGAGAAGGACTGGGGTTTTTGTTGACATGCAAGGCCTTAGGCTCAGTCCCCAGTAATGTACCATGTTGGATCAAAAGAAAGAAAAAGAGAAGGTGAGAGAGGGGTGGGGGTAGGAGGGTGATAAAGTTCTTTAAGCTAAATACAAATTCATGTCTGTGGCATCATATGAATTAAAAGCAGTTTTTAAAAGTACTAAGTTTGGAGGCCCCCAACTGGATCAGGCCCTCTGAATAGGTGAGACAGTCGATTGGCTTGATCTGTTTGGGAGGCGTCTAGGCAGTGGTACCAGGTCCTGGGCTCGTTGCATGAGTTAGCTGTTTGAAACCTGGGACTTATTATGCAGGGACGCTTGGCTCAATCTGGGAGGAGGGGACTGGACCTGCCTGGACTGAGTCTATCAGGTTGATCCCAGTCCTCGGGGGAGACCTTGATCTGGAGGAGGTGGGAATGGGGGGTGTGCTGGGGGGAAGGGGAGGGAGGCAGGAAGGGAGAGAACAAGGGAATCTGTGGCTATTATGTAGAACTGAATAGTATTGTAAAATAAAAATAAAAAAATAAAAGTACTAAGTTTGAGCCAGACAGTGGTGGCACATGCCATCCCAGTACACAGTAGGCAGAGGCAAGCAGATTTCTGAGTTCAAAGCCAGCCTGGTCTACAGAGTGAGTTCCAGGACATCCAGGGCTACACAGAGAAACTCTGTCTCGAAAAACCAAAAAAAAGTACTAAATTTGTAAAATATGTCAACAAATCAGCAATGCTATTAAGTATAAACATGATAAACAGAAAAACACTGATACCGAATAAAGAATGTCAAATATACATTTTGCAAAGAATCAGAATACATTAAGGACTAGAAATACAACAAAACATGATCTTCATTCATTGATCTAATTACCTCAATTGTCGTTTTATATGTTTTTAAAAGAAGTGAGGCTCTATCTTCCAGAAATGTCCAAAGTTTGACCTCATTGTCCCAGCTGACCGGAAACTCGGAGTTCCCCAGAGTGAAGATCCTGTCAATGGCACTGTCCCCTAGCAAGTGCTCTTTCAATTCCTCTACAAGAGAGACACACAGCAGCCAGTCAGGAAGCAGCAGCTTAGCCCTCACTTGAACAGGCCACCCTCTTGCTCTCCCACAGCACCAGCATATTCCAGCCTCTTTCAGACTCTCCAAGCAGAACCAAGCTGAGCTCCAGGCCAGGAGGTAAACGAGGCCTCCCTGAAAGCAGTATATAGACTCAGCGCTACAAATGTGCCCCACCCACCACTCTCTCAAGAGGGACACTGAAGGCCTTCGGATGGGTTCACTCTTTCGGAAAACATTGTAAGGCCACATCCCTCACTATTGTAGAACTGTTCTTTCTAGACCCTGAGCGACGACCTTAGTCCTGCCAACTGGGTCAAAAAGACACTGAGATGGAGCTGAAGGAGTGGGTCAGGGTTAAGAGCACTGGCTGCCCTTCCAGTGGTCCCAGGTTCAAGTCATAACATCCACAAAGCAGCCTACAACCATCTATAACAATAGTCCCAGGGTATTCAACACTGCCTTCTAGCCTTTGTGGGCACTGCACACACACGATACATTGTCATACATGCAAACAATCCATATACATAAATAAATTAAGATGAAAAGAAAAATGTCTTAAAGACACTGAGGAGAGTCACTATCACCCTGGGACCTTCCAATTGGTAATTATGTGCCCCATCTTGTAACAAATAGGCCAAAGACAGGAAGGAACAAATACATGGACTACAGAAATCTTAGTCAAGGAAAAATGAGCCTCTCTCTCACTTATCAGGAATTTAAATTACACATAAACACAACCTCTCAACCACCTTCAAAAATATATGTAAGAAGAAAGAATTTAGCAACGGCTCTGAGCAGTTTATCTCCTGCCCATCCTATTCAGTTCAATGAACACACCCATGCTTCTTATGTAACTGCGAGACAGTATCTCTTTCAGAGCAAAATGCCCTACAGCTGTCACTATTTACAATTCAAATTGAGGAGCTGAGCTGCCAGCAAACCAAACTTTTATTAGTATTAGTTGGAGTAATTCAAAGAATACATCAATTGTCTTGACATGACAAATTGTCTTCTGATGACTGAAAAGAAACTAAAGAACAGCAATAGACATAAAATGATTTTTAAAAAAATGCGTGTTATCTGATGCTTAAAAAAAAATGACTATCCAGTTCTATGGTAAAATTCGGGGTTTTAGATACTTCACTCGTCAGTTTATAACCTTTGTTTAGAGATAAGATTTAAAAAGAAAAGAAAAGAGAAAAAAACCCGCTTCCTTAGAAGCAGAAACTCTTCCCAGAACTCCCCAGTGCTAGCTAAGGCACTGCTGTCACTCTTCCTAGCCTGAGCTCACTGCAGTGGGAGGCAGAGGCTACTCTTCCTCTCCAGCAGATGTGCAGAGAGCTAGACGCAGCTCACGTGACAGGGACAAAACATACAAACAGCTGCTGGCCTGACCCTAGACCAAACCGGGCATCCCTTCCTCAGAGGTTCCCAAGTCACTCTCCTTCCCAAAGTGGCCTGAGTCTGGCCATCCTGAGGACACTCTAGAGAGTAAGTATCACACTGCTCTACCTTTCTCCCCTCCTTCCCTACATGCAAAGACACTGTCTCCAGCAAGAACTGCTCCTTGAATTCTATCACCTGCACATTAGCAGGGACATGGGGATGTCTGGTGCGTGGACTCTGGAAGTAATGCAGTTGGTTCTGAGTCAAGGTTGTTCAAGTCAAGCCCTTGCCTAAGCTCCCATACGGACTCTTTGAACTGGAGACTGCATCAATGCCACAGGAAAGAGCAGCTCACAAGGCAGAGGAGATGAAAATACAGGAAGCACCATGTTGAGCAGGAGGCACTGCACAAGCTGCAGGGGCTGCCGTTATCAGCGTCTCCCGCTCTCTTGCTAACTACAGCTCCCACAGCTCATCCTAGCTTGTGCTCACAAAAGCTCCTGCGTGAGTGGTGGTGAATCTCTGGAAGGTGTCTGCTCTCCAGGGACAGTTACCCTGTCTCGCTCTGGGTCTGCAAAAGCATCTCTATTGCCTACCTGTATTCTAGGACTAAGTTCTTGCACATCCAGCTCCCTGTCAAGCCCTGAACCCACAAGAGATGGAGGCTAGACAGTAAGGAACAGCCACTTCTCTCTAGCGCATGCACTTTCCCGAATGCTCAGGCAGCTTTGTTCTAGAAAACCACTTCTCTGTTCAGTCAGTCACTCACTTATTGTCTAGTCCAGCCATTCTGCACAGGTAGATTAAGACAGCAGGCCCCATCCCTTACAAATGGAGCAGTCTAGGATGGAGGACAAAAGCACAGGAGCTCTGGTGACTTGTTCTAAGGCACTATGAAAATGGGTGAGCAATCCATGGATTGAATCCTTCCTGGGTCTGAAATAAGCAGCTAGCTGTGTCCAGGAACACTGTCTAATACAGCTGCTGTCTGTAGAATTCTTTACTCTCTCAGGATATCTGGACTCTGCCATCCCTGTGCACAACAGATTAGTTTTCTCCAATATTGCCAACTTCCCTCTACCAAAAAGTTCTTCCCATTTCAAGATTTTTATCTCTAATCTGACCCCCCCACCCACACACAATGTTTTACATTTTCACAATTTAATAAAAAAAAAAAATCTTTTTTTCATCTGAAATGATTTTTACCTTCAGTCATGCAGAATACTCGGAGAAAAGCCAGAAGCTGGGCAGAGATGGGTGGCTCAGTAAAATGCAATGCAAAAACACTGGATCTGAAAAAACCAGAATCTGAGGTCAGCCCCACAGCTCTTCCAGAGGAAGGTGTGCAGGTCCACACACAGCAGTGGTCCTCAAGGAGAGCCGAGCTGAGCCCCACTAAACCAAGTCATGCATTTGGAAAGCATGAAGCTGGTGGGTGGGGAGGCCCTGCCAGGCACTGGCCACCCCTCCCAGCATGCCTGCTGCCTCTCGGGCCACATGCTCATGGTGAGAGAATTAAACACACCCACAGTCCTTAAGACACATTAACAATAATTCATGTTGAGTTCACACTTTACCATTAATCAAATATTGACAAGTTCAATAAAAAAAGTCCAGATAATCCATTTTCATTAAGAATAGTTCCTCTACTCCCTGGAGGACTAATAAATCATAATTCTCATCTTCTTTACCATTTCACACCTCAAATGCAAGAAAATTTTAAAGAATCTAGCCAGAAATTCGTGGAATCACTGAGGATCATGACTTCATTACAGAAACTAATGGTGGCAAAGAATTAAATAAAACAAATTGATCCAGGTCATTAGCCTTTTCAAGGTGAAAGACATTAATGATACCAGAGCACTTATTTAACTTAACGAGGACTGCAGGCCATATTCCCCGGAACTGGCTGTGAACGCTGCTAGCGATACAATTATGTCTATCTGGAAGCGCTGGTAAATCACCACACAGCTCCAAGGTCTAAATTTGCTGTGTAATGGGGATAAAGGGATTAAGACACAGTACTGTGGAGAAGTTTTATTAACACACCAATTAAACACTATGCAATGGAAATACTGCACGGACCACAGGAAGAGCCAACTCATGGTTTTTTCTACTTACGTTGGGATGCCGGCACGAGCCAAGACCTCGGCCTTCATGGCGTAGAGCCTGTCACTTTTACTCACTCCAAGCTTTATTTTCACTCTGTCGTGTGAATTATTGTCAAAGAAAAAACCACTGTGGATCACAAACTCTGCATTTGACCGAGTGCCATAAAAAATGTAAATCTGAGTAAATGCAGTAAAGAAAAAAAAATAGGACATAAAACAAACTTAGTGTGTATTCTTCAAACAGAGCAGAGCAAAGGCTTAGTTCTATATAGCAATGCTATTTTCCATCAGTAAACAGACTTTTCACCACACATCCATTTCGTAGAGCACGATGTGTGGAACGTGAAAATGTGTAACCCTTCTAACTTCCCAAACTATCTAAGGAGAGGCAAGCCAAACATATGTCTACTACTAGGCAGTGGAGAGGGAGCACATGGAGATGCTGACCCAGGACTGCTGAGCCTCTCATCCAACCCCAGCCAGACCCCTCTTAAACTGTTCTTTAGAATGCGCCATGTCTTCCTTTCCTTCTGAAACAGAGGGACATTCTAGAAGAGGCATTTAAATTTACTCCTGTCAGAAACCCACTTCCACAGCCCATGCAAGTTCACACGAACAGAG
Organism: Peromyscus leucopus; assembly: GCF_004664715.2. Taxonomy (NCBI): domain Eukaryota; kingdom Metazoa; phylum Chordata; class Mammalia; order Rodentia; family Cricetidae; genus Peromyscus; species Peromyscus leucopus. The sequence continues at coordinate 74,952,893 of NC_051075.1, forward strand.
GGGTCTGAACTTTTCTCAAGAGCAGATTAAGTAGGAGGCAGTGTCTGTTCCTATATTGGTTTTCCATTGTGTGCTGGTTTGTGCAACTGATAAATGCAGAGATTTATAGATGCATATTTCAAAATTATTGGGAAACTTACCTGTACCTTCATCCAAATTATTAGATAAGAAAATGTACATATCACAGTGAAAAGTACATGAGGTTTTAGCTACCTAAATCCCACCTCTTTATAAAGGAATGCAGCTTATGAAACCAAACATTTGCTTCAGTATTGTAAAAGAATATCTATTTGGGCTAACAGTGCCACATATAGTGGAGCAAGTGTACAGGGAGCTGCACTGTTTTCCTTGTGGACACAGCGTAACTCAAAGCATCCTTCCCTCTCAAGATTTGGTCAGAAAACAGTCCTAAGATCAGTGTCCCAGCTCCTCCCTATGCCCAATACCTTTTTTTTTTTTTTTTGGTTTTTCGAGACACAGTTTCTCGCCCAATACCTCTTAAGATGACCAAAGCCACCACTCCGTGCCCACAGGTTGGCTCACAGCTAGTGACAAAATGCTGAAACCCACCTGATCTCCAGCTTGAAAGTCCTGCAGGGCCACACACTCACAGCGGTCATCTTCCAGGTTATAGCCAGTCGTGATCTAGACAGGAGAGAAAGACAGGGTGAGAAGGCAAGCACCCCTCAGAACAAAGGGGTCTAGAGGTGCTTACAGGGACAGCAGAGACTTTCTTTTTTTTCATTGTTCTTTATTAAGAAATTTTCTACTCACTCTACATACCATTCACAGATCCCATCTCCTCTCTCCTCCCACCCCCCAGCCCTCCCTCCCAAGCCACCCCACGTCCCCACATCCCCCAAATCAAGGTCTCCCATGGGGAGTCAGCAGAGCCTGGCACACTGAGCCTAGGCAGGTCCAAGCCCCTCCCCACCGCACCAAGGCAGCAGAGACTTTCAGGGGCCCAGCAAAGAGCTGGTGAGGATGTCTCACTTCCATGGACACTCGAGAGACTGTAGGTCTGGACCACTGTGCACCACTTCTAGGCCTCCACCAAACACATTACTATAAAACCGCTGCCTCTGAGCCCTGAGAAAGGTCTCCACAGATGACAAAAGTCGCAGGCTCACACACAGAGTAGGGAGGGGAGGTGCTCTGGGGTATGTGTATTTACTTAGAAGTGTTACTTTTATATAACTTGTAGTGAGACATCAATGTGGGGGGGGGGGGCAGTCTAGTTCAGTGGTGGAGCACTGCATAAGGCCCTGGACTCTTTCACCTGCTAAGAATGAAGAGGACAAGAAAAGGGGTTGCTTCTACATTACAGACACATTTTCCTCTGTAATTACAAAGTCACCCAAGACTCTCAGGTAAGCAAAGGCAAAGTAAAAAGTTATTATTTCCTCTCTTTCCGCTAAGAGATACAAATGTGAGCGTTTCTAAGCCCATAGGGTACAGACAGTACAGAAAAGTCTCTTCCAGGTACACCTGTCTTGTACTTTTAACTGCCCAGGAACTCTTAATCACCTTTTGAATCTTTTATTCAGTTTCCCCTGGCGACTACAGCTCTTACCCTTGCTTTATCAGCATCTGCAAAGCCCTTCTGAGTAGTACAAGCTCCTGTACCATAGTTCTTCTGCTGACCACATAGTGACTCTGAACAATGCCAAGTTCCCAGGAGGCCTCAGAACACAGTGTTTTCTACCATATAGGCCACTGTCCTGTTCCCTCTTGCGAGAAGCTGCCTTTAACTCCTGCTCTGCTTTGAGACCGTGAAACCTGTCTTCTCTCCGGGGCACCTTCCCCATTTCACCTCCCTTCACCTCCCCTCTCCAGCTGCCACCACATATATCTACATACTTGCCTCCTCAATCCTCCAGGAGACCAGGAGTGCTCTTCAAATCAGAGTCCCCAGTGCTTGATGGATAGTCCCTAATGCCTGATACTGCCTTTGAAAAGACTGCCTTGAGGGACAAGGCCCCCAGTGTGGTAAACAGTGAATTTTGATGCCCCATCCCTGAACACTGCCAACCTCCTAGACTGGGTAAACTTGTCTGGTTCCTTTTGGTCCCCTTCACTCATCCTGGAGAATCAAAGACTCACCTACGTAGCATCAAAGGAGGAAGACTGTGACACGATTACTCACTTAAGCATACTGAGGATATGACCAGTTCAATCTTTCTTCAATTTCTTCCTACTGTGTATCTATTACTTGCATTGTTTATGAAGAAAGAATGATGTAATGCATACTTGTTGATTCAACTTGGAAAAGACAGTGAAAAATTCAAACAGATCACAGCTGTGTCCGTGTGTCCTGCTGTTTTGTCCTAGGCCAGAGTGTGTATGCTGGTGAGTTCAAAGAACCAAATACTAGAATATGACAGACCTCCCCTCCAAAAGATGAAGAAATGAAAAAAGAAAAAAACAAAAACAAAAACAAAAAACCCTGCCTTAATGGATCCCCAAAACAATGGGTGGAGGCGGCCATAGAGCACCTGTGATTCCCTCAGACAAAGGAGCACAAGGTCACGGCCACACAGCAAGTTCAAGACTAGTTCAGGCTACAAAAGACTGTTTTTTTTAAAAAAAAAAAAAAAAAAAAAGATGGGACCGTAGTGCATGGGCAATGCAGGAAATGCACAGAGGACAAGAAGGGGGCTTATGTGACAAAGGTGATGTGTAGCTTACAAAGAATACTCAGGGTGGCCTCCCTTGACAATAACTTTGAGTCTCATTAGCATCTGAGGAATGTTCTGGGCAGGAGCAGCAGCAAGCACGAAGGTTCTGAGGTGGGTTGTAATGGTGTTAGGGGCAGCAAGAAGCCAGAGGTAGTACAGATGAGACCTGTACATGGATGGTTATGAAAACTGGGCTTCTGCTCTAAGTTTGGAATCTAAACATCTTCAACAGCTAAACAGAAGGGCCCTGAAACTGTTTTACCACACTGACCGACAGTCATATATGTACACTCACACACACCATGCCCTGCAAACACCACTTAGCAGAATCCTTCTCAGGTAAACAGAACGGCTTCAAGAAAGGAATTTTGTCAATTCTGTTCATTTTAGACAGATCAGGCAAGATTTACAGATACGCATTTCCAAGATGAGGGAAACGGCTCAGTAGTTCAAACACTTGCTGTGCAAGCATAAGAAACTGGATCGGATCTCTAGCATCCACATTAACTTAAACAAATGAGCCCAAGCAGAGTGGTGTGCCGCTTTAACATCACCACAGTGGGTGGGGGGTGGGGGTCAGGCAACCTCCTAGACAGCCTAGCTAAGGCAGCAAGTTCCAGGTTTTATGTGGGAGACCTTGTCTCAAAAATACAAGAGGAAGCCCTGCAACCTTGACTTCTGGCCTCCATCCCCACATAGGACTTATTTTCTATAACTTAGGGCTGGGCCTTGTGACCTCTTAAAACCTGCTTCTCCAGGTGGCAAAGGACTTCACTCGCATTCTCCAAAATCCTAGGCAGCACTGTTCCTGCCTTCCCTAGGGTTCGGGACGTGTTCCAAGCAGACAGCACTGGTCAGTACACCTTTCTTTCCCCTGTGAGGCTGGCGTCCTAACAATACAAGGAGAATCAATACAAACACGGGGGAACACAAGCTTGAATTCAAGCTTTTCACTTTAAAGAGCAGCTAACTGGTCACAGATGATACACAGTTTTACAGTTTGAAAACCCCATTCCCTAAATCCAGCCGCACTCAATGTCCCATGAAACCTTATAACAAAGGAAACAAATCAACCAAGGTGTTGAGTTAGGTGTGCGGGGCAAGGAACAAACCTCCCGAGGGTCAGCAGAGCGCCATGGTCAATCACAACCACACAGTCCATTAGAGAAGAGATGCCAAGAGCCCTCTGTTCTCAAGAGTGCACAGCTTTATCATGCTGGCAGGGAAAGAACACCAACGCCCAAGTCAGCGCACCTACAAACATGTCAGAGGACAGGAAGGCGGAGCCCTGAGCTGTAGCCCTTCTGTGTAGCTAGTAAACCAGAGGAGACTGGGACCCTGGGGGAAGAATGGCTTCCTTTACCAAAAACCTCTGTGTTGTGTAATTCTTTTTGATTTTTTAACATTGGAAATGAAAATAAACTTTAATGATCAACAGAGTTTGGGAAACAGTGATCCAGTTCATATAAAAGAGGGAAAAAGAAAATACAAAGGTCAGATACTTAAAGCTACTTAAAATTTTGTTTAATTCCAAGCTTATCATCCATTTAAAAATATCTCTAAAGGAGAAAAAAAAGGACAAAGAATGTAAAATTGTATTCATTAATGAAAACTGTAAAACATGCTACTTCTTAGTCCTGCTAATTAAATTAAGCATATCTAAATTAAGACAAAAATGTAATTATAAAAGTGTAATTCTTCTTCCTTGCTACAATTTAAATATTAAGATTTGAAAGACTACCAGAATTAGCAGGACAGTCTGTCTTGAGTGCTTGGTGCAGAGCGCATGTGCTCTGGCCGCTGTATAGATGTGAAATAATCATTTTCAGCATTTCTCTAATCTATTTATAATATGGCTAATAATAACAAAGCAAGCTGGCACTGAGAAGCAGGAATCAAACCCAACTCACCCTGCAGACTAGCAGTGTTGAGGACTTCAGAATGATCTGGGTTTTGTCACCCCCCACCTGTGAGGACCAGGAAGTCCTCAGCACAGGGAAAGCTTCAGCCTCACACTGCCTGGAACCCAAGAACGCGGAGGAGCAGGACCTGCCCCCTCCTCCACAGAATCAGCACAGGAAGATGCGTCCTGTCGCTCTCGCAGCCCTGCACGCGTGCCCAGAACCTACCACACAAACCTCCCCACACATGGGCTCCTGAACAAAGCAGGTCAATCAGAGGGTGAGGAACAGAGCGGGGCAAGGGGAGTCAGCAGAGAACAAAAAGAAAGGGCCATAAGAGAGAAAGCCCGAAAGACGAAGTCTCCTTCAATAAACCCATACTTGTAAGGGACTAAAATAGCAGAGTGGTGTGTCCGTTCAGTCCATGGTCCAGTAAGACAAGAGAGTGAGCTAGGGCTGTGCCTCGGCGCACACAAGTGCAGCTGCTGCTGCTTCTCCAAGGCCTAAGCCTGGCCTCTTCAGTTTTCAGTGTGAAGAGGACACCCAGCTGCACTAGAGGGAGGCAGGAAGCAGCAGGGTTTGCTTCTGCTTTTCCGCCTGGTGGGAGCTGGCAAGGGGAACAGGCAGCTGAGTAGAACATCCACCCAGAAGCTCAGCGGCCTCTCCAGACTCAACCCCAGGAGATCTTTACCAGGCCGTTGGTGTGATTGCACATGTCCCATAAAGGAATCAGGGCCAAGGTCACCCGGGAGCCGTCCTCTGTGGGAATTTGGTTTTGTCTCGTCATAACTGAAGAGACTGCCCACCTGTAACAGAAAGAAAGTAAGAGGATTAAGAGTGAGCCAACTAAAGTCGCCTGCACGAGAATGCACGCAACCAGATAGTTGGAGTTATGGAATAGTTCACAGTTTTCAGTCTTTTGTGTACCATTTAGAACTAAATCCAGGATTGAGGGAAGGAGGGGCAGGAAATGAAGTCTATGTAAGGAAGAGTGCTAAAAGGAAGCAGAAGCAGCAGAGGTCTCAGCCCTTAGCAGCAAGGTGATGAAAGGTCCCCATAGGCAGCTCCCCTTCTCACCCAAATGCTGACTCTACCCTGTTTTAAGCCTCACTGTCAAGTGGATGCTGTCTCTCCTCTCTAAGGTGTGTATGAGATGTAGGACATGACACTTTTATTACATTGTGTAGTGCATTACCTTTTTGTGCAAAAAGAATCCCCACTTCCCACTAACATGATCTACTCAAAAAGAAAAAACTCCTTTAGCAATACTTAACACTAATGTTAAGTTCAAACGCCCTGTGGCTACTTCCACCAAGCTACTAGCATTACAGGGTCACAGTAGTTTCTAAGTGGCTGTCAAAATGCTAGTGCTTCTCAAAGCTGCTCACTGTGGCTTCTGGGACCGCCCTATTTCAGCAAGGCACAGTCATGGTCGCAGCAGGTTGCTGGCTGATGAGCTTCCTTCACCTCCAGATCCTGCATTTCTCAGAAACCACCCTCAACACAGTGCCCCTTACACCAACCTGTAGTCCTCGTAAGTGAAAGAATCCTTCAAGGGCAGTTTGTTGGCATGAGGATGGGTCTGGGAATGAGTGGTTTTAGGAAGCAGAGGTGAGAAGAGAAAAAGGGAAAACAGAAATCAGTCAACAGAATCTCATTATTTAGCTGCTAACAGACCCTAACAAGAGCCAAAGGAAGCAGGAGGCGTCCAGCAGCGTGACTGAGGGATCAGCGTGCTATTGTGCCCTCATACATCACTGTCAACTTAATTTGTTGTGCCCAGCGGCCGCCATAAATCTGCTCCTTCATACTTCGATCCGGAACCCACAGACACCACACAAAACAGTTTAAGGTGGACTGCCTTCACAAAGCAGACACACCCACTGCTATGAGCACCAGCTCTGAAGGGAATGCCCGAGTCTGCAAAGCCAGGAGTGAGGCCTTGTCTATCTTGGGGTCTCACGCCCTATGACTAGATTTTAATCTCTTTGTATGTCACAAAAAGCAACATTTATAGGCCCTATAGTGTGCTGGAGTTTCTTTCACACTCTCTAACTTATATCTCTTGATGACAATCGACTTACGTGCAAATGAATTATTTACACAGTAAATGTGGATCAAACATAGGAAATCAAGCCAAGTCTCATGAGAATGAAGTGAATCTTACAAGTAAGATAAAGGTAAAACAGACCAGCATTATTTTAAATTATTCTTTTTCTAGACAAAAGAACATTTAATAAAATATCCAAAATGTCATACACAGGAGAAAATCTTGTAGTTTCAAATTCCTTCTTCACAAGTCCCTCCTCTTTAGACCTTTGAGCACTTAAAACTTTGTCTCAATTAAGAAATTAGAAGCTGTAGCAGCGTGGTTTAATCTTTACTTTCAATTACAGTCGGACAGACAGACTGCAGCAGTGCTCAGATGAACAAATGGTGGCTTCTGAGCTAGAGACAAGATTCTGCCGGAGCCGATCCTTCCGCCTGTTGATGTGGCTCTGTGCAGCACAAACTCCGACTCCAGGTACTGGCACCACAATTGCACTGTAATTCATCACCGCTCTCTGTAATGTGCTTGCTGGCACCGTGTGTAGGGCAGTAGGGGATGAGGTAAAAGTGGCTCAAACCGTAAATCAATTAGAAAACAAAAGCTAGTGCTCAGTGCACAATCTTAGGCAAATTATATATTACAAAAGGCGGCCAATTGGGTGTTAGCTCCCAGGTGCCTGCTTCTTCCCTCTTCTTAGCCTCATTTTAACACTTTGGAAGAAAAGTCAAATGTAAAAACACCCTTTAAGATGCACATTGAGTCAGGTGTAGCAGTACACACCTGTAAACACCAGCACTTGAGAGGCTAAGGTGGAGAATCAAGAATGCAAGAGCTGCCCGTGCTACAGCTAGAACTCAACACAAAGAAAACGAGACACAATGAAGATCTGTACTATCAATGTGGAATCAAATGAGACTTTAAGACAACACACAAAACAGTCTATCACATGACATTTCCAGTCTGAGTCAGGAAATGCTGACCCTGGGAAGGTCAGTAATAGGGCACGTCTGTTCCAGAGACAAGTAAGTGTATGCTGTGCTCTGAAGGCATGGGCTATGTCTTCCTCTTAATCATAAAATTTAGCCAAGACAGAGCCCAGGTTTTCCTTTAAACATACAAATCAGCATAAAACCCTCTCTCCTCCCAAAACTAACCTAGTAAGAATTAACAGAAAAACTTCAAAATAGTAAAGAAAATGGATCTTATTGATAAATTTTCCTTTCTCTTGTAATAAAATGAAATTTCACAGTATCGTATTACTGAGAACTCTGCACAGCCCAGATGTCTCTTTTCAAAGTCTAAAAGATGGGGACATGTTATTTTTAAAAAATATTTTAATTCACTTCAACTATGGCATTTACTACAGCCTTTTTGAAGTTGGTAAATTCCTATGTGAAATCTCTTAATACTCAAATTTTAACACTCTCCTCCTCAAAAGTCTGATATTAAGTAGGAAAAAGGATGACAATTTTCAGTTTTCAAAAGGACTTGAAGACTCTACCAACAGTTGAGTATCTTCAGACAGGCTTGGATTCCTCAGGAACATGAATGACCACTCCAGGGCCAAGAGGTAGATGGTTAGTGCAAACATGCTCCTTCTAGCAGTTTACATATATCCCACATGACCTAACAGTCCTAATAGAAATCAGTACAAATAAAACCTCAATAAAAATGTGTAAGTGCACTTTCAGATAGAAGTTGACTGTTCTTTTTCTCTGTGGTTATATAATATTTTCAGAAGCCATTAGAAATAGTTGTTCTCAAAAACCAGGGTATGTTAGCACACAAGATTCTAGTATAAAAGCCAGTCTGCACTGACACACGAACCTAACAGTTAGAGTGAAGCAAAATGTGGCACTGAGGTGGCCAGTGGCTCCCTCCTCTGCAGGGCTCTCACTACTGTGACGCCAGCGCCATCTATTGGCGGCATGGAAGAGTGCGTGCAATCCCTACCAACAACACTACAGCAACACTGTGGTAGCCCACAGGGGTTTCAGGTCATTTGAATAAAATCATGTTTCTAAAAAACCAAAATCAAAAACAAAACCCATACCTAATCATCTAATCATGTTTACACAGTACTCCTCAAGGATCTCTGGGTATTCAATATAAAAATAATTCAACTATGATTTTTTAATTTAATGTTTAATTTTTTTTTTTTTTTTTTTTGGTTTTTCGAGACAGGGTTTCTCTGTGTAGCTTTGCACCTTTCCTGGAACTCACTTGGTAACCCAGGCTGGCCTCGAACTCACAGAGATCCGCCTGGCTCTGCCTCCCAAGTGCTGGGATTAAAGGCGTGCGCCACCACCGCCCGGCTTAATGTTTAATATTTAATGTTGAAAATAAATAGCTTCCCTTATTTTGAAAAAAATGAACAAAGACAAATGTTGATTCCAAAAAAATTTCATTTAATACCTAAATTGAAGGTTTTTTTTTTTAATAAATCACTTTCACTGTTGTCTAAAATTAATCTGAAGTGAACTGAAAGCTTTTAAAATGTTGTCCCATGAAAATATTCAACCTCCTAGTACATGGCAAGAATCCTCGGCTCCCTTCTGGGAGTAAACTACCACAAGCCTATCTTCACCCTGACAGTTTTCCCAGCATTTTAAAGATCCTCCAGCCAGTTGAAAGAGGAACCTCACTCTTGGTGGCCAATTGATTTTAGTGGCTCTAATTTCCCAGATAAAGATCCATGTGAGATGGGGTACAGAGTATCCTCAAATGAACACAAGAACCACCAGGCCTCCAAGGCAGGGGCCCAACAGGAACCACCTGGATCCCTAATGACTCACTCACTGCTCCACCCCACACCCTAGTAAACAGCTTCTGAAACTAGACGTAGGTTTTCTTTCGAATCATATGTAATCAACGGTTTTTCGTTCTTGAGCATAATGAATACTTGAGGTTTGGGGAAATAAACAACTGGCACTGCTGTGATCAGACAGGGAGCGCCAGGCTCACTTTCTAAAGCCAGGGTTGGTGGTACATCCCTGTCGTCCCAATTACTTGGGAAACAGAGGCCAACCTGGACTATATATGAAACTCTACCTCTACCAAAAAAAAAAAAAAAAAAAAAAAAAAAAACAGTGAAAATAAAATAATTCTAGAATCTGAATGCAAAGCCTGGTAGGTGACCCTCTAAAGCACTCACTCAACTCCCTTTTCTATCCAAAGGAGGCATCCTCCTTGAGAAACAGCAATATTGTGCCTAGTACAAAATAATCACTATGTTTGGGGAAGATTAATATCTAAAATTGTTTGTTTGGCCTCAATAAAAAGGAGCAATATTGCTAAATATGTAAGTATGACATTTTGAAGAATTTACCATATTGCATGGGTCTGGTAGTGATGCTTAAGGAAATTAAAAACCACTACAGTCAGCATAGTTGATCCTTATTAAAGTTCTGTCATGAACTATCACTCACATAAAACAAAAATAAACCAAGAAGAAATTTAAATAAAATCTATGGATTATAAGTGTTTGAAGATGGAAAAATGAATGATATTCTGGCTTTTAAAATTGATTTAGCATGCAGCTTCTCTTTATAGTCCCTTGATAAAAATGAAATCTCCCTAACAAACACTTAATAAAACCTGTCAATATCTCTGAAAAGAAAAATGACACAAATGCATTAAGTATTAAATACCCTTGGAAAAAGTCACATATTCCATGAATTTTTGATGTACTATCTTGACATTAATGTAAAACCTTGATATTTATAATTGACAGATATTTAATAAAGTATAAAAGAAGATGGCTGCTATGCAGCATGCAAATTCCTCAGGCTGATCAGAGAGGAGAGATCCAGGGTGCACTTACATTAAATAAACAGTTATCGTGCGTCACACAAATCAGCTGCAGTCTTATTTTAAGCTCTTACAACAAAGCTCTGTGAAGAACCAAAACAAGCATGCTCCATTATTATGTGGACCCTAATCCAGAACATTTGGTATTCGAAGTAGCTTCGAAACATTAATAGTTGTGCACAGGAACAAAATGCATTTGAATTAAGGGTGGTTTTGTGTTTAATGCTGGGAAATAGGCAATTGTAAACATTTTAAAATGCACTTGCATGACTATGGCTAGGTATTTCCTAAACCAATTCTCAAATGAAACAAATTTAACCTAAAGAAAGGCTGGAAACGCTGAGGAAAAAAGAAAGATTCCAACACTAAAAAGACCAGAGCATGAATCTTCCCAAAATCCATCATCCCTTCGCTGGAGTTTCTCTTATGCCTGGACTGCTACGTTTCTGGGGGTGAACCTGAATACAAACAGTCATTTCAGAGAGACATTCAAATATGCTAAAAGGGAAGTTGATCAGTCTATAAAAATGACTCCTAAATACCACATTTTAAAGAATTTACAACTGTTGCAATGCATAATCAATCCCAAAATAATACACCTGGCAGTCCAGCAACTGTTCTTCTCAATAGCTACGGGAATATATTTTATAAGTTGCACATAAGCTTGTTCTGATGAAAAGCCATAGTATTATGTAATTAAATTGATATGATAAAAATACATATATTTTGCATGACTTAAACATATATTAAAAGGGACAGTTGGTTTCATCTGCCAAAGACAGACATACTTAACTCTCAAGATGGTCCCATTTCTCTTACTGCTACTAGGATGAAAGCAGACACAGAACTTCACATCTGACCTTGGGGTAGATACAGTCATGTATACTTCTCCACTGGATGTTTTGCAGGGCTTTCAACAGAACACCATCTGATGTAACACTGATAGGTACCTCAGCAAATCAAGCAAAAGAAAAGAGAAGCAACGGACAACCCTGTAGGTCAGCTCCTGTGGGCCTGGATGGAGCCCTTTTCTCTTCAAGACAATACCAAAGAAGGAAAAGAGATTTCCCTGGAAAGAGGCAGAATAAAGGAGAGATGCAAGATGGGAACAAAAGGGAGGCCAGACACTGGACATCACGTGATCAAGGCCAGCTGCAGAGAGCACACAGGCAGGCAGCACGTTTCTAGCAGTCAATGAACCTTCCTCTTGTACTTTATTTTCTAAGTGGATACAGCACAGTTTAACAGGAGGACAAATTATAAAATATCTATTGAATCTACAACTTAGTTTTGATGGTCATAAATCAGAATCAAAGCATGGTTCATATATTCAGCTCTTGAAGGAAAAATCAATTTTTAAGACCTTTATTTTTAAACACAGATTACATTCAATTCTTCGGGGAATTTTTTCATCATAAAGTTCTTCAAACTCACTCAATATAATCAAATAAAAATTTAACTACATCGATACACATCTAATCAAGACCTCCTGCTTTTCACTCCTATATAGTTTTTTTTTTCTAGCCAATATATATCATCTTAAAATGAAATTAGAATAAACACCATTGCTTGTTACAATTAAAAAATACTTTTTAGATGACTGGATCTATAATTTACATGCAATTTAAATGTAATTGCAGTTTGCTAAAATATTACAAAAATACCTCTCTGCAGTGTATATTAGTTAACATGTGTATATACTGAAGGACAATCAATCTACACCGAACTGGGCCCAAATCGACCAAATATGGACTGTCAATCACTTATTTACTAAAATATTTACTGACTCCAAAAGAAAAAACTTGAAGGTAAGTAAACAGTAGACAATTATTCATCACAGGGAACAATCTTAAAAAAGAAAGAGATTGCCGGGCGGTGGTGGCCCACGCCTTTAATCCCAGCACTCGGGAGGCAGAAGCAGGTGGATCTCTGTGAGTTCGAGGCCAGCCTGGTCTCCAAAGCGAGTTCCAGGAAAGGCGCAAAGCTACACAGAGAAACCCTGTCTTGAAACAACCCCCCCCCAAAAAAAAAAAAAAAGAAAGAAAGAAAGAGATTGATCCATCAACAAATTTTGAGCGCCTCTGATGGTAGAGGAAGACACAGAATTAACAACCTCAGAGGGTTACTATCCAGCAAAGCCAGAGGAAGGTCAAGTAGACAACAGATGGTATGAGAGGCCATAGTTCACCCCCACTGCAGGGCCACCTTCGCAACCTCCCAGGTTCCCAGAGCCCTGTCACTCCAAGGCAGCTCCTTTCCTTACTGGTAAGCTAGTGAGGCAGAGATAGGTTTCTAGCCACCAGCAGCGAGGCCCCAGGGCCTTCACAGAGCCTCAAAGACATCTTTCCCTCCAAGAAGGAAAGCCTTCTTCCAAGTAAGGACAGCTGTGACATGGGCACCTGAGAAATGTCAACCTGCACAGGCCTAAACAGCAGGCAAGAACATGCCAAGTGACAACATTCCAAAACAACACCACTTCAAGGACCCAGAGGAGCACTCCCAGGCAGCCTGCTTTTACACACACACAGACTGACATGCACATATGTACACACACACACACACACACACACACACACACACACACACACACACACACACACAGCAGGGCCTAGTTGAATGGATGGAAGCTTCCAGAAACACACCTTTCCCTCTCTCTTCTGTTCTGCTTTTCATCTCCGCAGTCTGTTCCTGAGCAGCAGAGAACCTTGTCCATCTTTTTCAACTGTCTCTGAACATATCTCTATCTTAAGAATCTAGCAAGGGGCAAGATAAGACAAGCTCTCACCCCACCCTGTGCACACACCACTGCTCCCTCCAATCATGCAGTGCTCACCCCGGGAAGATTAGCTTTGGAAACTGCTGTGCCATCTCAGAGCCTCCACTCAACCATGGGAAATCTACTTCTTTCCGCTTACTTTTACACCCAGACATCTTTGCTGACTGACAGGAGGACTCAAGCACAGTCAAGCCATGTTCCTTGGCCTCCATCAAGGGCCAATGTTTACTCAGAAGCAGCATAGATTTCCAATCCCTCATTCTCAACATAAAAAAATAAAATAAAAGCCGGGCGTGGTGGCGCACGCCTTTAATCCCAGCACTCGGGAGGCAGAGGCAGGCGGATCTTTGTGAGTTCGAGGCCAGCCTGGGCTACCAAGTGAGCTCCAGGAAAGGCGCAAAGCTACACAGAGAAACCCTGTCTCGAAAAAACCAAAAACAAATAAATAAATAAATAAATAAATAAATAAATAAATAAATAAATAAATAAATAAAATAACAAAACCCCACAAACAAAAGAGGAAATCAACAGAATAGCAAAGCAATTGTTTTATATGAACATATTTTCATCAAAAAGCAGTCTAGCAGTACATGGTGGCAAATTTCTTTAATCCCAGCACTCAGGAGGTAGAGGCAGGTGGATCTCTGTAAGTTCAAAGCCAGCCTGCTTTACAGAGTGAGTTCTAAACCAGCCAGGGCTACTAAGTGAGATCCTGCCTCAAATAACAACAAAGAAAGAAAGAAACAAACAAGAAAGCAGACTAGAATTATTTCAGCTTAACAACATAATTTTATTTTTCATTGTCTAAGCTGGTGGAACAGCATATGGAGAGAGTTGGGAGTGTGCACTTTGAGCCACTTCCTTTGCAGGGTGGCTGACATCCAGGGTGCACCTATAACTCTTGCCCTGGGAAAGGAATGTGTATATAACTAGACATAGGAAAGCACTGTCTCCAGAAGAACAGGAGTATGACAATGACTGCCAGCTCTGTATTCTGTGCAGTTGATAACAAGAACTTAACCTGTGTATATTTAATCACCAAAATTCTTCCAAAATAGTTATCATCATCAGCCTCATTCTAATGTTCAGGAAACTGAGGAACAGAGAACTTAAAAGAAGGCTCAGGCTAACCACTTAATAACGATGAGGCTGGATAACAACCCAGATGTCCCTATTCAGGAGTTTAAGGAAAAGGCTAGATGTCCTGCTCCTGTGAGTGAATTGCTGGAGTTCTGACATAGTCAATGTACACTTGCTTCACCACCGTGAGCTACAAACTAATGTACATGGCCAAGTGTCCAGCAGTAACAACAAGACTAACAGTGTAGCTATTCAACTGGAAGGAAAGGCACACATGCAATACACCTCCTAGCCATATGGGGCCTAATTCCCCTCACAGTACATTAAGAAAAAACACTGGTTCTGACTACAGCTCATAAGCATGAAAGAGCCCCTGGCCTTGATTCTTAGCATACACACAAACACACACACCATCACCACCAGCCTTACCTAGAAAACATAAAAATATGTGTGGGTGTGCATACATACACACACACACACACACACACACACACACACTCGGTCCACTTTTTTTTTTACATTTTTAAAACATAGAGACCATATACATACTTCATTTTCTGGTACTTTCCTACAGAATTATGCCACACTGGCATTCCAGCCAGTTCCAATATTCCATTATCAGAAATTCCTATCAGTTTCATGATAAATCTCAACAGCTCCATAGACACCCCACAGTTTCATTAAATACTGAACCTGTCTACTTTCAAGCTTTACAGTGATGGCATCTTTTGGCTACTTTCAACTCTCCTAGTCATGTGGATAGCAAAATGGACTATGGACTCTTAAATGTTCATTCAGCCAGCAGTGGTTTGAATAATGGCCCCCATAGGCTCATATATTTGAATTCGTGTTTCCCAATTGGTGGAACTGTTTGGGAAGGATTAGGTGTTGATGCGGGCCGCAAGAATATATTATAGAGATTCAGTTGTATATACTAAAGCTACACCTAGAAGGATTGAGGAATATTTCTAGAGGGAAGCCATTTGTCAGGGAATATTTGGTGTTATTCAGCTTTTAATATGTATCAACTGTCTTCTGCTATGAAATTCTTGTGTGCTCATATACTACTAGGCCATATGGCAAACAGAATAAGCTTCTCAGACCTACTGCTGATCCACTAGGTAACACTCCTATAGAGCCTAGGAGACAGGGGGACTGTAGATGCATAGCTTTGTTTCTTGTGCAAATGAAGCTCAGACCATCCCTTTCCTTCAGGCCTAGTAGCACTGCAGAGCAAGTGACTCAAGACAATAGGGCTTTTTGCATATCCAGGAGCAAGTGAAGGGGAGGCAGAATTCCTGGTCAGAGTCAAGTAGCCAGAGAGGAGAACAAGGCAGAGTTTCTGCAGATGGTAGGGCAGAGTCACATGGCCGGAGAGAAAGGAACAAGGCATACCTTTTGTAGAGAATAAGGATTGGGAAAGGTCAAGAGAGTAGGAAGAGAAGAAATGAGCATGGATGGAGAAACTGAAGACAAAGATGAGATCAAAAGCATAGGAGCTTACTAAAACTATGAGAGAACAGAAAAAGAAGGGACAGAGAGGAACTGAATGTCAGGATGGAACTGCAGCTGTGTAGACAGAAGTTTGTTACAGGAAATAAAGTAAACGGATATAAGACACTAGTGTACATAGATTCTTTTCCCACAGATAACCCCACACCGGGACACAGTGTCTTCCCCAGGACTCTGGGAGGAATCTTCTCAGGACAGGCCCCTGGGAAAATTCCAATAAGGTGTGGCCTTGTTGGAGGAGATGTGTCACTGGAGGCAGACTTTGAGGTTTCACAAGCCCACAACATTTCCCAGTTAGCTCTCTCTGCCTCATACTTGCAGATAAGGATGTGAGTTCTCAGCTACTGTTCTAGCACCTTGCTGCTTGCTGCCATGCTCCCTGCCATGATAGTAATGGATTCTAACCCTCTGCAACTACAAGCTCAAAGAAAGTCTTTCTTCTGTAAGTTGCCTTGGTCATGGTTTCCTCACAGCAGCAGAAAATTAACTGAGACATAGCCTTTAAGCCTAAAGGAAGTTAAGAAGCTGGGCATGGTGGCCCACACTTGTAAATCCAGTACATGCTCCTACCACAATGTGCTACCTCATTAGCAACCTCATAGAGGCCCAAAACAATAGGGTCCCTGATCTTGGATCAAAACTGTTAAAACTATGAACCAAAATAATTTTTTTCTCAGTTAATTAACTTAGGTGTTTCATTATGTTGACACAAAACCATGACATAGGCCTGGGGGTCAGGACATAGCAATAATGCTTGCTAGGCAAGTGTGAGGACTTGAGTTGGACCCCTAGAGCCCATATTAAAAGAGCAGGACACAGCCCTGTTTGTAATCCGAGGGCTGGGGAGACAGAGACAAGTGAATCCCTAGAAGAACACTGATCAGCCAAACTAGACTACATGGTGATTTTAAGGCCAATGAAAACCCCTGTTCCAAAAAACAAGGTGAATAGCTTCTAAGGAGCAACAACAGCTGAGGCTGTCTGCCACGGCCCTCCACCCCCAGGCCCATAAACACACACACATTTGAAAGAAGAAAGCCACCTTGACACGCATGGGACATAAGTCCCTGTCCTGGGGAAAGTTCCTCAGGAGCAGAGCACTTGCATCTGATGTATATGATGCCCTAGGTTCAACTGCCAGAACTGGAAGAAAAAGAATTCTCTCTTGATTCAGTATGAATACAGAATAGGAAGAAGCAACCTCTGTCAAACATTGGTCTTCGAAGAAAGGGAAGGGAGGACAAGCACCCAGATATCTTTGGCACTCATTTTGGCTATCACTCCATTAACATTAAAAGTTCTTGGGGAAAAAAAGTCATGAAGAAAAATTCTTCTGAAACATGAGACTTCATCTTTAAACTGAACAGAGCACAACAACCAAAAGACAAAAAGGAGCATGGGGCCAACTGCAGGGGGCACACCACGCTGTGGGAATATGAAAGCTGACTGCTTCTTTTTCCATAAAAAGTTCACTTTACCTCATATTTTCCTAATCAAATGCTTCACTGGTCAACAGCTTTGAAATGGTTTTACTGCCCCCCCCCCCCCGAGGAAATACTATCTCACATTCTAAGAGTAATCCAATTTTGTTGGAAAAGTCAATTTCTAGAAACAATTTTTCCATGAAAGAACAGTTTAATCAGTGCCTATCTTTTAAGTATGATGTAGAAAATGGATAATTGTTAATTGTTCACTTGGAACAGAATGCTGGGAAGCCAATATATTGATTTGAGCTATCTTTCAAATGAGCATGATATTTGACCATAGTCACAGCTGAGAAAAGATTTCAGAACTGGGTTTTGAAAAGTGGTCCAGCTGGCTCCTAACCCAGAGTCCACGGACTCTGGGAACACTATGCAGTGCAGCAATGGTGGCATCAGAGAAACCGTGGGAAGAAGCAACATGTTTGGCAGAGTAAAGATCCTGGGCAGTGAACAGGTGCCCCTTAGAGACCTCCTGGGGGATTTCCCTGGCTTCGAGCAGGAACAGACCAGGGTGCAGGAGCTGAAGAATAAATGTTATGATTAAAGATCAGCAGATCATTATTTCAGAGACATGAGGGAACAAAGCAAGGACAGAGAACAAAACGAAGGCAGATGAAGAGACAGCAACAAGAGCAATGTCCAGGCCCCTCACCTAGACCATGGGTTCTGCCTTAGCTCCCAAGGGAGGGTTCTGCCTCAGCAGGAGGAAAGAATACAAAGACAATTGAGAGGAAGACGGGACTTCTTGTTACATGACCCTATCTTTCTTCAAAGAACAAGAATGAAGGAAGCCAGAGACAGGGCTATGTGACTATGCCAATCTAAGAAAACAGTAGACTCCTTCAACTCAGGGCCCAAGAACAGGAGGAGGTGGAAAGGGGGAAATATATGGATATCTCAATGGTTACATATGCAGCAAAGTCTAATGTGAGGCACCTGGGCTGTCCCCATGGACACAGAAGGTGCATACCAGCCCATGGGTAGCTCAGGGACCCCATCACAGTAAGCATGTTCTTACTCTAAAAACTCCCTACTCTTTTCAATTATATGGCTCCAAACAAAGAGGCAAAGCTTGAAACTATTTCCATGTGGATGATTTCTGCCACACTACACTACACCAGGTTTGTGGAGCTAACAAGTCTGCTACAGAACGAAAGATCAGCAGAAGGCCTTTCCAGGATAACCAGCAGCAAGTGGTGTGAACACCTTGGTGTTTAGCTCTGTTGGGGCAGGAGCCATGGGGACTGGTGCATTCGAGGATAAAAAGCATGCACACGGAAAAAGGAGCTCCTGTCCAGCCCAGCAGAGCCTGGGATTGAAGTGCATCCGACATCCAATCATCTTCAGTACAAGGGGGACACCAGATCCACACACAAGAGTGACCTGGAGAAAATGTCTAGGCCTGATGCACTAGGAGGAGGGTTCATAGCCAAGAGTGAAAGCTCAATAAGTGTGAGCTGCTTCCATTCTTCAATCTCTACCATACTTGCTCTATGCATGTCAATGCATCATCATCATCATCATCCAACCCAGTACAGGGTGTGAGGCAGGTGCTGTGCCTTGCACCTGGTGATGACCTCAGCCTCATAGTGGCATAAAGCAATCCAGCACAATTGGAGTTTAGTCTCAGCCTCAAACTACTCAGGCTGTTGGAGATGGTGCAGAAGAGAATCTCTTCCT
This sequence comes from Peromyscus leucopus, assembly GCF_004664715.2. NCBI lineage: Eukaryota > Metazoa > Chordata > Mammalia > Rodentia > Cricetidae > Peromyscus > Peromyscus leucopus. The sequence continues at coordinate 74,971,864 of NC_051075.1, forward strand.
AAACACTTAATGAATCTACTGCAAAAAGAAAAAAATCTGTTTCCCCATCTGCACTTCCAGACGCATATAATAAAGTGATATTTTCCAACATAGGTTTTTAGATCACTGGCTGTGTCATTTAGACTCTACTATGCAGAATGACCGTTATTCTTTCTATTCACCTTTTAACCCCTGAAAAAGTTGCAGAATCTGGAAGTCATCTTAAGCCATTTATCATTTATCCCTCAGAAACCTTGACGTGGGAAACAGTCTTCCTGCCCATTTTCACACTTTCCAGATTGGAATAATTTCCCCCTCCCACTGATTCATTTAGCCAAATCCTACAACAAAGTTTAAGATTCATCTTCCTTTAAACTTTCCTGTGCCCTCCCGTGACCTCTGAATTTTTAGCACATGCAGCCTACAGAACACTACTGGCCTCTGACTTCACACACAATGAACTGTTATTGGGTTGCTGTGTGGCGTCCATTCATTTATTCCTTCACCTGGGACATAACCATGCAGTCTGTCCAGAATAAAAGAGAAAATGAGGGCACAAGATAGATCTGGTTTCCTGCCCTCACTAAGCTTCCTGTCTGTAGAAGGCAGATGCTGAGCAAGTCACACAGAGGATAAGAGCAGGAGGGGTGGGAGAAGGACCTGAGATCTCCTGCTGGACTGTAAACAGTTCAGGTGCTGTACTACAGACGGACCCCGTGGTCATAGCTGCCACTGTCTGGCTTCTCCACAAGTCATAACACAGTCTGAACAAAAAGTCAATGTCTACTCATCTTGTCATGCACACAGCCAATGTATGGGTTCCTTTTCAGTCCTTTAAAGACTTCGTCTTTGTGACAAAAGAGAAAAGAAAAAGAAAAGAAGGGCATCCTCAAAGGTTTAGGGTAATTTCAATGAACACCAGGAAACCAGGGCAGGACAGGAGAGAGCCCTGGAGCACCTAAAGTTCAGCAACGCCCTGACCTCCTGTGCCTGCTCAGAGCCCTGCTCAGCAAGGTGGGCAGAGGTGCCACTTTTCTGTTCCTGCACTCGGTCTCCTCTCTCCGACCAACACAGGATGCTATCTGCCTCCAACAATGAATTCCATAGGACCAGCAGGCAGAAGCTGTGAGAGTGATGTCAGCTGGACTAGGGCACATGGTTCTGAGGGAACCTGGTGGGTGGCAAGGAATGCCTGCAGTATTTCTAGTCAGGCTCTTATTACAACCTACATCGACAAACTTCTGGTTACAGACCACACAGCTTCTCCATTTGTTTCAGTGGAAATTTTTAGTAAAAGGCATTTACTAGTCATGAGAATAACCGTATCTTTCTATCTGCTATCTGTCTAAAATACATTCCTATTTAAAAAAAAAAAAATCAGAACCTATGCCACCAGGTGTGGTGTACACCCAAATAACAGCACAGGAGAAAGGAGGAAAGATGATCTCTTGATTTTTTGGTTATTCCTGGCTATATATCAAGTTCAAAGGTAGCCTGGGCTACATGAGACACTGTTTGTTTTTTCTTTTCTTTTTTTAAAGCAAGCACTAATGAAACAAACGTGTTATTTTTCTGTGAGGACTGTAGGATGAACTATATCAGCAACAACCAAAACAAAAAAAAAAAAAAAATGGAGGAAAAGGAACAGGTGTAAAATTTTTAAGAAAGGTTTTTATCAACCTCAGAAAAATAACGAAGTTAAAGTAACTAAATATTACTGCACAGAAAATAATAAAGGCTGAAGTCAGGCCACAACAGTGGCACACAACTTTACCTGGGATGTTCCATGTTCCCTCTATTCTACCAAAACACCCCAGAGCAGAGCTCATTCCACCAACTCACCAAACTGGTGCTGTCCGCCATGCACCAGTCTTCACAGCGGAAGGGTCAGCAAAAGGGGCCTTCTGCCCCCACAGGAATTAACACCAAGGCTGGAGTCCCAATGCTGAAAACACCAACACTAAGCACCTAACAGGCACATGCTGGAATGAGTAAGCACAGGCCACAGGCACTGTCAGCAGAGGCTCATCTTGCAGGTGGCAGCGGTGGGGCTTGAGAGAAGGGCAAGCCTGGCATCTGGGGCAGTAAGCACATGGCACAGCAAGAGTCGGAAGTACCTGCTCAAGGACTGTGTTCAGGAGAGTGGGGGTAAAGGGGCAAAGCTGGTGACACACAAGGTCCCACAGTGGAGAAGTAGCCCAAGGGAGGGGCCCTAGGGACAGCTCTATCTGTGGGGCCCTGAGCAGCTCCACCTGGCTGATCTTAGTTTCTCATTTATAAAACAAAGACAACGCCTACCACCCATTTGTTCTGGTATCTGAGAAACACCAATGAATTTTCTTTCCAGAAAAAAAAGATGCAGTAAACACTGGTAAGTAGAATGGAAATAAAGAGGTTCTCCTCCAAGGAAGGCAATCTACTAAAGGATGAATCTAACAGACAGAATGAGAGGAGAAAGGTTGCATTAGTTACTTTTCTATTGCTGTGATAAAATAAAACACTAAGACTAAGGCAACTTATAAAAGGAAGGGAGTTATTTGGCTTATGGTTCCAGAAGGGTAAAAGTTTTCATGGCAGGGAAGCAGCAAGTATGGTAGTTAGAGCAGCAAGATGAGAGCTTACATCTTTTTTTTTTGGAGGGGGGGTGTTCAAGATAGGGTTTCTCTGTATAACAGTCCTGGCTGTTCTAGAACTCATTTTTGTAGACTAGGCTGGCCTTGAACTCATAGAGATCCACCTGCCTCTGCCTCCCAAGTGCTGGGATTAAAGGCGTGCGCCACCATGACCAACTGAGAGCTTTCACCTGAAACTACAAGCAGGAAGTAGAGAGTGAACTGGAAATGATGCAAGGCTTTAAAACAACTGGGGCCCAAGTATTCAAGTGCTTGAAACTATGGGAACATCTCATTCAAACCACCATAGAGGGTAACAAGGTTTGAGAATGTTAAAAATAATAATAATAACAATAATAATAGTAATAATAATAATAATAATAATAATGGGCCTAATCGGACCTAGTGGCATAGGCCTATAGTCCCAGCTTCCAAGGATTGGCTGATGCAGAAGGATCTTAAAATTCAAAGCCTTCTTAAGCTACAGATTGATTTCAAAGCCAGGCTGGGGAACTTTTCCATCTCAAAGGGAAAAGCTGTGGGCATGGCTCAATGATGGAGCGCAGGTCTAAAGTGTGCAAGGCTTTGAGTTCAACTCCAGTACCACCAACACCAACACTGAAAAATAAGGGCCTAATATGGCAAAGAACTGAGAGTGGCCTCCAGCCAGCAACAAAAAGCCAAGGCCCTAAGGAGTTACATTCTACAATCAGTCGTGGAAACAAACTTAGCAGCGGAACCCCTCAGACAGAACTACACGTGTCTATGCCCCTGTGAGAGCCATGGAAGCAGGCACCCAGTCAGGCCAGACCTGCACTCCTGGCCGAGAGAGAATACAAGATAATGTTGATTTAAACCTCTAGAAAACATGAGATAATAAATGTGTTTTTTTAAGTCTGTAAAAAACAAATTTTTAAAAATTGTTAACTTCCAAGTACACATACCAAAGAAAATTCACACAAGCACATCACACGTTCTCAGTAAAGATGGTCTAGAATTTGCCACAGTAAAGTGAAATCTCAAGGCTGCCCAACAAGCGCACGATTGTTCCCACTCCTGTGTGTCTGCTGCAGGCTGGTGATGCCTTGGCTCTCATTCCAACAAGGCACTCCCTTAGTCTTTCTGCCTCTAAGAAAGAGAACTGAACATGTTCACAGGAAAAAGGAAGAAGATGTAAAGACAAGGGCATGCTCTGCTACCAGGAGCAAGGAGAAAGGAGAAAGATGAGGACAGGCAGAGACGCTGCTTCTCTTCAGCTAGAGGCAAGAGTCCAACTGGGGAAGCTGGAGAAGAGTTCCATCTATTAGAATTGCTCTTAGCATAGGGACAGCTTCTTGCCCCTCCTGGCCCCATTTATGCCCTACTTTGACCTCAGAACAAATTCTCTATTTTAGTTCCAAATGTATGGCCCTTGGGCACATGTAAGTCTTTTCAAACACATACTATGTACTCTAGCCAGTTACAATGTATCACACCGATGCATCTCTGCTGGATCTTAACCAGAACCAAATCCAATACAGGAACCCATCTGAACTGCTTCCATCTCCTAAGTTACAGGTGAAAATCAGGTCATTTGAAGACCCCATAAGGCCTACCATGTATACTTAGGGTTTATTTTGGTCTCATTGATGCCATACACCTGCTTTCATTCCCTGAATCAGATGAAAGCTGTGAAGCAGAAGGAAACAGCATGAAGTCCTAGAGCAGTTCCAATGGCCACAAGCAGCTTTCCAGGTCGCGGCCCAGCACACTGGCCTTTGGGTAAGCCTTCTGTATACACACCCCAGACGCAGGAAGGGAAGCCAGGCCACCAATACTCGACTGTATAGAATCCAGGGGCTGTGCTAGCTGCACCAGGGAGAATGTTAGACTGTGGCTGCCCAGATGACCCCTTCCACTACAGTCCACAGGCACATTCTGCACCAAGGCTAGAGGAAGGAACCCCATGCTAAGGTTCTGGGATCTGCTCTCTTGAGGTCCTGGCTCACCAAAACTCTGTCAAATAGAACAAAACTCTGATCCACCTCCAATTTTATTTATTTATTATTACATGTACATGTGACTTAACCTTTTTTTTTTTTAAGTTCCATTTAGAAATGGAGCTGTAGTTTGGAGGCAAAACACTTGCCTACAGTGCATGAAGCAAGACTCTGGGCTTGATCCTGAGCAGTCCCCTCTCCACAAAAAAGTTTCATCTAAGAAGGGGTAGGGGATGGTAAGATGACTCAGTGGGTAAAACTGTTTGCTGAATTCTACCTCCAAGAACACACACGGTGGAGGAAGGAACCATCTCCCACAAGTTGTCCTATGACCTCTACATTCATGTCAGGCTACGTACCTGTGTGTGGGTATGCACACATGCACATACACACAATCTCTCTCTCTCTCTCTCTCTCTCTCTCTCTCTCTCTCTCTCTCTCTCTCTCTCCCTACCTACCTATATCTATATCTGTATCAGAAGAGTATCAGAGACAGCAGCAGTACCCCAAACCACAGCTTGTGTCTGTAAGTTTTAAAACAAAACCTTGACTCTAATAAATCCACATCAACTGGTTTATTAATTATTAAATCAATCTCCCAGGGGTCACCACCAGCAGAACAGTTTCCATCCCATAATACACACTGGACATGATGATTCTCCTCATCTGACCACCCTACAGTATTGATTCTAGTTTTAAAGTAAGGAGATTTTAACATTAAGAATCTTATGTATCAGGGGCTAGAGAGATGGCTCAGCAGTAAAGAGCACTGGCTGCTCTTCTAGAGGACCCCAGTTCAATTCCCAGCACCCACATGGCAGCTCACAGCTGTCTGTAACTCCAGTTCCAGGGGATCTGACACCTTCACATCAATGCACATAAAATAAATTTGAATAAATTAAAAAAATAACCCTACATATCTACTCAGGCTGTGAATTGAAGAAAAGTGTCTCCACGCCACTCCCCCACCGCCTGCTGAGCACCAGCTGCAACAGGGTTCAGTGTACTTCTCCTCCCAGCTCTCCTAAGCGATCACATGGGTGGGTTACCATAATCCGTACACCTAAACAGACAATTGTATAACATACCTGACAAGTGGAAACACAACTGATCTACAACGCTAAAAATGAAAGGACAAATTCCTCCCCATCCAGCAAGCATCCAGTTACTCATCAAACTTGTGTGCCAAGAACCAGATGGCAATTCTAATAAGAGCACACTTCACAGTCAAGTTGTTTCCTGAATTGACTCTTTTGTTCAGGAAAGCAGTCAGGATTTCAGTTTTCATTACAGTTGTACCCTTAAAGTTAAGCAACAAGAGAAATTCTGAGTTCCTAAAGATTTATTTTTTATGTGTATGAGAGCTTTGTCTGCATGAAATCTCCTCCATGGTCAGACTGGAAAGGATAAAGTCTCAAGCTTCTGCCAAAGCCAGGTCATTTACCTCATGCTCAGATACTGCCTTTAAACCAAACACCTTAGTGCTAGCTGTCAACATGACCCACACAAAGCTCCCCATCATAAATAAAATGTTGTTTTAAACAAAAGGCTAGGGGTACACATGTTAGAAAGACCAAGATTTCTTCCCAGAGAGTACAACACTTCCAGAAGCAAAGACATAAATAAACACAGTATCACATCTCCCAGTAGGCCCGAGCCCCAACTTCAGTCTGTTGATATCTGATGCTAGATCATTCTTTGTTGCACTGTAAGATGTTTATAGGATCCATGATCCAGTTTTGACAGCCAAAAATGTCTCTACCTCCCAAGGAACAAACCCTCACAGCTGAGAACTTCTGGGCTGGACAAAACATTCTTGAGAAGAACACAAAAAGCACTATCTTTAAAATGAGACTGGTAACACAGACATTCATTGAAAAAATATCATTTGGAAAGTGACTCCACAAGCCACAAACTAAAAGACAGTCACAAAACCCACAATTTATGAAGGACACATATCCAGAAGAGAGGGTTAAACTAAAAGCAGCCAATGGCAAGGAGGGAGTTACTTCATGTTGAGACTTTCTGTTCCAAGTGGTGGAAAAGCTTGGGAAATACTTAGTAAAAAAGACCACACAGCATTATAAAAGTAAGTATTTATTGGTTACATGTATTTTACTACAATCATAAAAACTGATGTTATATAACCCAAAAAACAGACACAGGATCTCAAAATTTTTTTAAATTATGCCGAGTATTTAATAATTTTATACTGATTATGTATTTATAGGGTGAACTTCAGATCTATGGGGTTGAATAAAACATGTTTTTAAGTGAGCTGAAGATTTGCATAGCTCTTCTGACAGAGGATGTCCATGGAGCTGGTAAGCAAACAGAAACATGCTTTCCATTTTCAGTCCTCAGTGGAAATCAGAACCACAAAAAGCTAAAGTGTACACCAACCCAAATGTCCCGGAGGACGAAGTGTTGGTAAAGGAATAGAACAACTAGAAATAATTGCTGGTGAGAGTATAAATTGGCTCGGGCATGAGAGTAATTGTTTAGCAATGTCCACTGAGACCAAATATTCAATACTCTAGCAATCCCTCTTCCAAGAGATACCCAGAAGAAAGGAACATGTATGTCCAAAGGAAGACACATATAACTACTTATAACTATGCCAGCAAGACAGCCCAGTGGGTAAAGATGCTTCTATGCAAGCGTGATGACCTGAGTTTGACCCCTGGAACCCATGTAAAGGTGGAAGGAAAGAACTGACTCCACAAAGTTGTCCTCTGACCTCCACATGCCCATTTTGACACATGTGCATATGCATGGGTGCACATGTACATATGTACAGTCATTCACATTCTCATGCTCGCTCTCTCTCTCTCTCTCTCTCTCTCTCTCTCTCTCTCTCTCTCTCTCTCTCTCTCTCTCTGTCTTGCTCTCCCATACCTGCCCATGGTGGTTAATTTCTCTGTCAACTTGACTGATTGAGAATCCCTCAGAAGAATCCCAGGCAATGTGGGCTAGAACCCTGGACTGAATAAAGAGAGAAGCTGAGCATCAAGGCTCCTCTGTGTGTCTTGACTGTGAATGCAATGTGGCCAGCTGCAGGGTACAGTCCCTGAGGAGCTTCATCCCTTAAGTTGCTTTCTGACTGTTATTTGTCACAGCAACGAGAAAGGAAACTAGCATACAGCCCAAGCCAGCAAACAACCAGTCTCCATGAGCAGAAGAAGCCAGGCATCACCTGTAATCCAGCATCGTGGACTATAGTGCCAAGAGAACTGGCACTATAGTCAAGTAATGTCCACAGGAAGACAGCTCTAAGACCACTTATAACAGAGCTGCACTGAGAATTACAGGCTAGCTTAGGCTACAGGGTAAGACCCTATCTCAAAAATAAGAAAGGAAGGAAGAAGGAAGGAAGGGAAGAAGGGAGGGAGGGAGGGAGGGAGGAAGGGAGGGGAGGAGGGAGGGGGAGGGGGAGGGGAGGGAGGGAGGGAGGAAAGGAGGAAGGAAGGAAGGAAGGAAGGAAGGAAGGAAGGAAGGAAGGAAGGAAGGAAGGAAGGAAGGAAAGAGACAAGGTAAATGTATCTAAGAAAGCTTAGAGAACAATGAAAAGGGGCTAACCTGTTACCATACCCAACAACATGGACAAACCTCACAAACATTACATGGGGCAAGAGCAATAGATGCAAAAGAGCCTATGGGCTCACCTCCACTCACAGGAAGTTTGCAAATTTTGGTGTCAGTTAAGATACTTTGAAAAGGGTGGGTGACTACTGACTGGGAAAGGACACTGGAGAACTGCCATATCCTAACCTTGACTGTGGGTACTATATACAATGCATGACAACTTTATATGGTGTAGCTTAAATTTCATTAAAAAAAAAAAAAAAAAAAAGCTAAAAGCCAACAGACAATCTCCCCAAACTGTTCACCTTTGCTGTCAGGGGTTATTAACTGTCCCTACACCCCTTTAAGTTACATACTATACTAACATTGCTACTCTTAGAGTCAGTGGATTCTGCGCATTATTGGTAGGCATTTAGCAGCTAGCGTGCCTTCCTCTTTTCTGTTATTTGCCATCTACACTGCCTGAATACACTGTAAACACTTCTTCAACAAGCTGACACTTTAGACTGTGAGTGCTCAGCTCTACCTGGGACAACAAGCAGAAGAGGGACAGAAAGAATGAACGAGCTGGGAGGACGGGGAGGGGTGTGTGAAAGGCTGCCTCAGGACAGGACATGGCTTGGGCCTCACCCCTAGGTGAAAAACTATTGACAGTTGACTGATAGAGGAGACAGCATCATTTTTCTTTGGGATTGTAGCAACTGGTAGTTGTCTCTGCTCCAGGGATAGCCCACACCATGTGCAAACGGGCAGCACTAACTGGGCACAGCAGGATGAACCAGCACCCCAGAGTGCAAGACAAAGTGAGCTTGGCACCTTGACAGAGAAAGTAGTTAGAAATGCCATTAAATACAGACAAATCAATTAGTAGGAATCAAAGTCCTCAAACAGAGGACACTTTCACTGCAAGTTGCTTACTTGCCAAGTGGGAGGAGTCTGCTGTGCTCTCACAGCTACACACAATGCAGATCTTGACACCTAGGAAAGTATATGACCTTGCTGTTCCCTCTCTTCTACGTCACTCCTTTACCTCCTCTGCCCACTTCCCATCACATGACACCCAGGGCTGACTTATAGCGAGGAGCCCTACCTCTGTGTCTGATTCTTTACCTCTGCTGCTCCTCTCCCTGACTGTGGAGGGATCCACTCCTGCTTTGTATTGCTGGACTGGATTTAACAGACAGCTCCTTGTGGACTAAAGTACAGAGCCTCTCTGCAGAGCTAGCACTTGGCAAACCTCTTCATGTATGAGTGACATTTGCAATGTGGCTAGGTGGGATAGGCCAAATCACAAAGGCCACTAGAGGGCAACCCATTCTGGAGATCCCTTCTCTGCCACAGGAACAATCACTGTCGCTCTACTTCTCAATAAAATTTTGTTTGCCTTCCCTTCACAAAAAGGAAGACAGAGGGGTCGGAGTCACTAGACATACAGAACTTTTATGTGATGAGGCACCTGCATGAGACTTCTCTATAGATCTTTTTCAGTTTGAGCCCCGCTCCTGACATTCCAATACTGAAAACAACACTCTGCCACTGTAGAACGAACCCACACACAGGAACTGACCAAGGGTCCATCTTTGGGTGCCAGTAATCACATCATACAGGTCACAGAAGACGTGGCCATTAATACAAAGCCAATGTCCTTTTGGTTCAGGGGCCAGGGCCTCTAATTCACTTGAAACTTACAAAGAGACAACATAAGAGCAAGAATTTCAAGACTGACATCATGTCTGAAATAAATACTAACAAATAAAAAATGGTGTATTAATTTTAAATGCCTTCACAGCATTTAAGAAAAAAAAACACAAGACTGACACAAAAATGTTAGAACTCATTAGAGTTGATCCTGAAGTCACTGGCATATAGAAAGTGAAATCTGTTCATTCTGACAGCTTTTCCTTCAGATACACTTGTGTGTCACCATGGTAAAGGCTGGGTGAGCACTTCCATTGAACCCTCACTTTTACAAACTTACAATTTAACAATAAAAATTAGCTCCAGACTTGATTTTTGCATAAAAAGGGCATCTGCTTAAAACAATGCATTCTAAATCCAAATAAAATCCACAGGCAAAGCCCCATAGGCTATTCGTGGTGCATCTTAGGCTTTGACAAATTAGAATAGTTTGGGAATTTAATACCAACAATTTCCACTCCAGGCCTAGAAAGAACAAGACGACGAAAAACTTGAAAACAGCACATCCAGAAGCCCTAAGATCCTCTTCAATTCTCCCAAACTCATCATATTCAGTTTGTTACAAGAAACTGTCAGTTCTCACTGTAAACACCTCTAAGATTTACCAGGCAAACCAGTCTCCTGGCTGGGTTGGACTTCACTCTCTCTAACCAAGTGCTCTGTGTGCAGAAGCTTATTACCCAACAGGCCCTGGCCAATGTGACTGGCAGAATGTGACCAGAGGGCAATGACTTCTCTCACTCAGCCCCAGGGAGAGAGGCTCCTGTCCATGACGCTCACATGACAGAAGACACAGGTAACAAGGACAAAAGCAACTCCAGGCAGTGATGGGGTTATAAAGACGTAAGCAGCACACGCCATGGATGACAGGGAAGCAGCCTGTCAAGAAAATACACACTGAGAAAGGGTCTAAGCTAAAACCATCAGGGGAAGGAGTTTCTTTGGAAAGGTGGGGGAGGCTCTTTCCTGCAGGTAGCAAAGGCTCACCAAGTCCTAGGGGAAGGCCAGAAGAAGGGAGTGATGAGAGGGGAGGGACCAACAAGCACCACTGAGCAGCCTTGCCTTTCTGTTTACTCCAAGTGTAAGGGGAGGCAGGAGAAGGAAAGAATGTCATTTACATTCCAAAAAGATTCCCTTTAGCTGCAGACATGCCTAGGCTGTAAGCATATCTAAAGTAAGTGAATCTAAAGAAATGATAGCATTTCACAATCTACGTATAAAAGCCTGACCTTGAATCTTGAGAGAGCTCATCCATATCATCATGGAATCATTACTGAGGATCTTCGACAAATCCTGGAAACTCCAAAATGTGAACACAAGATACAGGCAAACATCCTCATTTAAAAAGAACAAAATTAACAAGGCATGTTGTCAACATACCTGTAATCCCAGCAGCTGGGTGGCCGAGGCAGGAAGATATAACAAATTTGAAGCTAGTAAAGGCTACATGGAAAGTCTAGGCCAGCTTGCACTATATAACAATCCCCTGTCTCAGAATAGGGTTGAGGGCTGAGGGTGTAGCTCAGCGGAAGAACACTGGACTGGCAAGAACACCAGTCTGCCCCTGACCCTTCACAGTCTGAAAGAGCCCACCACACAGATAATGTGAACAGTGGCTGTGGGACTTCTGAACTGAATTGGGAGGCCAGCAGATGACTAGAGTGCTGGCTCTGAAACCTCCAAATTGACTTTACAGTCAGAACAGGGCTTGTCTAGGGCTGCAGCTCAGTGGACAATGCTTGTCCAGCATCACTAGGATCCATCCCAATACTCAGTTCCTCAATAATGTCGATGTAATCACTGTTCCAGTGGGCTGCAGAATGCAGTGTCCACCAGAGTTTTGTTTTACTTTGAATAGTAGTTGTTTGCTATTTCTCCCATAGGGGAGTGGTAAAGGAGGAAATCAACTGAGAACTAATGATTGGTTAGTATATCAAAAAGGGAATTTATGTGCTCAATCTACATTCCTAGAAGTGGTTGGGTAAGAAATTAGGAGTCTATAATGTTAGTAAGGCTGTATAAGGAGGGTCTCACCTTAAATTGCACAAGAAATAAAGCTATCCGCTTGACCTAGTAAACAGGTGTCATTTCCCAAAGGTATTACCTTAGTCCAGGAGATCATTTGGCCTTGGATGTTTGATAGGTTATTTTAGATAAATACACTGTTAGGAGCTCTTGAAAGCATACAAGAAAATAATTTTAGGAACCAGCTAATATATATACAAAAGCTAAAATATCACCAAGACTTCTTAAGTCATAGTTTGACTGTTGATGTAATCAACAGTCTTATTAAATAAGAAACACAGAAACAATGTAAGAGAGAAAGCCGAGAGGTCAGAGCTCAGAGCTAAAATCTCACCCTTCCGCCTGCGGTGTCCCAGCTTCCCGAAAGAGAGCTATATCCTGTCTGTTCGTTCTTTTTTTGTTTTTTGTTTTTTTTTTTTATATAGTATGTTGTTCTGCATTCTCATTGGTTGTAAACCCAAACACATGACTGCCTCGTCACTGTCTGAATGTACAGCCCCCTAGGTCTTAAAGGCATATGTCTCCAATGCTGGCTGTATCCCTGAACACACAGAGATCTATGGGATTAAAGGCTTGTGCCACCACCGCCACACTCTGTCTATGGCTCTAATAGCTCTGACCCCTGGGCAACTTTATTTATTAACATACAATCAAAATCACATTTCAGTACAATTAGAATACCACCACATTTGACCTTCAGAAAAGGCCTTGAACTTTTTACTAGTAGTTTTTGTGATAGTAGATGGGTTCCATTACATTTTCCTGCTGCTTGCAGCAATTAAGGTGTTAAAAGAAATGTCCAGCAAGATCACAGAATGGCCCTATAAGGACATTACCCTTCCAGTCAATAGGGCACACCCAACTTCCTATACACATAATGCCCTGAAGGATTTTTTTAAATGAATATGAATGCAGTTTTTTTTAATTTATTTATTTATTATGTATACAGTGCACATATCCCTGCAGGCCAGAAGAGGGCACCAGATCTCATTACAGATGGTTGTGAGCCACCATGTGGTTGCTGGGAATTGAACTCAGGACCTTTGGAAGAGCAAGCAGTGCTCTTAACCTCTGAGCCATCTCTCCAGCCCTGAGCCATCTCTCCAGCCCGCCCTGAAGGATTTTTATACCAGACTGCTCTGCTCTTAAACTTCAACTTCTTGATCCCAAAATTAAAACCACAAGTAAGCTTAAAAACAAAGACTGGCCCACTGAGCTGTGGTTAGCAGTTCAAGTCCTGGGTCCAACAGAACTGCCCTAAACCCAATTTAAAAAATACAGACATCACAACACCCAGGAAGCAGGTACCACATCTTCCATTCCTCATGTGCACAATGAAGACACATCCCTCCCTCTGGATCACTGGCTTGATTCCAAGATCAAAGCACTTGGAAGAGAGCCAAGGAGGTCTGAGGCTGTAGTTAGTGTAGAATGTTTATACCACATGTACGAGGCACTAAGCTCCACCCTCAGTGCACTTCTGAAAAACAAGTAACAGTCCTCCTACTGGGCTTCTCCTGCTCTCAGCAGCCACCAAGGCATGGTCAAAGCTCTGTCCCACAGGGACTACCATTTGTAGCCATGAGCTCCTGGTGATGTGCACCAAAGTTCTTCCTACCCACCCTCACCCCTGTACTTCTTCAGGAGAGCCCCACAAGCATTCTGTTGCTGACCTGAACAGAAAAAGCTCCCAGTAAAGTCACAGAACACCGTGAAAGCAGAAATTGTTACTGCCCTTCTACACCTCATAACTTCCACTTGAGGCTCCAATAGCTACTGAACACAAGAACCCAATACCCACTCATCGCAGCACCTTCAGTCCACTAAACTGGCTTCTGTCACTTCCCTATGACCTCTGACTTTGTCCCTTCACCCTCACTTCTGTTACTCACAGCCTCACTTAGTAGCTGTGGCATCACTATGAAGTGAGCTAAGAATAAAGCATTCCATTTGCCTCCAGGGAAATGTTTAAGTAAGGACAGGACAGAGAGTGGCACCAGAAAGCACTACCCACAGGTACTTTCCACTCTGATGCCAAAGGAACTCTGTGATATATGATGCAAGAATCAGTTATCCCAATGGATTTTTACCTGACACACTTCCATGCATTTATCTTATGGTGAATGCTGCATAGGATGTTCTCCAAACTGAAGAAGAAACCAACTGTCAGATGCACAGCCATTTACAACACTGTGCATCAAATCAATAGTGAGAGCACTGGATCATATAACCCAACAAATTAAACAAGTATCTAGGAATCCTTGTTGACATGAACCACTGAATAAATCAATAAATAGAGAAGTAGGGGCAGCTATTCTTCAAAGTAAAATTCCAGTACCTATAGAAGAAAAACAGACCAGAACACTTCCAGTTGGCACACACCACATACCTACTGCAGAGGGCAGTGATGGGCACAAAAACTAGTAAATGAGAATAAGGTATTTGCTTGCTGTCAAAGCATCCACTTTATTGGAACAAACATTGATAAAGCACATTAATTTATGTGTTCCCTGAGGAGGACACAACTTGACTTCTATGGTACTCTTGCCAAAAACATAATCTCAGTTTAATGTGAAAAAACGTCAGATAATGCCAGGCGGTGGTGGCGCACGCCTTTAATCCCAGCACTCGGGAGGCAGAGGCAAGCAGATCTCTGTGAGTTCGAGGCCAGCCTGGTCTCCAAAGAGAGTTCTAGGAAAGGCGCAAAGCTACACAGAGAAACCCTGTCTTGAAAAACCAAAAAAGTCAGATAAGTATTAAATGAAAGATGTCTATAAAGTGGCTGCCAGAGTACTCTTCAAAACAGTGCTGGGTCTGAAGGGAACTGAGAAGATAGAGAAACTGTCAGCAAAGAGAGAGAAGCACAGCTGTGGGGAGATCTGTGCCACCACTGACCTGGATCACCTCTTACACTGCAGTTGCATAAGGCATTAAGCCACACTAGGCAAAATGAGTGTGAGCTCTATATCTTATTTTTATAACTTGCCTATAAGCATAAAAGTATATTTCACACTAAAAGCTAAACAACTGAGCAGAGTATAAGTTGACTTCTATGCATTATTATGTATTATATGCATATTATATGCATAATCTCAACCTAACTTGAGAAATTACCAGATAAGTACAAATGAGTGATTTCTACCAAATACTCTCCAAAAGAGTGCAAGGTCACAGAAAACCTTTGTGAAGTTGGGGTGTGGCCCAATGGCACTGGATTCAATCCCTAGCAACAGAGTTGGATAACACACACACACACACACACACACACACACACACACACACACACACACACGAGTTGGATACCACCTGCAGTTTCTGACCTCTAATCCTGGAAGGCATCTAAAGACAGGTACACTACAAGCTGGTGGTCAGTCTTCCACATAATTTAAGTGCATGTTCCTAAAAGGCTTGTGTGTTACAGGATTTTCACATGTGACAGCAAGTGCACATCCTGTGCTATGTGACAGACACAAGTAAAACCAAAGCAAACAGGACAAATAACTGTCTGTATTTAGCCACAACAGCCACGGCACACCAAGAACCAAAAGTGCTTCTTGGCAGGGTCCCATGTTCAGAACAGGCTGTAGCAGGTGCAGCAGTAACTCTAACTATGGTTGCTCATCTCTTCTGCCACCACAGCCCTGGGTAGCTGGAAGTTGCCTGCCCAGGAAAGATACCCAATTCAAGACCGCCATCCTCCACTCTGCAGCAAGAGGCAGGAAAAGTGGGAACTTGCTGTGAATGAATTTTCTCACATTGAAACAAGATGCACAATTAATACACAAATCATTTTCTCCACAAGAAGAAATCCAGGTAACATGCAACAAGTCACCTAAACTGGGAAATGAATGAATTTTCAATCCTGTTAAGCTTGTATCAGATTTTAAAGTCTCAACCCAGGGAAATGTGTGTCTCTATGAAAATTCTTAACCTCAGTACGAGCTGATGCCCTGTGTCACCATCTGCCATGTTCTATGATGACAGTTACAGTTTCCAACAGCTTACCCTCAGACCTGTTTCTTTCCACTGATCATTCAACATAATAAGAAGAGTGAAATCTGACTGGAGTTGAGTCACTTTCACACAAGTACATGCTTTCAAGTCTGGGTTTAAGCCAGATCCTACTTTTCCATGGATTTCTGTCACCAAACTGGTCACATGTTGCCATGTGCAAGTCCCACATGGAGCTGACCTGCGGTTGTGTCCTGATTTGCTAGGATCATTTTCTTTTTTTATTACTATTATTAAGCAGTTTTCTATTCATTTTACATACCAACCACAGATTCCCCTCTCCTCCCATGCCCCCAGTCTTCCTCTCCAAGCCCTCTCTTTCCCCAAACCCCCACCCCCGTTAGGATCATTTTCATAGCTGTAAACCGCACACTGTAAAAGCCAGGTTCTGCCTTCCACCACCCGTCCTCTCTTCTCTGGCTCCTGTGCACAAACTGATGGAAATGTTACCCTATTGCAGGCTCTCAACCCTCAGAAGCCTTTTCTAGCATGTGGCTCAGTCAGTTTCTAAACTTAGCTCTTGGAGTGCTAAAATCAAACTGCAGTGCAATGCTCCACCAGTAGGTGGAGCATCAACACCAGGCGGGCTCAGTGCCTGCCTGAGGCGCCTGTCATATGCTTACATCCTTGTAGGATACTGTAATTACTAAGCACCTAAGAATATAATCTTAGGCAACCTATTTTCAGGTTCCCCCTGCTGCAAGAGTTGTTACTCTACTTCCCAATAAAGCCTTGTTTGCCTGCCCTTCGTCAAAAAAAAAAAAAAAGAAAAAAGGAAAGAAAAGACTACAGTGCAGGATCTGGAAGGATGCCTGGAAGACCAGACACCCAAGCCTCCAGTACACAAGGGAGGAGGAGCAAAGACCTGGCAAAACTTCATTTTAAAACAAACTCTATAAAGCAAGCTAAAATCAATTCACTTGAACTAACAAAAGTGCCCACAAGAAGCCCTTGACCAAAGAAATATGCTGGGAAAAGAAAACATAGGAAGCACTTTGTCTAGGTTTTAGACAATCAAGAGATGAGAGACCAAAAAAAAAAAAAAAAAAAAAAAAAAAAAACCCATTAAAATAAAAAAGCAATACAAAGGAATCTAAATCCTAAAGAAATTTACAATTACTAGAAGTTAGTCATGATGCATTTAGAATAAAACTCCAAACACTGGGGCATAGACCTGTCAAGGACGAGGGTCCCACCACAGACGCACAGAGGTATGGAGCACTTACTCTCAAGTCAGCAGTCAGATGAGAACAGTCTTTAGTTTTGAAGAGTTAAATACAGACACTCACGAAGAGGATCCTATGTGGCAATCACAATAACTAGAAATGAAATATGGATACCCCTTCCCTGCGACCAAGGTCTGTGACAGAGCTCACAAATATTTCTCTGGGGGAAGAGTTCTCATGTTCCTGGAAAAGATGAAGATCCTCGATGCAAAAACAAACCCAGACACCCCTGAGGGCAGACCATTTGGTGAAAATGTTAATAATGCTGTAACACAACACAGTGGTGCTCTCTTCCAGAGTGCTAAGACACTGATAATGCACTGACCTTCCCTGCTCCAGAAAAGGGAAGACGAGGACACAAACAATATTACAGTAGACTATAATGATGTCTGTATTGACTGATTTACCATCCTAACACTTCTAGAAGTGATGAGACTATTCTAGAACAAGAAAAAACAGCTGGACTCAAAAGATCATTTTCAATGAGTGTGATAGTTAACCTTGGTTGTCAACTTGACTGCATCTGGAATTGACAGAGACCCACGCTGCTGGACACTCCTATAAGAGATTTCTCTTCATTAGATTGAGGAAGGACCTACCCTAACCTGGGTGGCACCTTCTGGTGATGGTCCACATAAAAAGACATGGAAGAAGGAAACTGGTTTTTTTTTCCTGCTTGTCTTCACTCTTGCTGGCAAATAAATTCACTATCCTGTTGCTGCAGTCAGTATTAAATCCAACTTCCTCAAGGATTCTAACACAGACTAAAGACAGCAGCTCTCCAGGAACCCTCTAGAACTTCAGCACCAGATTCTTGTCTTTTCTGCAGTGATCATATGTTGAACTCCTTGGATCACAGCCTGTTCATTCTATCAGTTCTGTGCCTCTGGCTAAGGCAGAACAGCTGCTGCTCAAATCCACCACACCTGAGCTGCTGGGTTGAGTATCAACTTATGCCCCTGGTCCTATGCTGCCTAGAGTGCTTCTTCCAACAGGCACTTAATTAGAATGCCTGGTTCAGAAACTTTCTACAGGCCAGACATGATAGAGCATATCTTTAATCCTAGCACTTAGGAGATGAGGGAAGCAAATCTCCGTGAGTTTGAAACCAACCTGATCTACGTAGCAAATTCCAGGTCAGTCGGGGTTACATAATGAGACCCTGTTTTAAAAGAAAGAAAAAAGAAAAGAAGGGAGGGACGGAAGGAGGAAGGAAAGAGAGCAAGCAAGCAAGCTGAGTGGTGGTGGTGCACACATTAAATCCTAGTACTCAGGAGGCAGAGTCAGGCAGATCTCTGAGTTCTGAGTTTAAGTCCAGCCTGGTCTACAGAGCAAGTTGCAGGACAGCTAGAGCTACACAGAAAAACCCTATCTTGGAAAAAAAAAAAAAAAAGACACACAGAAAAGAAAAAGAAACTTTCTACAGAAGCTCATTAGGCATTTTCAACTTGAATGGTCACTCTGCTCCTTATTCTCATCCCTGTTCGTGATGGTCACGTTTTTCTCTGGAATAAGTACAGCAGTTAGCTAGGCATGGTGTGCATCATGCTTGTAAGGCCCGCAGAGGCGAGAAGGTGACCACACTCTCGGCCACCCAAGTCCCCACAACAAATTCCAGGCCAGCCAGGACTATGTAACAAAATCCTGTCTCAAAAACAAACAAACAAAGAATGAGGAGGAGGACAAGAAGGAGGACCAGAAGAACCATGGTGACACACTGCACTGACAGGTTAACAAACAGCGTGACACCTGAGTTCTTAAGAGGGGAGTTGTTTTTCCACTGTGCAAACCTGACTTAGGAATAAGCCATTTAACACTATTTTAAACTACAGAAAACATTAAAACCTGTATGAACTTTCAAACACAAGTTTCCAAATCAACAACAGGACTGTGAAGACTGGACAGTTTTGAATTTGTGCCCAAGCTGTGGCCTTGGTCTCTAGGCTTTCAGGAGGCTCCTCATATCCTTGCCCACCTAGAGACTGCAAGAGAAAATGCTGTGGGATGTCTTTCTGTATGCTGTGAATATGTGTTGCTCTGATTGGTTGATAAATAAAATGCTGATTGGCCAGTAGCCAGGCAGGAAGTATAGGAGGGGCAAGCAGACTCGGAGAATGCTGGGAAGAGGAAGGGCAGAGTCAGGATTCGCCAGCCAGACACAGAGGAATCAAGATGACAAGGCAAAACTGAGAAAAGGTACCAAGTCACATGGCTAGACATAGATAAGAATTATGGGTTAATTTAAGTGTAAGAGCTAGTCAGTAATAAGCCTGAGCAAATGGCCAAGCAGTTATAATTAATAAAAGTTCTGAGTGATTATTTTATAAGAAGGCCATGGGACTGTGGGGGGCCTAGTGGGACCAGAGAAACATCCAACTACAAGAAAAGGTTGAAAAGATTGATGTATCCTAGAACCAGGAAGAAGCAAGTGAAAACCATAAAAAACTGTAACAACCAAGCAACATGGGCTGAAGGATCCAAACAATGACAATTACATAAAAGAAGTGTTTCTGCAGCAAGCACAAGGGCTTCACACAGGTCACCTCCTTCTGTCCACTTTCACCCTAGAAGTTAGGGCTGTATCTTCCCACCTTCCCGTCAAGGGAAGAACAGACACTGTCCACTGTGGCACAGTACAGTGCTAAGCAGTGACAAAGTAGTTAGGTAAGCCCTCACAAGTCAGCGTCAGAGCCCACCCTGGTTACTACATGGCACCAGCTGAGGAAAGCAACCGGTTCCAAATTCTATCTCAACAGCAAGTGAGATGGACCAGAGATTGGACTTATTACAAAGTCTGTGCTCTTCCCACCTGGCCACTGGGCTTCTACCTGGACAGATTCCCCTCTACTGTGTTGTGTGATATATCTTGTTTGTGTTCTGACAAACAAAGCTTGCCTGGAGATCAGAGGGCAGAACTAGCCACTAGTTAACCATAGAGGCCAACTTTAATCCCAGCACTTGGGAAGCTCTTGTCTTTGATCCCAGCACAATCAGGAGGTGGAGACAGGAATACAAGGCAGGTGGAGACAGGATCTCGGCCCCTTTTTAGTTTGAGGATCTAGAGAGGTAAGAAGTCACTAATAGCTGCTTCTTTGCTTCTGTGATTTTTCAGGTTATTACCCCAATATTTGACTCCTGGTTTTTGCTGATAAGATTAATTAGGTTCATGTTTCACTACTGCTTTGTGCTACCTATACCACATTCAGGGTTCTCTAGTTTAGGGACCATCACTCAAATGTTCTTGCTAATGAGGCCTCCCAGCTAACCCACATAAGTGACTACACCCCATAACCTAAATTTCAGACACGCGCGCACACGCGCGCACACAGATACACAGAGGCATACACAATGCCAAGATGATCGAATGAGAACTAAGAATAAAAGCATAACACTTTCAAGTGACAAAAAGCCACACCAAATGTTAGGTGTACGACTCAAGGACATTCATTGTAAATAAAGAGACCAAGTTTTTATTGTTTTTTGGTTTTTTTTTTGAGACAGGGTTTCTCTGTGTAGCTTTGCACCTTTCCTGGATCTCGCTCTGTAGACCATGCTGGCCTCAAACTCACAAAGATCCACCTGCCTCTGCCTCCCGAGTGCTGGGATTAAAGGTGTGCGCTACCGCCACCTGGCAAGAGACCAAGTTTTAATATGATTTGACCAACAGTTTTTTAAATTAGGCAAACCTGAAAGAAAAACTATGTATTATCATTCTTCATAATGCCCTAACTTTGAGATTGGAAAGGCAAAGCAATTTCTATGAGGCAAGGATCATGTGACTTTTGAAATAGCTAAAATATGTGGTAGGAGGGGAGATGTATCTCTGAGAGGAATATTCCTATACAGTAAGCATGCTGTAAAGCTAAAACAATGAATGGACACAGGCCCTAAGTTCCATCCACAGTATGTGTACATGCGCGCGCAAATAAAAGTCATCTTTAAAATAAGTAAATAAATAAAAATAAAGTTATAAGTAAAACTATTCCATAAAGCAATAAATGACATTACCACATCTTGAAAGCATAACAAAACACTATGGGACAGATGATTTCTAAAAGAACCACACTGGCCCAATTCAGACTCCCAAACTGCCCAGTGAAAGGGACAGACAAGCAGTTACCATTCCTGTTCTCCAGCCAGGTGCAGCAGGACAGAGGTAGACCCAAGTACTGCAAAAGAGTCCCAAGGAAACAACCCTGCTCAGCTCAGGGGGTCCTGCAGCACTGGCTCTGCCTCTTTCTGAGGTAGAGTGATGGAACCCCCAAACACAGAAGGTCAAAATCAACCCGCCAGAGATCTGTGTATGACACTTTCACTTAGAACTACCTCAAATATAACACAAAGTACACTTTGGAAACATTAGCTTGCAGTTTACATAAATGTCAATTTTTCCAACTAATGAATATAGTAGAAATTGATTTTTTAACTTTTACCAATTTGTTTCCTAATTTTTTAAGTTTTTAACTTTTACTAAATTTATCCACTTTAATTTATGACTGTTTTGCCTAAATGCATGTCTGTGTATTGTATGAATGCTTTCTGCCCAAGGAAGTCAGAAAAGAGCATCGGATCCCCTGAACTGGAGTTGCAGATAGCTGTAAACCATCATGTATGTGCTGGGAATTGAAACCCACTCATATACAAGAGCAACAACAGCTCTTAGCCTGCGCCATCTCTCCAGCCCCTAAAAATCAATTTTAATTTTTCTAGAAACATTACACACAGGGAACCTTTTTATATTCCATAAAGTTCACAGCTTGTAAAATCTCTTTATAATCTCACTTTCAAAAAGCTCAGTGACTTTAGTCAGTGAGAAACAACTGCTGGTTGTATTGATCCTGGATGCTGATGAAGCCAGATACATTTAAAACTATGTGGTAGTAGTTCTGCGAAAATGAAAATGATGAAAGAAAGGTACCTGAATACCCTTTAACTTAAAAGCAAAGTGCTTAGCAACCTGTAAGAAGATGTCAAATGGACACACCTGCAGCAGGTCCGTTCTTCCCCAGCCTGCTCACCTGGATGACTTTATAGAAATAGGCATACTGGCGTGCTGTGTTTTTATACTGGCTGAAGACATCATGGATGGCTTGTGTCGACTGAAGACATCGCACTTCCTCTTCTTCAAAGTAGAGAGGGGTGTCATATTCACTGGGGAGGGTCTGAATGTATGGCTGCCAGAAAGAGTTGGGGCTGGCTCGCTCACACAGCAGATGAAAGGCCAGTGCAATGTTTCCCATGGCTTGGAGAATTCGGTCTTGAGAATACAGGGGCCCTGAATCAATCCAGAAGTTAGCAGTGTAAGTGCCATGGACTCCTTTAAAAAGCCACCACTCAAACATGCTAAAATCACAACACAAAACTCCAAGGTCTTATCTTCATGTCACATGCATCCTTTAGACATAAAATGGAAAACACTGAATATGGATTTAAGGGACTATGTCATTAGTTGAAAAACAACCAAGCATTGTCTTTTATTGTCAGAAATGAGATTTTATAGACTTGTATAACTTGTACATTGCCTTATTCTTACCCAATACTGAATTCTTAGCAGATTCAACAGTCATTAGTAACTTTCGTGGAACCCATAAGAACAATTCTTCTGCCTAGAGAAAAAGTAAGAAAACAGTAGAATCTCACAGCATGCTACAATAATTTCAACCATATCTGTGTCAGAAAGCCACCCACAAGGAAATACAACACAGCTGCATATCAGCACTTCTAACAATCAGGGGTGTTTTAAATATTCACATGTGTACTATAGTTAAGTGAGAAGAAGCTAATATAAAATCCTATTTCTGTGAGGAAAACTGGCACTATCTAGTCTTTATGCTGATGAAACAAAACAAGACTTTCAGCTTTAATCGGACGCAGGTAAACTTCTGGAATATAGCACAAAGGTGGGCCTTACTGCTTGTTGTACTTTGACTTTCACATTCTAAAAATGAAATAATCCCTACCTCTAACCCAAACCTTCATGTGTAAAAAGTAAAGTGCTGCTTCTGCTGAGGTCATGAATCAGAGCAGAATCCCTTCTGCACAGGGATTCAAACCACAACACCAGCTAAAGAAAGCACCAGCCCCCAAACATCCTTGACCTCACTAATCTTTTCCCAATGTACTAGCACATCTTTAGAATGATGACTGTGTATGTCTGTGTCTGCCTCTACTGCCTAACCCAGCCTACAGCTCTGTCATGGAGGACTGGGCCAGGTGAGAACTAGGAAGCAGGGCCTCAGCAGAACCCAATGCACAGCACCTTAACCTTGCACCTTCCAACCTCCAGACTATGAGGACAAATGTTCCCAGGAAAGGCGCCAGTACTGGTATGAATACGCGAGAAAAGCCTGTGACATCTGGCCTCTGTCAGTGTCTACTATTTGAATGCTTTTCTGTTTTGTCCCCTACTGTAGATTATAACTATCATACAGGAAGGAACTCCAGTTTTTTCTGTAAATCTGGCATAATAACAAATGAATATCCCTCACACAGTAGGTATTCAATAGATATCTATTATGCCAGAGTTGTGAGGACAAATGGTTAATGCCAAAAAGCTGTTGGAGGTATGAGGAGACCAAAATAATAACATCCATTTCCTCTACCCAAGTTCTTCACCAACTGAAAGATATGAGACCATAATAAAGGGTCATTCAAAATATAACCTGCTGCATTCAAGAAGCAGGCAGAGAGAGGCTCACACCAGGTCACAGGCACACTGGCTCGCCACAGGCCCCTTGTGTGAGCTTGCCCTGTAAGGCACGGGGTGGAGAGCACAAAGCAGAATGAACACCCTGAGCAACCAGCACCCCCAGGCTAAGCCCAGCTCCTTTTCCCCAACTGGCAAACAGACTATCACCCCTCCTCTTGAGGACAACAGGACTGAGGAGCAGACAGGCTGTCCGAAAAGCACCTCTCCAGATGTCTAACTCTCCTCTCCTCTCCCTACTGCTTATGGTGCTGCCATTTCCATGAGTGGCACTTTCAGTTATCCAAAACAAGGGCCCACCTTCCACGCTGCCTCCCCTACCTCCATCCATCACAGGATTCCATGTGCTCTCTCTCCCACTGTAATTCCAGATCCTTTTCCTTAGTTAAGTCTCAAAATCCTATCAGGCATGTTCTACGGGATCCTCAGAGAGGCTTGTAAATGCCTTGCTCTAAGGCAGGGTTAATGACACATCTCCCCAAGAGAATGAGCTGCCAGGACTCTTAGAATGCTGTCAGACTGAGGCTCTTCATGGCCCGTGTGGTCAGATAAAGAACTGCAGCCCACAAGGATGGGGAATGCTATCTATGTTCCACAAAGCTTTAGATAAGCCTCAGGTGTCTCTGTCCCACACCTTGAGCTCAATCTCAATACCACACAATGGTTCAAACACACTTAAACCCCCTTACACCAACAGATAATAAACTCACCTTGATGTCTCTTGTTGCTCTCAAACCAAAGCCCTCTTCTTTGAAGTTAACCATTTCAAAACCATCGACCGAAGCCCCATTTTCAGAGGCCCATTTCATTAGATCAGGAAAGTAATCTTCTCTTTTCCCATCAAAAGTAACAGACAGACCTATAATCCACGTTGGAAACAAGAGCTACTTTAGGACACATGTCATCACACAGCTCTAGAGCATACAGGCAGAGCACAGCTCATACTGGCTCTTGTCTTAACACCCATACCTTGAAACAATCAAAATTAAGCACCAGGTAGTCATGGTACATACCTGAGCAAGCTCCAGCAAAGGTGAATTAAAATCCCAAACTCTCTGCTAGTCACAGAGAAGTACTGACACTATGTGACAAGAGCATTGAAGGTAAGGTGCCTCTACTAGACAGTATTAATAGCAAAGGGAGAGAAGACTTAGTTACCACAACTGTGGCTGGGATCTGCCACATAGTAGCTTTCTCAAGTCTGACATGCCATCTTGTCACAATGTCCTTAACACAAAACCCAATCAAATAACATCAGCAGCTAGTCTCTGTGCACTGATGCTTGGAGAGAGATGAGAATGCTTTGCAGGCCTGACATTAAGAACACAGAGCTGCAGGGTCAACACCAGCAACTAGAGTGTGAGCTGTAGGTGTCCACAGATAAAATACCAAGTGATACTACCTTTTTAAAACTCAAGCATGTGGCTGCAGAGACGGCTCAGCAATTAAGTTCACTGGCTGCTCTCGAAAAGGATCCAGGTTCGATCCCCAGCACCCACATGGTGGCTCATAACTCCAGTCCCAGAGGATATGATACCCTCCTCTTCTGGCCCCCACAGGCACCAGACATGCACATGATGCACTTTTACATATATGTAAGCAAAACACTCATTCACACAAAATAATGAAATATAACTAGAGAAAAAAAGTTACACTCAAGCATGACAGTACTTATGTAAGTTTATATATAACTGTGTTTGTATTTATGGTATATGGCGTTGATGGGGAGTAGAAAGTGTTCACAGTAAAGACAAATACCTTTGAAAGTAAGAGCAGTGTGGAACCACAGCTCTGTCTGGAATATTTCATTTCTTAAACCAAATACAAAAATCAAAGAAAGGTGGAGGGCGGCGATGAACAAGTTGGAAGGAAGAACGGAAGACATGAATGAAAGTAATTCAGCCAGTGTTCGATCTGTGTAGGGGACTCTCAGCCACCTTCTTTTCTGGACTTGCCATCAAGTTTAAAATACTCAGGAAGGTGGAGGTCATCCACTGGAATGGCCATCACATTCTGATGAAGTGGGGAACAAGAGGCATGCGATCAGCATGAGGCCAGGCATAGAACCCAGTCCACTTCACCACCCTGTAAAGTTTCCTGACACACTTCTATGCCATGCCAGGTATCACAGAAACTACAGAAGACAAATGAGCTGGATGAAGTTGAAAATGGAATTGTGTTCTGCTCCTTCTATAAGTTTATTACAGCCTAGTGACACTATCTACTAAGAGAGAGACTCAGAAATACAGAGACTCTTTGGCTACTTGATAGGAGATGATTAACACCATCAAGTCCAAATAAACCAACTAGAAAGAACCTGCTTTCCACCTGGGAATCCAAGACCATCTAAGCTATAGATATAGACCACACTGTCACATGTTCATAGACAGAACAACAGTTGGTTACTTCAGACAAGTGGGAAACAACCACTTAGTTTTCACACTCCAAAGAAGGTTCTCATCTTTTGCAGTGTGTGCTCCTTGCTGTTTTCTCTGCTGCCTTCCATGTGGGTATGCATTCCAATCTTTTTATGATTTACAGGGCAAGAACAACAGTTCTACTGAAAGAGCTTTTTCAAACTGACAGTCCCTTCGCCAGCTTGGCTAGGAATAATTAAGATGGCTACCAAATATGCCCTGTAAAAACACAGCTTTTTACAGGGTAGGGTGCAGAGGCTAGAGAGACTCAGCGACTCAGCAGTTAGGGGCCAGAGAACCCAGGTTCAATTAATTCCCAGCACCCACATATGGAGTACAACCATTTCTAAGTCCAGTTCCTTGGGATCTGGCACCCTCTTCTGGTTTCCACAGGCACTGCACTAGTACATATACATGCAGGCAAAATATACACATAAAGTAAAAGCAAATCTTAAAGAGGTACAGTTCAGTGGCAGAGGGTTTGCCTAGAATGCACCCTGGGTTCAATTTCCAGCAGCATACCACCACGACCCCAAAAACACCACAAAGCCACACAGTTTAAGAAATGTAACTGTCTCTTCATCAAGGTGGACTGGGCTGGAGGTGATGGTTCATGCCTATAACCCCTGCAACTAGAAGGCTGACACAGAAGGACTGCCACGAGGGTAAGGCTAGTCAGGGTCACACAGCAAGACTATCTCAAAGAAACAAAAGATGGGCTCAAAGAGTCAGTCATAAACACTTGGTAAGATACTAATCAAATCAACACCACTTGACATGTCAAAAGAAACAGTTAAAACAAGGCTCATGCACATGTCAGAAAATAAAAAAGACTAAAAGTCATGCCTTTTAGCCCCCAGTCACAAGTGTTTCCTCCTATAACTCAGCACTTGTGACCTTTACTCTCAAGTGCACAATAGTCTCTGGGGGCCTCTCTGGGTGGCTGCCTCATCTCTCTATAGACAGACACAAGGACCTGAGGTCTTACCACTATGAAACAACTAACCTATGCCCAGCTTCCTCTCAAGAGCATCATTCCAACAACTTTACCTTTTTGCTTCTTTCTTATTTTCTCAACCAGAGACCGGATCTGCGTGTACTCTTCCCATTCTTTTCC
Organism: Peromyscus leucopus; assembly: GCF_004664715.2. NCBI lineage: Eukaryota > Metazoa > Chordata > Mammalia > Rodentia > Cricetidae > Peromyscus > Peromyscus leucopus. Next base: position 74,999,219 of record NC_051075.1, read on the forward strand.
TGGGCCGGGTGCAGGACTGCTGCATTCTGTAATGTGAAAGGCACCAAGTAAAACATTCCTCCTCTAATTTAATTCCAGGTAGCCTGCAGAAGGAGGTTTTCTCTTGTTCTTGGCTTACGTTCAAGGACAGAGCTACTCCAGCCTGGGTAATGTGCATGTGGCATAGAGAGGGTGGGTATACTCTGTACACTTTTCAAAGCATACAAATGCCCTAATACCCAAGGATGCCCATCGCTAAACTTCAGCCCAGCAGCCTCATGTGAGTTCCCACTTCTTCTAGTAACTCTCTTCAGAATACATCTACAAACAGGTAAAATCTGAAAGCAAAGCTAAAATGTAAAACTCTTTCCCCTGATCTCTTCTAGATGGTCAAGGCACCTTTCTGGCTGAGTCCCAGAGCAATGGCTCTCTAAGGAAACCAGCTACATTGGACCTAAGGACAGTTAGTTGACAAACATTTCACATCCATGTGGTATGCGCTTCATCAAGCACTCTGGGGGACTACAAAAGATATGGCACAGTCAAGTTGAAAAAGGAGCGAAGAGTCTTCTGAAGAGGCTGAACTGCAGAGCCAACCCTGGCCAGTCCTGGAACACACTGGCAGCCAGCCTCCTGGCAGCACCACCTTATTAAATATTACACCAGCTTAAAGACAGTCTCCTTCCCACGCTCCTGCCAAACCCACTGCCCCCATCTCACTAAGGAAAGGACCATGTGGCAAATAATTCACATGATCTGCTTATGTGCTGACGTCTAACTTTTCAGTTAACCAGTCTGACTTCATTCTTCCCCCACCAAGTGCTGACTGAGGCCCTGAAGTGTAACAGCAAAGCAGGAGTCAGGGCTGAGAGCCACCTGTGTTCCAATGGGGGCGAGGGGAACAATGATGAGACACAGGGACAGTGGAGCTCAAAGCACCCAGGGAGGGACCTGACAGGAGCCTGGCTACTATTTTTGAGGAAAAGCTCTATTTTTGAGATTTAGCTGTCAAATAATATAAACATAAAGGGAAAAGGTCAACACAAATATAGGGGCAAAAGATCATGGCTATGTTGGAGGTATTAGCAGCACCAGTTTTAACTTACAACTCAAGAATTATCAAAGTATTTTAGCATAAAAAAGCAAGTGTAGGCACTGATGACACTTCATCTCAAACTACAAAGTCTCAGGCTTCATGTGAAAACCAGAAACACACTTATATAATTACTGAAAATAATGGTGAGCCATTCTAGAAGAATGGCTCCCTTTAAGGCAAGCTGAGCTTGCCTAGGGCTGACAGTCATGATACATCTTCACAAACCAAATCTCATGTGGTCCTTGTCAAGTGGCTGGAGACAGTGATCTGTATTTGCTGACAGACACGAAGCCTAGCAGTTTGTACAGGGCCAGTCTGCTGAAGAGCAATGGACCCTGCTCTTGTTGATGGGACTCTGGAGAGGACCACATCCCATGGCTGGGGTATAGAAGCTTCACATCTGACAGTTACATGCCCTAACAGGCGCCTACATCTCAGTCTTTGCAGAGGGACTGAGGGGAGGGAAGCTCTGCAATGCCCAGGTCCACGGCTAAGAGCAGAGCACAAGCTGCTCTGATGAGCTCCTGTCTCAGACAGAGGAGTGAAAAGACACAGCCAGGTGGAGCAAGCACAGCTGGGGAGGGAGGGTGAGGTGGAGAACGGGACACTTACTCTGCAACAGTTCACTTGTCAGATTCAAGATTTCCTTTGGTGACACGGTGGCTGTGGCCCCAGTACCTGATTTCTGAGTTTTCACTCGACTCTTCTTACCCATTTTCTGACTATAAAGAGGAGAGAAAAGACAAAGAAATGGAAGTTACATCATCAAAGAATAAAATCAAGAAATTAGATTGGCAGGGAAGCATCTAAGATCTTACCTCAATACACAGCTTGAATTTTCTTAAGGGTAAAAAAATGTGTAAGTAACCTGAAGCCTCTCAAACAGGAAAGAGAGTCATACAAGGCAGTCTCAGGAGTCAAAGTGCACTCCTCCTCACCGATGAAACCACAGCAGAGGCAGCTACTACTCTGCAAATTTTAGCTATCCAGACCTTCACATTGTACCCTGAAGCATTACTGCAGGACACCAAGGGGATAATGCTGATGCATATACCAGACACAGACACAGACACAGACACAACACAAACACACACACACACACACACACACACACATACACAGTATGGTAGGGTCAGAAATACTAGATCCTTGGTCACTCTCCCTTAAAACAACCACTTCCCACAGTGACAGTTTAACCTGTCCAGACAAACACTGAAAAGAAACATTTCAGATAGCTAGTCTAATGCCCACATTCTGCTCCATGGAAAATCCAAAATGCTTCAGAAAGCAAGTGCAGGACTTAGATGAGCTTCACACAGACCCTGGCCTTCGAAGGGCTTCCTGTCCCTGTCCAGTCTTGCACTTTAGCCACATGAACTTTGTGCCAGCAGACACATGAGTAATGACTAGGATATTCCACAGACAAACGAGATACTGGGACAAAGGACATAACAATGACTTCTGGGTAAAGACCTCAAGGAGCTGACATTACGTCTAAAGAAAGTAGGGCTCAGGCCATTCACAAGTGGGGCCAGGTGAAGCAAGCAGCAAAGAGAGGAGGGCAGTAAGTTAACCATTGAGAGTGCTGGGACTCCTGAAGGAAGTGTGGACCAATCCTCTGGAAAGGAGCTCATTACAGTAGCACAGGCCACCGCCCATTCATGGAGCCCCTGGATGATGACTGACACCATCTCAAGGGAGAGACAAATGCCTTCTGTGGTCGCTTATTATAATAAAGAAATGAATGGGTCCGGGTAGGAATGGGCATAGAGTTTAGTGGTGGAAAACACAACCTAGGTTTAATATGAAACATCAAAAAAGGAAAGAAAGAACTGCCTGATAGGGAGCACTGTGGTAGGACAAAGTTTATAAACATGTAAAATAGTTAGGAAACAAAAGTAAGTAGCCAGTTTAACATCAAAAGCTAGGCAGGGTGCAGAAAGAGGAAGAGTTTAAGCACCTCTTCCTCTGAGTCTCAGAAAGGAGGTAGATCCCTCTCCATCATCACTGGCACCCAACTAAGAAAAAAGGACATAGGTTGGACAGAGCATCAAGCCTTTCTCTGAGAATCAAGCCCACCCAGGTCTATGAAGGCACCTCTGTGGAGCCACAGAACTCGGCCTACAAGAAATGAAAGCCACTGAGGTGCCTGGTAGTAATAACATTTTAATCACACTTCCAAATATAGCAGAGATCTGCTAGCTGGCAAGAAGAACTGCAGAACCACACCTGTTGGTGGCATACGACTAGGCTCTAGCTCCAGTCTTATTGTCAAGACCTGCTATCCTGTGACTCTCTAAATGACTCAAGATCAGCACTATCAGGAAGAGCTAATAGACCCTTCTCCTGCTCTAATGGGAAAGGCCTACAAAGGCATGCTGCTCCTCCCCAAGTGGTGTGATGATGTCAGGACTGTAAACAGGCCTTACTTACTAGGTCCTCTGTCCCTCAACTCTCCAGTTGTCCCTGGTGTTAGTCTACCTCCAAGGGCTCATTCAAGCAGCCACAGCAAACTCCCTATATTGAGTACTTGCCCTCTATCAGGCACCAGGTTAAGATCAGTTCCTTGGGTGATCACATCCTTTCTGTTCAAGGTCACCTATCAGGTAAGAGGCTTAAGCTAGAATCTGAACTGAGCACCACTCCCATACTGCTTCCATTTATATACAGACAGGAAGCACATGGTATTTCAGGGTCAAAGAGCTTGAACGGTCTTCCAGACTAACAGTTAAATACTTGATGTGGCACACCACATCCCCTGCCAATGACTGCCCTGTTCACACTTGAGTATCTGAAGCAACCTCATTCTACATATCTCCTGCTTAGGCTCTGACAACAGCATCTCTCTCCCTGACCAAGTTCCTCTTTTGCTACTGTTTTAGTTAGGGTTTCTACTGCTGCAATGAAACACCATAACAAAAAAGCAAGTTTGAGAGGAAAGCTTACACTTTCACGTCACTGTTCATCACCAAAGAAGTCAGGACAGGAACTCAAATAGGGCAGGAACTTGGAGGCAGAAGCCAATGCAAGAGGCTATGGAGGGGAGCTGCTTACTGGCTTGCTTCACATGGCTTGCTCAGCCTGCTTTCTTATAGAACCCAGGATCACTAGCCCAGGGGTGGCACCACCCACAATGGGCTGGACCTTCACACATCAATCACTACTTGAGAAAATGCCTTTACAGCTGGATCTCATGGAGGCATTTCCTCAACAGAGGCTCTGTCCTCTCCGATGACTCTAGCTTGTGCCAAGTTATAATACAAAACCAGCCAGCACAGCTACAAAACCAACCTTCCCTGCTACTACCCTATTCCACAGTACCTTACAGACCAGCAATCCCAGAGGCTCCGAATCCTAGTGCAAATGACCTGTACCCTGAATACATCTCTCCATTTTGTCCCTTCCAGTCCTCGTCCAACAGCACTTCAGTCACTTGTTCATTAGCTGCTTTTTCTTAAACTCATATGCAGGCATCCCCTGAAAGCCTTTCCAGTGTTCCCAGTCATAGTCTTCTGCCCTTCACACTCCTGCAATTTCTTAAATGTCCCTCAATTACTGTGGTACATGACTAATGCAAAGCCCACTTCTTTCTGTCTTGCCCCAGACACGAGGCTCCTTAAGGGAACACTCTGTATCTTATTTATATTCCTAACCTCAAACCCACAGTCAGACCTCTACACATAGCAGTTGTTCCGCAGAGGATACTACACTGAGCTCTCAAGGAAAATTCTCCCCATAGTTCTAATGGGGCAAAACCCTGTGTTCCTAATGCTGTTGGCCAAGTGTCTATCCCCTGGTGATATACAGAAAATGTCAAATGCCTGTTCCATGTGAGAGACCATTAACTATGTCACAGTGATGTGAAAGCACCATAGAGTTCTTTGGCAGTAACTGTTGTACAGTTAAATGGCCAGCTTCTAGAAACAGTAACAGGTACAGAGATATAGAAGATAAACTTGGAAACTCCATCAGTAATTTAGCCTCTGGAAGAGCCTCTGTGTGTGTGTGTGTGCATGCATACATGTGTACATGCATTCGTATGTCATCTTCAAAGTCCCATGGCTGTTCAGCCTCTCGGCAGCCACTCCCAGGCCAGGTTCTACTCTTCTCTCTCTGACGCCGTTCTCCTCCACCATTGTACACAGCTGGCCTTGATAAACTGAAGCACAGTGCACAGCTTCCCTGGCTCACCCATATGCCTGCCACACAGCCACCACTTCCAGTAAAGTAACAAGAGCATCCAGTGTACCCCACCCACCCACCAGGCACTTTCAATCTAGAAGCATCTTGAGAAGCAGCCACTATCTTGACTTCTATTTCCCTTGATCAGCTTCCTCTTCTTTCAACTTCAGGTAGCAAATTTATACTCCACATGGGCTTCTTTTGCTCAACTTAATGTCTATCCACAGCTCCAAGTTGACAGCTGCCCTCCCCAGCAAGGTCTTGGAAGGATGAACTGCCTCACCTCACTCTACCTGCTTGGCTTCATTCTATCTATCCTTTACACTACTTAGCTCCATGGGTTTGTTTGTGTACTGGAACACAGCCATGCCTTGTCTAGGCCTCTGTCTTCTGGTATAGTTTCCCACATACTTTAAGGCCCTGCAAAATTGTCCTCAGTGACCTTAGGGGAATTCTAAGCTCTTCTTTGCAGCTGTCACTCCTATGAAAGTCAGTGAGGAAGGCTCAAAGGCAAGGTCATTAACAGATGATAAAGGCTTGGTTTGTCTTGGGATTTGTCTCTTGTAAGTCTCTTTGGACTGCTTCCCTCCCACAGTCCTGTAGAATCTAAGAGAGAGAGGAAGCAGCCAGCCCAAGTCCACACAGAATCTCCACTTACAGAAGGGAAGGAGTAACTAACTGTCTGTGTCCTCACAGAGCACACCTCCCTAAAGTACAGGATTCTAAGTTGGCCCACCTCTTAATCTGTTCCACCAAAAGATAGTTTCCAGGGCTCTCAGCTGTGGGGCTCCCAGAGTTCTCAGCCTGCACACCAAATCCACTGCTGAGCCCAGAACCCTTAGGCTCCATCACCTCTTGACAAACCTTTGATACAAGAGTAGTTTGCACTTCATACACAAACCATACAAGCAGTCAGAAGGAAACAATGACTGTGTGTTTAACAAGCTCTAATGAAGAACGAGGACAACTCTCAAAGTAAAAATATACACTTACGTGGTGTCGGGGGAGACACAGCTTGACCGTGGTACTAGAGTCAGACTTAAGAGGGTTTATTCAGAAAACTACCACTTCATATACAGAAAGACTTCAGGACATTAAATAACAGAACTTCTGGAAATACGTTCACACTTCTTGTATATTTTTAGTCTCTTTGAAGGCAGCAAAGCAAGAAATTAGTTGTTTCTGGTACCAAGGGAAGAGCTATGGCCAAGCACAACTGGAAGTTCAGTGGGCACTTGCTACAAAGGCCACATGCATCTGTCCATGTGGCCAGCCCAGTAAGGCCAGTGCTGAAGACTCCAGTTGTTAGAAAGCCTATCAAGGGCTGTTACTTGGCCCAGAGACCACAGCCACCAAGCAGCAGACTCGAGCTTGAAGCCATGAACCAGTTGCAGCATCCAGGCTGACTCTACAAGCATAAGGGCACTTGAGTAAACAAGTTCTCCCCATCTCCCTGCTTAGGCAATGCTGACCAATGTGAAGGACAACAAAATTAGGGAAGGCCAGGCCTGTAGTTCTCAGAGTTGAGACCAGAAACTAAGACACATCCAAAGTAAAGCAACACAGGGAATTCCCCAAATGTCTAAGTAACTAAAGACAGAAAGGTAAGAAGGGAAGTACAGTTTAAGAAGGATGACTGAAGAGTTGGAAAAGTGGTTTCCTAATCCAATTCTCCCTTGCCAGTTTTCACTAACAAAAATGATCTATGCAATGTGATTTCTCTAACCTTGTAGATTTGAACTGATTACCCACCATTTATGCTTATGATTCAAAACTTTCCTACACACAATGGTTCACTTTCTTTGTGATTTGGCTTACTTGGGTGTTAGTTTCAAACTTTTAATGAAAAAAAGATGTCAAAGAGGTACCATGCATATCTTTAACACTCTGTGTATGGGGTGTGTGTGGGGGGGTAACTATTCACTCATCAGCTTCCTATAAAGACCAAATATTTATTGCCAATATTTACTCTACATATTTATGTAAACATATGCTAAATTAAACATCTATGCTCTCACTCTTTCTCTGTTCCTCTCCCCCTCGCTCTCATTAGAAATGTTAGCTGTATGGCACAAGGCTAAGTGAAAGATACTCTCCCCTGAAGTTTACACTGAAATCAGGTATGAACTATCTTGGGAGAAGCAGAAGAGCAGAAGTCCCTGCAACAATAAGTAATACTTCAGATGAAGGGAGGGAGAACGGGAGGGAGGGAGAACGGGCGGGTGGGCCGGCGGGCGGGTGGGCCGCTGGGTGAGAACTTCACTCTCAAGAGGCACCTACAGAAGCAGAGCTTGCTACAAGTGCTCCCCACTTGTCTCCATTCATTACCCAGAAGTTTGTAAAAGGAACGGGATCCTAAAGCCTAGCCCTTTAAAGTGGTACAAACTACTTGTAAGCCCATCAGCAATCTCCCTACCTAATGGACAGGAAACAAATATCATACTGTTAAATGGCTGACTGGCAAGCAGGGGCAACTATAACTAATAAATTCTGACTATTTTCACCACTGAATTATTTCCCATTCTAGTCTGTACAGGGAAATAAATAGACCACATTGTGGGGACCATGGCTAAAGAGGAGGAGGCAACAGGGTGGGGGTATTAAATACTTAGCTCATTTTTACACAGTACAGCTCATATATACTGATAGATGACATTCAGTTGCAAAAAATTAAGATTACCATTCATAGCTGAAATGGAAAGGATATAAACTTGTACTTTAAGTTCTTCCTGAAAATGCTGCTTTGAACTAAATACAACTAGAATAAACACTTTTGATGGTACTTATTTGGCAATTTGCCCAGGAAACCTAGCTCAGCATTATCTGCTTTTCAATTTAGTTTGCAATGACCCATCTTCACAGCTGGGCCTTCTGAAGGAGGTTCTGGTCATGTGCTTCCTCCTGCTCTAAGTTCCCAGCTGTAAAAATCACTTGAGGGAGTGAAGCCTGCCCAATATGTAGGAAGAACAGGAAGCATGCCTTTCCTCATCTCCCTAAACACTCTATAGGCCTTGGCTTCACATGGTGCCAGGTGAACTAGAACTGACAGTTATCAGAAGCACACTCTGGCTTGGTCCAGCATGCCATGCCACCATAACTTACACAGTGTGGCTAGTACCCACCAACCAGCACAGGACTCTTGAATCAATGGAAGTGCTGTGTGCCATAGACTCAAAGGAATCAAGAAGCCAAAGCAAGCGGTTAAGAGAGCTGAGTTTGACTCAGTGGCTACTTAAGTGCCAACACAAACATAGATTTAAATTTTAATCTCTATGGAATAATTTGGACTATCATATGTATGCATGGTAACTTGGGAACTCCAAAAAAAGTTGCTTTCCATAAAAATATTGAGTATTTTCCCACAAATCTAAACTAATTCTAGGTAATTTTAAACCACTCTGGTTGTTTCTCAGCACAAATGGTTTTGAGCTGCTGTTAAATTAACTCCTGGCTTCTTGACAATGAGTGGTTGGACCCTAAACTCAAGCCTCCCCCAGAAGGCAGCAGAAGCAGCACGTTCAGTCACTCTCAGTGATTACTGCATCCCTACTGCAAGTATCAGAGGAGTGTTAGAATAGCCATCAGGACTGTGAGGGGACAAACTACATCTGCAGACTATAGCTCTAGTCATTGCCTCTCCAGGTCTAACGACTTTCATTTCAATGAGGAGGAGCACACTGAGAAACTGAGCGCCTGAAGAAACAGAAGGTGTCCACACCTTCCTGCAGGTGTCTAGCCCGACCATGACAAGTGGGCAAGGAGGCTGAACACAATGGACTGTGTGTTATACTTGGGGAAAGGCTGAATCTGTCTCAGCTGAAATGATATAAACTGGTCGTTGACAAAAATGACCCTGACTGGGACGGTACCTGCATGTTGAGATTAGCTTTACCTTTTCTATAAACTGCACGAAACACCTACGGTTCTGTTATCTACATCAGTCCTCCAAATAGAGAAATCTATTCAGTCCCCATGAGGCTCCTATTTAAAACAATTATCCAAAAATAATAATAATAAAGTAAGGAGTCAGGTATCATGAACAATCGCTTCTATTCTCTAAATCGCTGTTCTCTAAAACAAAGACAACAGTGTTGAATAGTGACAGGACAGCTGTAACCTGCTAAATCACCTTCAAGCCACTTACACTCCAAACATGGGATTCTGGATTCTAAAATTACAGAGCATCAGGATTGGAAGATACCTTTGAGATGATTATGTAAACCCTCAGGCACAATATTATGTCACCATTGACTGTCAATGCATCGCTATCCACCATCTGAGTCTAGGCGGAAAACATGTGGAACATCCAGGTGAGTTATACTTGGCTGACAAATGCACAACCTGAAGCTAATCCTGGGGATCAGAATGGAAGCATCCCACTCAGTCCTGGGGTCCTCTGCTCAGTGACAAGCCACCAGTCCTACCTGAAGCAGGACTCCTACTTGTGAGCCACTCCTCTGTGACATTGTCCAAATTCTGTAAAGATGGCTTCCATGCCCTCCTCAAACTCTTCTTGTTCCAGGTTTATAGCACGCCCCCTTACACTTTCCAAATATGAACAACTTTGTACACTGCCCTCCAGAGAGCAAGGCAGTAAAACTTTCTGACGCACTCTGAGGGAGTCACACTTCAGTGGGACTCCTGCTCCTTGGACTCAACAACTCAAGATCTTATTAATTTTTGTAAGGCTGTTCCAGGTTGTTTATAAGCCAAGAGAATTCATTCCCTTGTCCCATGTCCATTTCTTGAGTGAATCATCTGAAAGGCAGAGATAAATGGGATACAACCCTATAGCCTTTAACATGAAAGGAGATAAAATAAAGCTATCTGTAATATAAACTGATCTACAACAAGACAGATGCGCTACACCAAACAATGAGTGTTCAAGTGAATGCAGTAATTCTGCTGTTATGTTGTTTCAGAGTAGCATTTCAGGCTGCTGAAACCATTATCATTCCTGCCATGTACTGTGGCAGTTTCCAACAGGAGGACTGTCCTCATCCCAGGTGCATGGTTTGAGCACACTCACGAACTTGGGTGAACATCTCACACAACAGATGAGACACATATCATATGTCCCCTTTACAGATGAGAAAGCTGCTGCTTAGAAAAGTTAGTTTATACAAGGTGATAAGCTCAGCTGGTGCCAGAGCTTCATGAGTACATCTCAACCATGGATTTTATTGATAACCAATCGTATGTTGAGGATTGGGCTCAAAACCAGCCATGGTTCACTGCTATCTCTGATGTTCAAAATAACATATTAAAGCAGTAGCAAAATATATGGGCATAAGATTTTTCTCTCAAGCTTTTTCCAAAGATAAGACTATTTCACTTGCTTTGTCCAAGCATGCAGGAATGGCCTCAGTTAAATCTGGGACATGAGCAAAACTTGTAAAGGAGCCCCCCACCCCCATCAGACAAATCCTACTTGTATCTCTGCAATTCACATTCTTGTTACAGAGCAAAAAAATGCAGAAGCCAATTAGATGACCATGACAATGCTAATTAACAAACTAAGAACTTCTTTAGTCACTAGTAAATACTTAACAGTAAAAGAAACTTTAATGAGGATTTTTCATCTCTAATTCTTACTTTTTCTTAGTTTTACTTAATAAAGAACTGCTGATATTAAAGTCAGGCCTATTTTCTAAAATTGAAATTGTTAAAATCTCTTAGTTGTATATGCTTTTAAGACCACATGATGTCTTAATGAATTGTAATTTTAAAAAATGTAAAGTGATAATTGGGAGACTGAGGGAAGACAACAGCAAGCTTGAGGGACAGTATATGGGGTGGGGAGAGAGCTGAGTATGGTAGCACATGCCTGTCATCAATCTCCTTGGGAAGCTGAAGCAAGAGGATCAAAAGTTTAACCACAGCCAGGCAATGGTTGTTCATACCTTTAACCCCAGCACTGGGGAAACAGAGGCAAGCAGACCTCTGATTTAAAACCTGCCTATTCTACAGAGAGACCAAAGACAGCAAGGCTATACAGAGAAAGCCTGTTTTGAAAAACAAACAAACAAAAACTTCAAGGACAACACTAGCCAACCTATGAAGACCTTACCTCAAAATAAAAAAAAAAAAGTTTGTTTGTTTGTTTGTTTGTTTAAAGGCCTAGAGATGTATACCACTTGCCTGGGAGGCACTGGGCTCAA